>NW_027315790.1:1813921-2303921 GCF_026437365.1 Eucyclogobius newberryi
TCAGTTGTTAAACTCTTTGCCCTAAACCTACTTGAAGTGAAATAAATTAATTTGGAGCTACAGCGCCCCCTACAGATTTTATATGGAGGTTAAATGTTTAGTTTTGCGAAATTATATGAAATTTGACACACAACTCAATTTTAGCCCCATCAAAAAAGTCAATGAGACCCATGTCATAATTGTTATGGCGTTGCCGTAACGATGACCAAAACCTTCCATGTTATTCCAATGGGGAAATCGCCAGAACATGTTTACACTTTAGACTTTCACAAACTCCTCTTAGGGCGTTAGACATATTAACCTGAAATTGGTGAGACTCATCTTCAGGGGTGGACCGTCAAAAGTTATCCACATTTTTATTCAAAGAGTCACGGTACATTTTGTCAAGAATTCTAAATACAATTGCTTTTTGATGTAAAACAAAGGGGAGAAGATGTGACAGCGTCACAGATTCAGCAGTAGGCGTAATAAAAGGACAATTGGGGCGCGTTAGCGCCCCCTCCTCTTGCGGCGGCGTGGTGGCGGCTTGGCGAGGGCCGATCATTGCCGCTTGCGGCTATATTTAGTGTTATTATTAGTATTATCTTGTCTTACGCTAGCTATTTTTATTTATTTTATCTTTATTTTTCCCTCCATTCCTTATTAAGAAATGAGAGGTTTTGTCTACAAGAGTTGTTTTTTATAAGAGTTTTGTTTTTAGGAGTTCTTCTATTAAGAGTGTTTTTTAAACTTCCTATGAGTTATCTGTCCTTTTCCTCTGTATCTACTGCGTTGCAACCATGAAATTTCCCCATGTGTGGACAATAAAGGATTATCTTATCTAGAACACAACACACGCCAGAACTCTTCTTAAACATTTTGTTGGTGGTTGGAAACTATCTAACGGAGCATTACCGCCACCCTCCCATGGGGTGATGGGTGAGCCCTATGGGGCGATGGGTGAGCCCCATGGGGCCATGGGTGAGCCCCATGGGGCCATGGGTGAGCCCCATGGGGCGATGGGTGAGCCCCATGGGGCGATGGGTGAGCCCTATGGGGCGATGGGTGAGCCCCATGGGGCCATGGGTGAGCCCCATGGGGCGATGGGTGAGCCCCATGGGGCGATGGGTGTGCCCCATGGGGCGATGGGTGAGCCCCATGGGGCGATGGGTGTGCCCCATGGGGCGATGGGGTGATGGGTGATTTCTTCTCTGGTGTTGGAGGTGTCACTTCAGTATTCCTGCCTGAGTTGAATGATCTTATAGTTCTATGAGTTTCCTCAGAGGAACATGAATGTTTGTCACATCTGATGATAAGACAGAATCACTCTTTATTTGTATGTATTTATCTGTAGAAGCAGATCATGAATTTGATAGAAAAGATCCATCTACAGAAAACAGTATCACACGTCTATCACCCCGGGGGAGATCAACCCCTGAGAGGGAGATTTCAATTTAATCAGAATTAAAAGATCAAATCAAAACAAACGAAAACACTGAAACGCGAGTCACATGACTTGCAGGGCGAGTCACATGACTCGCAGGAGGCATCTCAGCTTCTGTATTGAACAGACCATAAAGGATTGAACCTGTATTTCTTTTTTCCGTCAGTTTGTCTTTGTCGGCGCCGCTCACGTCCTTCATCATGATGTCCATTTCATATTCAATTTGACCTGCGCACCAGCATTAGCGTAATCACAACAAACATGGCGGCGCCCGTGTCCCCCACGTGTCCCACACATGTCCCCCCACATGCCCCCCACATGTCCCCCACATGCCCCCCACATGCCCCCCACATGTCCCCCCCATGTCCCCCACATGCCCCCCACATGTTCCCCCACATGTTCCCCAAATGTTCCCCACAAGCCCCCCACATGTTCCCCACACGGTTTCCCACATGCCCCCCATATGTTCCCCACATTCCCCCACATGCCCCCCACATGTTCCCCAACATGACCCCCACATGACCCCCAAATGCCCCCAACATACCCCCCACATGTTCCCCCACGTGACCCCCACGTGACCCCCACATGCCCCCCACATGTTCCCCACATGTTCCCCCACGTGACCCCCACATGACCCCCAAATGCCCCCCACATGCCCCCCACATGTTCCCCCCACATGTCCCCCACATGTTTCTCACATGCCCCCCCATGTCCCCCACATGTTCCCCCACATGTCCCCCACATGCCCCCCACATGTCCCCCACATGCCCCCCACATATCCCCCACATGCCCCCCACATGTCCCCCACATGTCCCCCACATGTCCCCCACATGCCCCCCACATGTTTCTCACATGCCCCCCCATGTCCCCCACATGCCCCCCACATGCCCCCCACATGTCCCCCACATGCCCCCCACATGTCCCCCACATGTCCCCCACATGTCCCCCACATGCCCCCCACATGTTCACCTCATGTCCCCCACATGTCCCCACATTCCCCCCACATGTCCCCACATTCCCCCCACATGTTCCCCACATGTCCCCCACATGCCCCCCACATGTCCCCCACATGCCCCCCACATGTCCCCACATTCCCCCCACATGTTCCCCACATGTTCCCCCACATGCCCCCCACATGTCCCCCACATTCCCCCCACATGTCTCCACATTCCCCCCACATGTTCCCCACATGTTCCCCCACATGCCCCCCACATGTCCCCCACATGCCCCCCACATGTCCCCACATTCCCCCCACATGTTCCCCACATGTCCCCCACATGCCCCCCACATGTTCCCCACATGTCCCCCACATTCCCCCCACATGTTCCCCCACATGTTTCTCACATGTCCCCCACATGTTCCCCACATGTCCTCCACATTCCCCCCACATGCCCCCCACATGTCCTCCACATTCCCCCCACATGCCCCCCACATGTCCCCACATTCCCCCCACATGTCCCCCACATGCCCCCCACATTCCCCCCACATGTCCCCCACATGTCCCCCACATGCCCCCCACATGTTCCCCCACATGTCCCCCACATGCCCCCCACATGTTCCCCCACATGCCCCCCACATGTCCCCACATTCCCCCCACATGTTCCCCACATGTCCCCCACATGCCCCCCACATGTTCCCCACATGTCCCCCACATTCCCCCCACATGTTCCCCCACATGTCCCCCACATGCTCCCCACATGTTCCCCCACATGTCCCCCACATGTTTCTCACATGCCCCCCACATGTCCCCCACATGCCCCCCACATGTCCCCCACATGCCCCCCACATGTTCCCCCAAATGTCCCCCACATGTTCCCCACATGTCCCCCCACATGCCCACCACATATCCCCCCCATGTTCCCCACATGTCCCCCACATGTTCCCCATATGCCCCCCACATGTCCCCCACATGTCCCCCATATGCCCCCCACATGTCCCCCACATGTCCCCCTTATGCCCCCCACATGTCCCCCACATGCCCCCCACATGTTCCCCACATGCCCCCCACATGTCCCCCACATGCCCCCCACATGTCCCCAACATGTCCCCCACATGTCCCCCTAATGCCCCCCACATGTCCCCCACATGTCCCCAACATGTTTCTCACATGCCCCCCACATGCCCCCCACATGCCCACCACATGTCCCCCCCATGTCCCCCACATACCCCCCACATGCCCCCCACATGTTCCCCCAAATGTCCCCCACATGCCCCCCACATGTTCCACCACATGTCCCCCAAATGTCCCCCACATGTTTCTCACATGCCCCCCCATGTCCCCCACATGTTCCCCACATGTCCCCCACATGCCCCCCACATGTCCCCCACATGTCCCCCACATGTTTCTCACATGCCCCCCCATGTCACCCACATCTTCCCCAATTGCCACCCACATGTCCCCCAAATGTCCCCCACATGTTTCTCACATGCCCCCCCATGTCCCCCACATGTTCCCCACATGCCCCCCTCATGACCCACACATGTCCCCACATTCCCCCCACATGTTCCCCACATGTCCCCCACATGCCCCCCACATGTTCCCCACATGTCCCCCACATGTTCCCCCACATGTCCCCCACATGCCCCCCACATGTTCCCCCAAATGTCCCCCACATGCCCCCATCATGTTCCCCACATGTTCCCAACATGTCCCCCCACATGCCCACCACATGTCCCCCCATGTTCCCCAAATGTCCCCCACATGTTTCTCACATGCCCCCCCATGTTCCCCTAATGTTCCCCACATGTCCCCCACATGCCCCCCACATGTCCCCCACATGTCCCCCACATGCCCCCCACATGTTTCTCACATGCCCCCCCATGTCCCCCACATGTTCCCCACATACCCTCCACATGTCCCCCACATTCCCCACACATGTCCCGCACATGCCCCCCACATGTCCCCCACATGCCCCCCACATGTCCCCCACATGCCCCCCACATGTTCCCCACATGTTCCCCACATGTTCCTCACATGCCCCCCACATGTCCCCCACATGTTCCCCCACATGTCCCCCACATGTCCCCCACATGTTCCCCCACATGTCCCCCACATGTCCCCCACATGTCCCCCACATATCCCCCACATGCCCCCCACATGTCCCCCACATGTTCCCCATATGCTCCCCACATGCTCCCCACATGCCCAACACATGTCCCCCCCATGTCCCCCACATGCCCCCCACATGCCCCCCACATGCCCCCCACATGCCCCCCACATGTTCTCCACATGTTCCCCCAAATGTCCCCCACATGCCCCCCACATGCCCCCCACATGTCCCCCACATGTCCCTCACATGCCCCCCACATGTCCTTCACATGTCCCCCCACATGTTCCTCACATGCCCCCCACATGCCCCCCACATGTCCCCCACATTCCCCCCACATGTTCCCCCACATGTCCCCCACATGCCCCCCACATGTCCCCTACATGTCCCCCACATGTCCCTCACATGCCCCCCACATGTCCTCCACATGTCCCCCCACATGTTCCTCACATGCCCACCACATGTTCCCCCACATGTCCCCCACATGCCCCCCACATGCCCCCCACATGTCCCCCACATTCCCCCCACATGTTCCCCCCCATGTCCCCCACATGTTCCCCACATGCCCCCCACATGTCCCCCTCATGCCCCCCACATTTCCCCCACATGTCCCCCACATTCCCCCCACATGTTCCCCCACATGTCCCCCACATTCCCCCCACATGTCCCCCACATGCCCCCCACATTCCCCCCACATGTCCCCCACATGCCCCCCACATGTCCCCCACATGCCCCCCACATGCCCCCCACATGCCCCCCACCTGTCCCCCCATGTCCCCCACATGCCCCCCACATGCCCCCCAAATGTTCCCCCACATGCCCCCCACATGCCCCCCACATGCTCTCCACATGCCCCCCATATGCCCCCCACATGCCCCCCACATGCCCCCCACATGTTCTCCACATGTTCCCCCAAATGTCCCCCACATGCCCCCCACATGTCCCCCACATGCCCCCCACATGCCCCCCACATGCTCCCCACATGCCCCCCCATGTCCCCCACATGTTCCCCACATGCCCCCCACATGTCCCCCACAATCCCCCCACATGTTCCCCACATGTCCCCCACATGCCCCCCACATGTTCCCCCACATGTCCCCCACATGTTTCTTACATGCCCCCCCATGTCCCACACAATGTCCCCCACATGCCCCCCACATGTTCCCCCACATGTCCCCCACATGTTTCTTACATGCCCCCCCATGTCCCACACAATGTCCCCCACATGCCCCCCACATGTCCACCACATGCCCCCCACATGTTCCCCACATTCCCCCCACATATCCCCCACATGCCCCCCACATGTTCCCCACATGCCCCCCACATGCCCCCCACATGCCCCCCCCATGTCCCCCACATGCCCCCCACATGCCCCCCACATGTCCCCCCCATGTCCCCCATATGCCCCCCACATGCCCCCCACATGCCCCCCACATGTTCCCCACATGTCCCCCACATGCCCCCCACATGCCCCCCACATGTCCCCCCCATGTCCCCCACATGCCCCCCACATGTCCCCCACATGCCCCCCACATGCTCCCCACATGCCCCCCACATGTTCTCCACATGTTCCCCCACATGTCCCCCACATGCCCCCCACATGTCCTCCACATGTCCCCCCACATGTTCCTCACATGCCCCCCACATGTCCCCCACATTCCCCCCACATGCCCCCCACATGTCCTCCACATGTCCCCCCACATGTTCCTCACATTCCCCCCACATGTTCCCCCACATGTTCCCCCACATGTCCCCCACATGTTTCTCACATGCCCCCCCATGTCCCCCACATGTCCCCCACAATCCCCCCACATGTTCCCCCACATGCCCCCCACATGTCACCCACATGCCCCCCACATGCCCCTCACATGTTCCCCACATGTTTCCCCACATGTCCCCCACATGTTCCCCACATGTCCTCCAAATTCCCCCCACATTCCCCCCACATGTTCCCCACATGTCCCCCACATGCCCCCCACATGTTCCCCCACATGTCCCCCACATGCCCCCCACATGTCCCCCACATTTTCCCCACATGTCCCCCACATGCCCCCCACATGCCCCCCACATGTCCCCCACATGCCCCCCACATGTTCCCCACATGTCCCCCATATTCCCCCCACATGTTCCCCCACATGTTCCCCCACATGTTCCCCACATGTCCCCACATTCCCCCCACATGTCCCCCACATGTTCCCCACATGTCCCCACATTCCCCCCACATGTTCCCCACATGTCCCCCACATGCCCCCCACATGTTCCCCACATGTCCCCAGCATTCCCCCCACATGTTCCCCAACATGTCCCCCACATGCTCCCCACATGTTCCCCCACATGTCCCCCACATGTTTCTCACATGCCCCCCACATGTCCCCCACATGCCCCCCACATGTCCCCCACATGCCCCCCACATGTTCCCCCAAATGTCCCCCACATGCCCCCCACATGTTCCCCACATGTCCCCCCACATGCCCACCACATGTCCCCCCCATGTTCCCCACATGTCCCCCCACATGCCCACCACATGTCCCCCACATGTCCCCCACATACCCCCCACATGTCCCCCACATGCCCCCCATATGTTCCCCACATTCCCCCACATGCCCCCCACATGTTCCCCAACATGACCCCCACATGACCCCCAAATGCCCCCAACATACCCCCCACATGTTCCCCCACGTGACCCCCACGTGACCCCCACATGCCCCCCACATGTTCCCCACATGTTCCCCCACGTGACCCCCACATGACCCCCAAATGCCCCCCACATGCCCCCCACATGTTCCCCCCACATGTCCCCCACATGCCCCCCACATGTCCCCCACATGCCCCCCACATATCCCCCACATGCCCCCCACATGTCCCCCACATGCCCCCCACATGTCCCCCACATGCCCCCCACATATCCCCCACATGCCCCCCACATGTCCCCCACATGTCCCCCACATAACCCCCACATGTTTCTCACATACCCCCCCATGTCCCCCACATGCCCCCCACATGCCCCCCACATGTCCCCCACATGCCCCCCACATGTCCCCCACATGTCCCCCACATGCCCCCCACATGTTCACCTCATGTCCCCCACATTCCCCCCACATGTTCCCCCACATGCCCCCCACATGTCCCCCACATGCCCCCCACATGTCCCCACATTCCCCCCACATGTTCCCCACATGTCCCCCACATGCCCCCCACATGTTCCCCACATGTCCCCCACATTCCCCCCACATGTTCCCCCACATGTTTCTCACATGTCCTCCACATTCCCCCCACATGCCCCCCACATGTCCCCACATTCCCCCCACATGTTCCCCACATGTCCCCCACATGCCCCCCACATGTTCCCCCACATGTCCCCCACATGCCCCCCACATGTCCCCCACATTTTCCCCACATGTCCCCCACATGCCCCCCACATTCCCCCCACATGTCCCCCACAAGTCCCCCACATGCCCCCCACATGTTCCCCACATGTCCCCCATATTCCCCCCACATGTTCCCCCACATGTCCCCCACATGCCCCCCACATGTTCCCCCACATGCCCCCCACATGTCCCCACATTCCCCCCACATGTTCCCCACATGTCCCCCACATGCCCCCCACATGTTCCCCACATGTCCCCCACATTCCCCCCACATGTTCCCCCACATGTCCCCCACATGCTCCCCACATGTTCCCCCACATGTCCCCCACATGTTTCTCACATGCCCCCCACATGTCCCCCACATGCCCCCCACATGTCCCCCACATGCCCCCCACATGTTCCCCCAAATGTCCCCCACATGTTCCCCACATGTCCCCCCACATGCCCACCACATGTCCCCCCCATGTTCCCCACATGTCCCCCACAGGTTCCCCATATGCCCCCCACATGTCCCCCACATGTCCCCCATATGCCCCCCACATGTCCCCCACATGTCCCCCTTATGCCCCCCACATGTCCCCCACATGCCCCCCACATGTTCCCCACATGCCCCCCACATGTCCCCCACATGCCCCCCACATGTCCCCAACATGTCCCCCACATGTCCCCCTAATGCCCCCCACATGTCCCCCACATGTCCCCAACATGTTTCTCACATGCCCCCCACATGCCCCCCACATGCCCACCACATGTCCCCCCCATGTCCCCCACATACCCCCCACATGCCCCCCACATGTTCCCCCAAATGTCCCCCACATGCCCCCCACATGTCCCCCAAATGTCCCCCACATGTTTCTCACATGCCCCCCCATGTCCCCCACATGTTCCCCACATGTCCCCCACATGCCCCCCACATGTTCCCCCCCATGTCCCACACAATGTCCCCCACATGCCCCCCACATGCCCCCCACATGTCCACCACATGCCCCCCACATGTTCCCCACATTCCCCCCACATATCCCCCACATGCCCCCCACATGTTCCCCACATGCCCCCCACATGCCCCCCACATGCCCCCCCCATGTCCCCCACATGCCCCCCACATGCCCCCCACATGTCCCCCCCATGTCCCCCATATGCCCCCCACATGCCCCCCACATGCCCCCCACATGTTCCCCACATGTCCCCCACATGCCCCCCACATGCCCCCCACATGTCCCCCCCATGTCCCCCACATGCCCCCCACATGTCCCCCACATGCCCCCCACATGCTCCCCACATGCCCCCCACATGTTCTCCACATGTTCCCCCAAATGTCCCCCACATGCCCCCCACATGTCCCCCACATGCCCCCCACATGTCCTCCACATGTCCCCCCACATGTTCCTCACATGCCCCCCACATGTCCCCCACATTCCCCCCACATGCCCCCCACATGTCCTCCACATGTCCCCCCACATGTTCCTCACATTCCCCCCACATGTTCCCCCACATGTTCCCCCACATGTCCCCCACATGTTTCTCACATGCCCCCCCATGTCCCCCACATGTCCCCCACAATCCCCCCACATGTTCCCCCACATGCCCCCCACATGTCACCCACATGCCCCCCACATGCCCCTCACATGTTCCCCACATGTTTCCCCACATGTCCCCCACATGTTCCCCACATGTCCTCCAAATTCCCCCCACATTCCCCCCACATGTTCCCCACATGTCCCCCACATGCCCCCCACATGTTCCCCCACATGTCCCCCACATGCCCCCCACATGTCCCCCACATTTTCCCCACATGTCCCCCACATGCCCCCCACATGCCCCCCACATGTCCCCCACATGCCCCCCACATGTTCCCCACATGTCCCCCATATTCCCCCCACATGTTCCCCCACATGTTCCCCCATATTCCCCCCACATGTTCCCCCACATGTCCCCACATTCCCCCCACATGTTCCCCACATGTCCCCACATTCCCCCCACATGTTCCCCACATGTCCCCCACATGCCCCCCACATGTTCCCCACATGTCCCCAGCATTCCCCCCACATGTTCCCCCACATGTCCCCCACATGCTCCCCACATGTTCCCCCACATGTCCCCCACATGTTTCTCACATGCCCCCCACATGTCCCCCACATGCCCCCCACATGTCCCCCACATGCCCCCCACATGTTCCCCCAAATGTCCCCCACATGCCCCCCACATGTTCCCCACATGTCCCCCCACATGCCCACCACATGTCCCCCCCATGTTCCCCACATGTCCCCCACATGTTCCCCATCTGCCCCCCACATGTCCCCCACATGTCCCCCACATACCCCCCACATGTCCCCCACATGTACCCCTTATGCCCCCCACATGTCCCCCACATGCCCCCCACATGTTCCCCACATGCCCCCCACATGTCCCCCACATGTCCCCCACATGCCCCCCACATGTCCCCAACATGTCCCCCATATGTCCCCCTAATGCCCCCCACATGTCCCCAACATGTTTCTCACATGCCCCCCACATGCCCCCCACATGCCCACCACATGTCCCCCCCATGTCCCCCACATACCCCCCACATGCCCCCCACATGTTCCCCCAAATGTCCCCCACATGCCCCCCACATGTTCCACCACATGTCCCCCAAATGTCCCCCACATGTTTCTCACATGCCCCCCCATGTCCCCCACATGTTCCCCACATGTCCCCCACATGCCTCCCACATGTCCCCCACATGTCCCCCACATGCCCCCCACATGCCCCCCACATGTTCTCCACATGTTCCCCCAAATGTCCCCCACATGCCCCCCACATGTCCCCCACATGTCCTCCACATGTCCCCCACATTCCCCCCACATGTTCCCCCACATGTCCCCCACATGTCCCCCACATGTTTCTCACATGCCCCCCCATGTCCCCCACATGTTCCCCACATGCCCCCCACATGCCCCCCCCATGTCCCCCCCATGTCCCCCACATGCCCCCCACATGCCCCCCACATGTTCCCCCACATGTTCCCCACATGTCCCCCACATGCCCCCCACATGCCCCCCACATGTCCCCCCCATGTCCCCCACATGCCCCCCACATGCCCCCCACATGTTCCCCACATGTCCCCCACATGCCCCCCACATGCCCCCCACATGTCCCCCCCATGTCCCCCACATGCCCCCCACATGCCCCCCACATGTTCCCCCACATGTTCCCCCATATGTTCCCCACATTCCCCCACATGCCCCCCACATGTTCCCCAACATGACCCCCACATGACCCCCAAATGCCCCCAACATACCCCCCACATGTTCCCCCACGTGACCCCCACGTGACCCCCACATGCCCCCCACATGCCCCCCACATGTTCCCCCCACATGTCCCCCACATGCCCCCCACATGTCCCCCACATGCCCCCCACATATCCCCCACATGCCCCCCACATGTCCCCCACATGCCCCCCACATGTCCCCCACATGCCCCCCACATATCCCCCACATGCCCCCCACATGTCCCCCACATGTCCCCCACATGCCCCCCACATGTTTCTCACATGCCCCCCCATGTCCCCCACATGCCCCCCACATGCCCCCCACATGTCCCCCACATGCCCCCCACATGTCCCCCACATGTCCCCCACATGCCCCCCACATGTTCACCTCATGTCCCCCACATTCCCCCCACATGTTCCCCCACATGCCCCCCACATGTCCCCCACATGCCCCCCACATGTCCCCACATTCCCCCCACATGTTCCCCACATGTCCCCCACATGCCCCCCACATGTTCCCCACATGTCCCCCACATTCCCCCCACATGTTCCCCCACATGTTTCTCACATGTCCCCCACATGTTCCCCACATGTCCTCCACATTCCCCCCACATGCCCCCCACATGTCCCCACATTCCCCCCACATGTTCCCCACATGTCCCCCACATGCCCCCCACATGTTCCCCCACATGTCCCCCACATGCCCCCCACATGTCCCCCACATTTTCCCCACATGTCCCCCACATGCCCCCCACATTCCCCCCACATGTCCCCCACAAGTCCCCCACATGCCCCCCACATGTTCCCCATATTCCCCCCACATGTTCCCCCACATGTCCCCCACATGCCCCCCACATGTTCCCCCACATGCCCCCCACATGTCCCCACATTCCCCCCACATGTTCCCCACATGTCCCCCACATGCCCCCCACATGTTCCCCACATGTCCCCCACATTCCCCCCACATGTTCCCCCACATGTCCCCCACATGCTCCCCACATGTTCCCCCACATGTCCCCCACATGTTTCTCACATGCCCCCCACATGTCCCCCACATGCCCCCCACATGTTCCCCACATGTCCCCCACATTCCCCCCACATGTTCCCCCACATGTCCCCCACATGCTCCCCACATGTCCCCCACATGCCCCCCACATGTCCCCCACATGCCCCCCACATGTTCCCCCAAATGTCCCCCACATGTTCCCCACATGTCCCCCCACATGCCCACCACATGTCCCCCCCATGTTCCCCACATGTCCCCCACAGGTTCCCCATATGCCCCCCACATGTCCCCCATATGCCCCCCACATGTCCCCCTTATGCCCCCCACATGTCCCCCACATGCCCCCCACATGTTCCCCACATGCCCCCCACATGTCCCCCACATGCCCCCCACATGTCCCCAACATGTCCCCCACATGTCCCCCTAATGCCCCCCACATGTCCCCCACATGTCCCCAACATGTTTCTCACATGCCCCCCACATGCCCCCCACATGCCCACCACATGTCCCCCCCATGTCCCCCACATACCCCCCACATGCCCCCCACATGTTCCCCCAAATGTCCCCCACATGCCCCCCACATGTTCCACCACATGTCCCCCAAATGTCCCCCACATGTTTCTCACATGCCCCCCCATGTCCCCCACATGTTCCCCACATGTCCCCCACATGCCCCCCACATGTCCCCCACATGTCCCCCACATGTTTCTCACATGCCCCCCCATGTCACCCACATCTTCCCCAATTGCCACCCACATGTCCCCCAAATGTCCCCCACATGTTTCTCACATGCCCCCCCATGTCCCCCACATGTTCCCCACATGCCCCCCTCATGACCCACACATGTCCCCACATTCCCCCCACATGTTCCCCACATGTCCCCCACATGCCCCCCACATGTTCCCCACATGTCCCCCACATTCCCCCACATGTTCCCCCACATGTCCCCCACATGCCCTCCACATGTTCCCCCAAATGTCCCCCACATGCTTCTCACATGCCCCCCCATGTCCCCCACATGTTCCCCACATGCCCCCCTCATGACCCACACATGTCCCCACATTCCCCCCACATGTTCCCCACATGTCCCCCACATGCCCCCCACATGTTCCCCACATGTCCCCCACATTCCCCCACATGTTCCCCCACATGTCCCCCACATGCCCCCCACATGTTCCCCCAAATGTCCCCCACATGCCCCCATCATGTTCCCCACATGTTCCCAACATGTCCCCCCACATGCCCACCACATGTCCCCCCATGTTCCCCAAATGTCCCCCACATGTTTCTCACATGCCCCCCCATGTTCCCCTAATGTTCCCCACATGTCCCCCACATGCCCCCCACATGTCCCCCACATGTCCCCCACATGCCCCCCACATGTTTCTCACATGCCCCCCCATGTCCCCCACATGTTCCCCACATGCCCCCCACATGTCCCCCACATTCCCCACACATGTCCCGCACATGCCCCCCACATGCCCCCCACATGTCCCCCACATGCCCCCCACATGTTCCCCACATGTTCCCCACATGTTCCTCACATGCCCCCCACATGTCCCCCACATGTTCCCCCACATGTCCCCCACATGTCCCCCACATGTTCCCCCACATGTCCCCCACATGTCCCCCACATGTCCCCCACATATCCCCCACATGCCCCCCACATGTCCCCCACATGTTCCCCATATGCTCCCCACATGCCCCCCACATGCCCAACACATGTCCCCCCCATGTCCCCCACATGCCCCCCACATGCCCCCCACATGCCCCCCACATGTTCTCCACATGTTCCCCCAAATGTCCCCCACATGCCCCCCACATGCCCCCCACATGTCCCCCACATGTCCCCCACATGTCCCTCACATGCCCCCCACATGTCCTTCACATGTCCCCCCACATGTTCCTCACATGCCCCCCACATGCCCCCCACATGTCCCCCACATTCCCCCCACATGTTCCCCCACATGTCCCCCACATGCCCCCCACATGTCCCCCACATGTCCCCCACATGTCCCTCACATGCCCCCCACATGTCCTCCACATGTCCCCCCACATGTTCCTCACATGCCCACCACATGTTCCCCCACATGTCCCCCACATGCCCCCCACATGCCCCCCACATGTCCCCCACATTCCCCCCACATGTTCCCCCACATGTCCCCCACATGCCCCCAATGTTCCCCCATATGTCCCCCCATGTCCCCCACATGTTCCCCACATATCCCCCACATGCCCCCCACATGTCCCCCTCATGCCCCCCACATTTCCCCCACATGTCCCCCACATTCCCCCCACATGTCCCCCACATGCCCCCCACATTCCCCCCACATGTCCCCCACATGCCCCCCACATGTTCCCCCACATGTTCCCCAAATGTTCCCCACAAGCCCCCCACATGTTCCCCACACGGTTTCCCACATGCCCCCCATATGTTCCCCACATTCCCCCACATGCCCCCCACATGTTCCCCAACATGACCCCCACATGACCCCCAAATGCCCCCAACATACCCCCCACATGTTCCCCCACGTGACCCCCACGTGACCCCCACATGCCCCCCACATGTTCCCCACATGTTCCCCCACGTGACCCCCACATGACCCCCAAATGCCCCCCACATGCCCCCCACATGTTCCCCCCACATGTCCCCCACATGCCCCCCACATGTCCCCCACATGCCCCCCACATATCCCCCACATGCCCCCCACATGTCCCCCACATGCCCCCCACATGTCCCCCACATGCCCCCCACATATCCCCCACATGCCCCCCACATGTCCCCCACATGCCCCCCACATGTTTCTCACATGCCCCCCCATGTCCCCCACATGCCCCCCACATGCCCCCCACATGTCCCCCACATGTCCCCCACATGTTCCCCCACATGTCCCCCACATGTCCCCCACATGTCCCCCACATGCCCCCCACATGTCCCCCACATGTTCCCCATATGCTCCCCACATGCCCCCCACATGCCCAACACATGTCCCCCCCATGTCCCCCACATGCCCCCCACATGCCCCCCACATGCCCCCCACATGTTCTCCACATGTTCCCCCAAATGTCCCCCACATGCCCCCCACATGCCCCCCACATGTCCCCCACATGTCCCCCACATGTCCCTCACATGCCCCCCACATGTCCTTCACATGTCCCCCCACATGTTCCTCACATGCCCCCCACATGCCCCCCACATGTCCCCCACATTCCCCCCACATGTTCCCCCACATGTCCCCCACATGCCCCCCACATGTCCCCCACATGTCCCCCACATGTCCCTCACATGCCCCCCACATGTCCTCCACATGTCCCCCCACATGTTCCTCACATGCCCACCACATGTTCCCCCACATGTCCCCCACATGCCCCCCACATGCCCCCCACATGTCCCCCACATTCCCCCCACATGTTCCCCCACATGTCCCCCACATGCCCCCAATGTTCCCCCATATGTCCCCCCATGTCCCCCACATGTTCCCCACATATCCCCCACATGCCCCCCACATGTCCCCCTCATGCCCCCCACATTTCCCCCACATGTCCCCCACATTCCCCCCACATGTCCCCCACATGCCCCCCACATTCCCCCCACATGTCCCCCTCATGCCCCCCACATTTCCCCCACATGTCCCCCACATTCCCCCCACATGTCCCCCACATGCCCCCCACATTCCCCCCACATGTCCCCCACATGCCCCCCACATTCCCCCCACATGTCCCCCACATGCCCCCCACATGTTCCCCCACATGTTCCCCACACGGTTTCCCACATGCCCCCCATATGTTCCCCACATTCCCCCACATGCCCCCCACATGTTCCCCAACATGACCCCCACATGACCCCCAAATGCCCCCAACATACCCCCCACATGTTCCCCCACGTGACCCCCACATGACCCCCAAATGCCCCCCACATGCCCCCCACATGTTCCCCCCACATGTCCCCCACATGCCCCCCACATGTCCCCCACATGCCCCCCACATATCCCCCACATGCCCCCCACATGTCCCCCACATGCCCCCCACATGTCCCCCACATGCCCCCCACATATCCCCCACATGCCCCCCACATGCCCCCCACATGTTTCTCACATGCCCCCCCATGTCCCCCACATGCCCCCCACATGCCCCCCACATGTCCCCCACATGCCCCCCACATGTCCCCCACATGTCCCCCACATGCCCCCCACATGTTCACCTCATGTCCCCCACATTCCCCCCACATGTTCCCCCACATGCCCCCCACATGTCCCCCACATGCCCCCCACATGTCCCCACATTCCCCCCACATGTTCCCCACATGTCCCCCACATGCCCCCCACATGTTCCCCACATGTCCCCCACATTCCCCCCACATGTTCCCCCACATGTTTCTCACATGTCCCCCACATGTTCCCCACATGTCCTCCACATTCCCCCCACATGCCCCCCACATGTCCCCACATTCCCCCCACATGTTCCCCACATGTCCCCCACATGCCCCCCACATGTTCCCCCACATGTCCCCCACATGCCCCCCACATGCCCCCCACATGTTCCCCACATGTCCCCCATATTCCCCCCACATGTTCCCCCACATGTCCCCCACATGCCCCCCACATGTTCCCCCACATGCCCCCCACATGTCCCCACATTCCCCCCACATGTTCCCCACATGTCCCCCACATGCCCCCCACATGTTCCCCACATGTCCCCCACATTCCCCCCACATGTTCCCCCACATGTCCCCCACATGCTCCCCACATGTTCCCCCACATGCCCCCCACATGTCCCCCACATGCCCCCCACATGTCCCCCACATGCCCCCCACATGTTCCCCCAAATGTCCCCCACATGTTCCCCACATGTCCCCCCACATGCCCACCACATGTCCCCCCCATGTTCCCCACATGTCCCCCACAGGTTCCCCATATGCCCCCCACATGTCCCCCACATGTCCCCCATATGCCCCCCACATGTCCCCCTTATGCCCCCCACATGTCCCCCACATGCCCCCCACATGTTCCCCACATGCCCCCCACATGTCCCCCACATGCCCCCCACATGTCCCCAACATGTCCCCCACATGTCCCCCTAATGCCCCCCACATGTCCCCCACATGTCCCCAACATGTTTCTCACATGCCCCCCACATGCCCCCCACATGCCCACCACATGTCCCCCCCATGTCCCCCACATACCCCCCACATGCCCCCCACATGTTCCCCCAAATGTCCCCCACATGCCCCCCACATGTTCCACCACATGTCCCCCAAATGTCCCCCACATGTTTCTCACATGCCCCCCCATGTCCCCCACATGTTCCCCACATGTCCCCCACATGCCCCCCACATGTCCCCCACATGTCCCCCACATGTTTCTCACATGCCCCCCCATGTCACCCACATCTTCCCCAATTGCCACCCACATGTCCCCCAAATGTCCCCCACATGTTTCTCACATGCCCCCCCATGTCCCCCACATGTTCCCCACATGCCCCCCTCATGACCCACACATGTCCCCACATTCCCCCCACATGTTCCCCACATGTCCCCCACATGCCCCCCACATGTTCCCCACATGTCCCCCACATTCCCCCACATGTTCCCCCACATGTCCCCCACATGCCCCCCACATGTTCCCCCAAATGTCCCCCACATGCCCCCATCATGTTCCCCACATGTTCCCAACATGTCCCCCCACATGCCCACCACATGTCCCCCCATGTTCCCCAAATGTCCCCCACATGTTTCTCACATGCCCCCCCATGTTCCCCTAATGTTCCCCACATGTCCCCCACATGCCCCCCACATGTCCCCCACATGTCCCCCACATGCCCCCCACATGTTTCTCACATGCCCCCCCCATGTCCCCCACATGTTCCCCACATGCCCCCCACATGTCCCCCACATTCCCCACACATGTCCCGCACATGCCCCCCACATGCCCCCCACATGTCCCCCACATGCCCCCCACATGTTCCCCACATGTCCCCCACATGTTCCCCCACATGTCCCCCACATGTCCCCCACATGTTCCCCCACATGTCCCCCACATGTCCCCCACATGTCCCCCACATATCCCCCACATGCCCCCCACATGTCCCCCACATGTTCCCCATATGCTCCCCACATGCCCCCCACATGCCCAACACATGTCCCCCCCATGTCCCCCACATGCCCCCCACATGCCCCCCACATGCCCCCCACATGTTCTCCACATGTTCCCCCAAATGTCCCCCACATGCCCCCCACATGCCCCCCACATGTCCCCCACATGTCCCCCACATGTCCCTCACATGCCCCCCACATGTCCTTCACATGTCCCCCCACATGTTCCTCACATGCCCCCCACATGCCCCCCACATGTCCCCCACATTCCCCCCACATGTTCCCCCACATGTCCCCCACATGCCCCCCACATGTCCCCCACATGTCCCCCACATGTCCCTCACATGCCCCCCACATGTCCTCCACATGTCCCCCCACATGTTCCTCACATGCCCACCACATGTTCCCCCACATGTCCCCCACATGCCCCCCACATGTCCCCCACATTCCCCCCACATGTTCCCCCACATGTCCCCCACATGCCCCCAATGTTCCCCCATATGTCCCCCCATGTCCCCCACATGTTCCCCACATATCCCCCACATGCCCCCCACATGTCCCCCTCATGCCCCCCACATTTCCCCCACATGTCCCCCACATTCCCCCCACATGTCCCCCACATGCCCCCCACATTCCCCCCACATGTCCCCCACATGTCCCCCACATGCCCCCCACATGCCCCCCACATGCCCCCCACCTGTCCCCCCATGTCCCCCACATGCCCCCCACATGCCCCCCAAATGTTCCCCCACATGTTCCCCCAAATGTCCCCCACATGCCCCCCACATGCTCTCCACATGCCCCCCATATGCCCCCCACATGCCCCCCACATGCCCCCCAAATGTCCCCCACATGCCCCCCACATGTCCCCCACAATCCCCCCACATGTTCCCCACATGTCCCCCACATGCCCCCCACATGTTCCCCCACATGTCCCCCACATGTTTCTTACATGCCCCCCACATTTCCCCCACATGTCCCCCACATTCCCCCCACATGTCCCCCACATGCCCCCCACATTCCCCCCACATGTCCCCCACATGTCCCCCACATGCCCCCCACATGCCCCCCACATGCCCCCCACCTGTCCCCCCATGTCCCCCACATGCCCCCCACATGCCCCCCAAATGTTCCCCCACATGTTCCCCCAAATGTCCCCCACATGCCCCCCACATGCTCTCCACATGCCCCCCATATGCCCCCCACATGCCCCCCACATGCCCCCCAAATGTCCCCCACATGCCCCCCACATGTCCCCCACAATCCCCCCACATGTTCCCCACATGCCCCCCACATGTTCCCCCACATGTTCCCCACATGTCCCCCACATGCCCCCCACATGTTCCCCCACATGTCCCCCACATGCCCCCCACATGTTCCCCCCATGTCCCACACAATGTCCCCCACATGCCCCCCACATGCCCCCCACATGCCCCCCACATGTCCACCACATGCCCCCCACATGTTCCCCACATTCCCCCCACATATCCCCCACATGCCCCCCACATGTTCCCCACATGCCCCCCACATGCCCCCCCATGTCCCCCACATGCCCCCCACATGCCCCCCACATGTCCCCCCCATGTCCCCCACATGCCCCCCACATGCCCCCCACATGCCCCCCACATGTTCCCCACATGTCCCCCACATGCCCCCCACATGCCCCCCACATGTCCCCCCATGCCCCCCACATGCCCCCCACATGCCCCCCACATGTCCCCCCCATGTCCCCCACATGCCCCCCACATGTCCCCCACATGCCCCCCACATGCTCCCCACATGCCCCCCACATGTTCTCCACATGTTCCCCCAAATGTCCCCCACATGCCCCCCACATGCCCCCCACATGTCCCCCACATTCCCCCCACATGCCCCCCACATGTCCTCCACATGTCCCCCCACATGTTCCTCACATTCCCCCCACATGTTCCCCCACATGTTCCCCCACATGTCCCCCACATGTTCCCCACATGCCCCCCACATGTCCCCCACAATCCCCCCACATGTTCCCCCACATGCCCCCCACATGTCCCCCACATGCCCCCCACATGTCCCCCACAATCCCCCCACATGTTCCCCCACATGCCCCTCACATGTTCCCCACATGTTTCCCCCCATGTCCCCCACATGTTCCCCACATGTCCTCCAAATTCCCCCCACAATCCCCCCACATGTTCCCCCACATGCCCCCCACATGTCCCCCACATGCCCCCCACATGTCCCCCACATGCCCCCCACATGCCCCCCACATGTCCCCCACATGCCCCCCACATGTTCCCCACATGTCCCCCATATTCCCCCCACATGTTCCCCCACATGTTCCCCCACATGCCCCCCACATGTTCCCCACATGTCCCCACATTCCCCCCACATGTTCCCCACATGTCCCCCACATGCCCCCCACATGTTCCCCACATGTCCCCAGCATTCCCCCCACATGTTCCCCCACATGTCCCCCACATGCTCCCCACATGTTCCCCCACATGTCCCCAACATGTTTCTCACATGCCCCCCACATGTCCCCCACATGCCCCCCACATGTCCCCCACATGCCCCCCACATGTTCCCCCAAATGTCCCCCACATGCCCCCCACATGTTCCCCACATGTCCCCCCACATGCCCACCACATGTCCCCCCATGTTCCCCACATGTCCCCCACATGTTCCCCATCTGCCCCCCACATGTCCCCCACATGTCCCCCACATACCCCCCACATGTCCCCCACATGTCCCCCTTATGCCCCCCACATGTCCCCCACATGCCCCCCACATGTTCCCCACATGCCCCCCACATGTCCCCCACATGTCCCCCACATGCCCCCCACATGTCCCCAACATGTCCCCCATATGTCCCCCTAATGCCCCCCACAGGTCCCCCACATGTCCCCAACATGTTTCTCACATGCCCCCCACATGCCCCCCACATGCCCACCACATGTCCCCCCCATGTCCCCCACATACCCCCCACATGCCCCCCACATGTTCCCCCAAATGTCCCCCACATGCCCCCCACATGTTCCACCACATGTCCCCCAAATGTCCCCCACATGTTTCTCACATGCCCCCCCATGTCCCCCACATGTTCCCCACATGTCCCCCACATGCCTCCCACATGTCCCCCACATGTCCCCCACATGCCCCCCACATGCCCCCCACATGTCCCCCACATGTCCTCCACATGTCCCCCACATTCCCCCCACATGTTCCCCCACATGTCCCCCACATGTCCCCCACATGTTTCTCACATGCCCCCCCATGTCCTCCACATGTTCCCCACATGTTCCCCACATGCCCCCCACATGCCCCCCCCATGTCCCCCCCATGTCCCCCACATGCCCCCCACATGCCCCCCACATGTTCCCCCACATGTTCCCCACATGTCCCCCACATGCCCCCCACATGCCCCCCACATGTCCCCCCCATGTCCCCCACATGCCCCCCACATGCCCCCCACATGTTCTCCACATGTTCCCCCAAATGTCCCCCACATGCCCCCCACATGCCCCCCACATGTCCCCCACATGCCCCCCACATGTCCTCCACATGTCCCCCCAAATGTTCCTCACATGCCCCCCACATGTTCCCCACATGTCACCCACATGCCCCCCACATGCCCCCCACATGTCACCCACATGCCCCCCACATGCCCCTCACATGTCCCCCACATGTTCCCCACATGTCCTCCAAATTCCCCCCACATTCCCCCCACATGTTCCCCACATGTCCCCCACATGCCCCCCACATGCCCCCCACATGCCCCCCACATGTCCCCCACATGCCCCCCACATGTTCCCCACATGTCCCCCATATTCCCCCCACATGTTCCCCCACATGTTCCCCCACATGCCCCCCACATGTTCCCCACATGTCCCCACATTCCCCCCACATGTTCCCCACATGTCCCCCACATGCCCCCCACATGTTCCCCACATGTCCCCAGCATTCCCCCCACATGTTCCCCCACATGTCCCCCACATGTTTCTCACATGCCCCCCACATGTCCCCCACATGCCCCCCACATGTCCCCCACATGCCCCCCACATGTTCCCCCAAATGTCCCCCACATGCCCCCCACATGTTCCCCACATGTCACCCCACATGCCCACCACATGTCCCCCCCATGTTCCCCACATGTCCCCCACATGTTCCCCATCTGCCCCCCACATGTCCCCCACATGTCCCCCATATTCCCCCCACATGTTCCCCCACATGTTCCCCACATGTCCCCACATTCCCCCCACATGTTCCCCACATGTCCCCCACATGCCCCCCACATGTTCCCCACATGTCCCCAGCATTCCCCCCACATGTTCCCCCACATGTCCCCCACATGCTCTCCACATGTTCCCCCACATGTCCCCCACATGTTTCTCACATGCCCCCCACATGTCCCCCACATGCCCCCCACATGTCCCCCACATGCCCCCCACATGTTCCCCCAAATGTCCCCCACATGCCCCCCACATGTTCCCCACATGTCCCCCCACATGCCCACCACATGTCCCCCCCATGTTCCCCACATGTCCCCCACATGTTCCCCATCTTCCCCCCACATGTCCCCCACATGTCCCCCACATACCCCCCACATGTCCCCCACATGTCCCTCTTATGCCCCCCACATGTCCCCCACATGCCCCCCACATGTTCCCCATATGCCCCCCACATGTCCCCCACATGTCCCCCACATGCCCCCCACATGTTCTCCACATGTTCCCCCAAATGTCCCCCACATGCCCCCCACATGCCCCCCACATGTCCCCCACATGCCCCCCACATGTCCTCCACATGTCCCCCCACATGTTCCTCACATGCCCCCCACATGTCCCCCACATGTTTCTCACATGCCCCCCCATGTCCCCCACATGTTCCCCACATGCCCCCCACATGTCCCCCACAATCCCCCCACATGTTCCCCCACATGTTCCCCCACATGTCCCCCACATGCCCCCCACATGTCCCCCACATGCCCCCCACATGCCCCCCACATGTTTCCCACATGTTCCCCACATGCCCCCCACATGCCCCCCACATGTCCCCCACATGCCCCCCACATGTTCCCCCAAATGTCCCCCACATGCCCCCCACATGTTCCCCACATGTCCCCCCACATGCCCACCACATGTCCCCCAAATGTCCCCCACATGCCCCCCACATGTCCCCCACATGCCCACCACATGTCCCCCAAATGTCCCCCACAATCCCCCCACATGTCCCCCACATGCCCCCCACATGTCCCCCAAATGTCCCCCACATGTCCCCCACATGTTCCCCATATGCCCCCCACATGTCCCCCACATGTCCCCCTTATGCCCCCCACATGTCCCCCACATGCCCCCCACATGTCCCCCCACATGCCCACCACATGTCCCCCAAATGTCCCCCACAATCCCCCCACATGTCCCCCACATGCCCCCCACATGTCCCCCAAATGTCCCCCACATGCCCCCCACATGTCCCCCACATGTTCCCCATATGCCCCCCACATGTCCCCCACATGTCCCCCACATGCCCCCCACATGTCCCCCACATGTCCCCCTTATGCCCCCCACATGTCCCCCACATGCCCCCCACATGTTCCCCACATGCCCCCCACATGTCCCCCACATGTCCCCCACATGCCCCCCACATGTCCCCAACATGTCCCCCACATGTCCCCCTAATGCCCCCCACATGTCCCCCACATGTCCCCAACATGTTTCTCACATGCCCCCCACATGCCCCCCACATGCCCACCACATGTCCCCCCCATGTCCCCCACATACCCCCCACATGCCCCCCACATGTTCCCCCAAATGTCCCCCACATGCCCCCCACATGTTCCACCACATGTCCCCCAAATGTCCCCCACATGTTTCTCACATGCCCCCCCATGTCCGCCACATGTTCCCCACATGTCCCCCACATGCCCCCCACATGTCCCCCACATGTACCCCACATGTTTCTCACATGCCCCCCCATGTCCCCCACATGTTCCCCACATGCCCCCCTCATGACCCACACATGTCCCCCACATGCCCCCCACATGTTCCCCACATGCCCCCCTCATGACCCACACATGTCCCCCACATGCCCCCCCCATGTTCCCCACATGTCCCCCACATGCCCCCCACATGTCCCCACATTCCCCCCACATGTTCCCCACATGTCCCCCACATGCCCCCCACATGTTCCCCACATGTCCCCCACATTCCCCCACATGTTCCCCCACATGTCCCCCACATGCCCCCCACATGTTCCCCCAAATGTTCCCCACATGTTCCCAACATGTCCCCCCACATGCCCACCACATGTCCCCCCATGTTCCCCAAATGTCCCCCACATGTTTCTCACAATCCCCCCCCATGTTCCCCTAATGTTCCCCAAATGTCCCCCACATGTCCCCCACATGTCCCCCACATGTCCCCCACATGCCCCCCACATGTTTCTCACATGCCCCCCCATGTCCCCCACATGTTCCCCACATGCCCCCCACATGTCCCCCACATTCCCCACACATGTCCCCCACATGCCCCCCACATGCCCCCCACATGTTCCCCAACATGTTTCTCACATGCCCCCCACATGTCCCGCACATGCCCCCCACATGTCCCCCACATGCCCCCCACATGTTCCCCACATGTTCCTCACATGCCCCCCACATGCCCCCCACATGTCCCCCACATGTTCCCCCACATGTTCCCCCACATGTCCCCCACATGTTCCCCATATGCTCCCCACATGCCCCCCACATGCCCAACACATGTCCCCCCCATGTCCCCCACATGCCCCCCACATGCCCCCCACATGTTCTCCACATGTTCCCCCAAATGTCCCCCACATGCCCCCCACATGCCCCCCACATGTCCCCCACATGTCCCCCACATGTCCCTCACATGCCCCCCACATGTCCTTCACATGTCCCCCCACATGTCCCCCACATGTCCCCCACATGTTCCCCCACATGTTCCCCACATATCCCCCACATGCCCCCCACATGTCCCCCACATGTCCCCCACATGTTCCCCACATATCCCCCATATGCTCCCCACATGTTCTCCACATGTTCCCCCAAATGTCCCCCACATGCCCCCCACATGCCCCCCACATGTCCCCCACATGTCCCCCACATGTCCCTCACATGCCCCCCACATGCCCCCCACATGTCCCCCACATGTCCCCCACATGTCCCTCACATGCCCCCCACATGTCCTTCACATGTCCCCCCACATGTCCCCCACATGTCCCTCACATGCCCCCCACATGTCCTTCACATGTCCCCCCACATGCCCAACACATGTCCCCCCCATGTCCCCCACATGCCCCCCACATGTTCTCCACATGTTCCCCCAAATGTCCCCCACATGCCCCCCACATGCCCCCCACATGTCCCCCACATGTCCCCCACATGTCCCTCACATGCCCCCCACATGTCCTTCACATGTCCCCCCACATGTTCCTCACATGCCCCCCACATGCCCCCCACATGTCCCCCACATTCCCCCCACATGTTCCCCCACATGTCCCCCACATGCCCCCCACATGCCCCCCACATGTCCCCCACATGTCCCCCACATGTCCCTCACATGCCCCCCACATGTCCCCCACATGCCCCCCACATGTCCCCCACATTCCCCCCACATGTTCCCCCACATGTCCCCCACATGCCCCCCACATGTCCCCCACATGTCCCCCACATGTTCCTCACATGCCCCCCACATGCCCCCCACATGTCCTCCACATGTCCCTCACATGCCCCCCACATGTCCTTCACATGTCCCCCCACATGCCCAACACATGTCCCCCCCATGTCCCTCACATGCCCCCCACATGTCCCCCACATGTCCCCCACATGTCCCCCACATGTCCCTCACATGCCCCCCACATGTCCTCCACATGTCCCCCCACATGTTCCTCACATGCCCACCACATGTTCCCCCACAAGTCCCCCACATGCCCCCCACATGCCCCCCACATGACCCCCACATTCCCCCCACATGTTCCCCCACATGTCCCCCACATGCCCCCAATGTTCCCCCATATGTCCCCCCATGTCCCCCACATGTTCCCCACATATCCCCCACATGCCCCCCACATGTCCCCCTCATGTCCCCCACATTCCCCCCACATGTCCCCCACATGCCCCCCACATTCCCCCCACATGTCCCCCACATGCCCCCCACATGTCCCCCACATGCCCCCCACATGCCCCCCACATGTTCCCCACATGTCCCCCACATGCCCCCCACATGCCCCCCACATGTTCCCCCACATGTTCCCCCACATGCCCCCCATATGCCCCCCACATGCCCCCCCCATGCCCCCCACATGTTCTCCACAAGTTCCCCCAAATGTCCCCCACATGCCCCCCACATGTCCCCCACATGCCCCCCACATGTCCTCCACATGTCCCCCACATTCCCCCCACATGTTCCCCCACATGTCCCCCACATGTCCCCCACATGTTTCTCACATGCCCCCCCATGTCCCCCACATGTTCCCCACATGCCCCCCCATGCCCCCCACATGTCCTTCACATGTCCCCCCACATGTTCCTCACATGCCCCCCACATGCCCCCCACATGTCCCCCACATGTCCCCCACATGTCCCTCACATGCCCCCCACATGCCCCCCACATGTCCCCCACATGTCCCCCACATGTCCCTCACATGCCCCCCACATGTCCTTCACATGTCCCCCCACATGTCCCCCACATGTCCCTCACATGCCCCCCACATGTCCTTCACATGTCCCCCCACATGTTCCTCACATGCCCCCCACATGCCCCCCACATGTCCCCCACATTCCCCCCACATGTTCCCCCACATGTCCCCCACATGCCCCCCACATGTCCCCCACATGTCCCCCACATGTCCCTCACATGCCCCCCACATGTCCTCCACATGTCCCCCCACATGTTCCTCACATGCCCACCACATGTTCCCCCACATGTCCCCCACATGCCCCCCACATGCCCCCCACATGACCCCCACATTCCCCCCACATGTTCCCCCACATGTCCCCCACATGTCCCCCTTATGCCCCCCACATGTCCCCCACATGCCCCCCACATGTTCCCCACATGCCCCCCACATGTCCCCCACATGTCCCCCACATGCCCCCCACATGCCCCCAATGTTCCCCCATATGTCCCCACATTTCCCCCACATGTCCCCCACATTCCCCCCACATGTCCCCCACATGCCCCCCACATTCCCCCCACATGTCCCCCACATGCCCCCCACATGCCCCCCACATGCCCCCCACATGTTCCCCACATGTCCCCCACATGCCCCCCACATGCCCCCCACCTGTCCCCCCCATGTCCCCCACATGCCCCCCACATGCCCCCCACATGTTCCCCCACATGTTCCCCCACATGCCCCCCACATGCCCCCCACATGCCCCCCATATGCCCCCCACATGCCCCCCACATGCCCCCCACATGTTCTCCACATGTTCCCCCAAATGTCCCCCACATGCCCCCCACATGTCCCCCACATGCCCCCCACATGTCCTCCACATGTCCCCCACATTCCCCCCACATGTTCCCCCACATGTCCCCCACATGTCCCCCACATGTTTCTCACATGCCCCCCCATGTCCCCCACATGTTCCCCACATGCCCCCCACATGTCCCCCACAATCCCCCCAAATGCCCCCCCCATGCCCCCCCCATGCCCCCCCCATGTCCCCCCCATGTCCCCCACATGTCCCCCACATGCCCCCCCCATGCCCCCCCATGTCCCCCACATGCCCCCCCCATGCCCCCCCCATGTCCCCCACCTGCCCCCCACATGCCCCCCACATGTCCCCCCCATGTCCCCCACATGCCCCCCACATGCCCCCCACATGTTCCCCCACATGTTCCCCAAATGTCCCCCACATGCCCCCCACATGCTCCCCACATGCCCCCCACATGCCCCCCACATGCCCCCCACATGTTCTCCACATGTTCCCCCAAATGTCCCCCACATGCCCCCCACATGCCCCCCACATGTCCCCCACATGCCCCCCACATGTCCTCCACATGTCCCCCCACATGTTCCTCACATGCCCCCCACATGTCCCCAACATGCCCCCCACATGTTCCCCCACATGTTCCCCACATTCCCCCCACATGTCCCCCACAATCCCCCCACATGTTCCCCCACATGCCCCCCACATGTCCCCCACATGCCCCCCACATGTCCCCCACATGCCCCTCACATGTTCCCCACATGTTTCCCCACATGTCCCCCACATGCCCCCCCATGTCCCCCACATGTCCCCCACATGCCCCCCACATGTTCCCCCACATGTCCCCCACATGCCCCCCACATGTCCCCCACATTTTCCCCACATGTCCCCCACATGCCCCCCACATGTCCCCCACATGTCCCCCACATGCCCCCCACATGTTCCCCACATGTCCCCCATATTCCCCCCACATGCCCCCCACATGTTCCCCCACATGTCCCCCACATGCTCCCCACATGTTCCCCCACATGTCCCCCACATGTTTCTCACATGCCCCCCACATGTCCCCCACATGCCCCCCACATGTCCCCCACATGCCCCCCACATGTTCCCCCAAATGTCCCCCACATGCCCCCCACATGTTCCCCACATGTCCCCCCACATGCCCACCACATGTCCCCCCCATGTTCCCCACATGTCCCCCTTATGCCCCCCACATGTCCCCCACATGTCCCCCACATGCCCCCCACATGTCCCCCACATGTCCCCCTTATGCCCCCCACATGTCCCCCACATGCCCCCCACATGTTCCCCACATGCCCCCCACATGTCCCCCACATGTCCCCCACATGCCCCCCACATGTCCCCAACATGTCCCCCATATGTCCCCCTAATGCCCCCCACATGTCCCCAACATGTTTCTCACATCCCCCCACATGCCCCCCACATGCCCACGACATGTCCCCCCCATGTCCCCTACATACCCCCCACATGCCCCCCACATGTTCCCCCAAATGTCCCCCACATGCCCCCCACATGTTCCACCACATGTCCCCCAAATGTCCCCCACATGTTTCTCACATGCCCCCCCATGTCCCCCACATGTTCCCCACATGTCCCCCACATGCCTCCCACATGTCCCCCGAATGTCCCCCACATGTTTCTCACATGCCCCCCCATGTCCCCCACATCTTCCCCAATTGCCACCCACATGTTCCCCACATGCCCCCCTCATGACCCACACATGTCCCCCACATGCCCCCCACATGTTCCCCACATGTCCCCCACATGCCCCCCACATGTTCCCCCACATGTCCCCCACATGCTCCCCACATGTTCCCCCACATGTCCCCCACATGTTTCTCACATGCCCCCCACATGTTCCCCCAAATGTCCCCCACATGCCCCCCACATGTTCCCCACATGTCCCCCCACATGCCCACCACATGTCCCCCCCATGTTCCCCACATGTCCCCCACATGTTCCCCATCTGCCCCCCACATGTCCCCCACATGTCCCCCACATGTCCCCCTTATGCCCCCCACATGTCCCCCACATGCCCCCCACATGTTCCCCACATGCCCCCCACATGTCCCCCACATGTCCCCCACATGCCCCCCACATGTCCCCAACATGTCCCCCATATGTCCCCCTAATGCCTCCCACATGTCCCCAACATGTTTCTCACATGCCCCCCACATGCCCCCCACATGCCCACCACATGTCCCCCATATGTCCCCCTAATGCCCCCCACATGTCCCCAACATGTTTCTCACATGCCCCCCACATGTCCCCCCCATGTCCCCCACATACCCCCCACATGCCCCCCACATGTTCCCCCAAATGTCCCCCACATGCCCCCCACATGTTCCACCACATGTCCCCCAAATGTCCCCCACATGTTTCTCACATGCCCCCCCATGTCCCCCACATGTTCCCCACATGTCCCCCACATGCCTCCCACATGTCCCCCGAATGTCCCCCACATGTTTCTCACATGCCCCCCCATGTCCCCCACATCTTCCCCAATTGCCACCCACATGTCCCCCAAATGTCCCCCACATGTTTCTCACATGCCCCCCCATGTCCACCACATGTTCCCCACATGCCCCCCTCATGACCCACACATGTCCCCCACATATCCCCCCCATGTTCCCCACATGTCCCCCACATGCCCCCCACATGTTCCCCACATGTCCCCCACATGACCCCCACATGTTCCCCACATGTCCCCCACATTCCCCCACATGTTCCCCCACATGTCCCCCACATGCCCCCCACATGTTCCCCACATGTCCCCCCACATGCCCACCACATGTCCCCCCATGTTCCCCTAATGTTCCCCACATGTCCCCCACATGCCCCCCACATGTCCCCCACATTCCCCCACATGCCCCCCACATGTTTCTCACATGCCCCCCATGTCCCCCACATGTTCCCCACATGCCCCCCACATGTCCCCCACATTCCCCCCACATGTTCCCCACATGTCCCTCACATGCCCCCCACATGTTCCCTCACATATCCCCCCCATGTTCCCCACCTGTCCCCCACATGTCCCCCACATGTTCCCCCACATGCCCCCCACATGTCCCCCACATGCCCCCCACATGCCCCCCACATTTCCCCCACATTCCCCCCACATGTTCCCCACATGCCCCCCACATGCCCCCCACATGTCCCCCACATGTCCCCCACATGTTCCCCACATATCCCCCACATTTCCCCCACATGTCCCCCACATTCCCCCCACATGCCCCCCACATGCCCCCCACATGCCCCCCACATGTCCCTCACATGCCCCCCACATGTCCCCCACATGTTCCCCCACATGCCCCCCACATGTCCCCCACATTCCCCCCACATGTCCCCCACATGCCCCCCACATGTCCCCCACATGCCCCCCACATGTTCCCCACATGTTCCCCACATGTTCCCCACATGTTCCCCCACATGCCCCCCACATGTTCCCCCACATGTTCCCCACATGTCCCCCACATGTCCCCGAAATGTCCCCCACATGTTCCCCACATGTCCCCCACATGCCCCCCACATGCCCCCCACATGTCTCCCACATGTTTCTCACATGCCCCCCCATGTCCCCCACATGTTCCCCACATGTCCCCCACATGCCCCCCACATGTCCCCCACATGTCTCCCACATGTTTCTCACATGCCCCCCACATGTTCCCCACATGTTCCCCACATGCCCCCCACATGTCCCCCCCATGTCCCCCACATGCCCCCCACATTCCCCCCACATGTTCCCCCACATGTCCCCCACATGTCCCCGAAATGTCCCCCACATGTTTCTCACATGCCCCCCCTGTCCCCCACATGTTCCCCACATGTCCCCCACATGCCCCCCACATGTCCCCCACATGTCTCCCACATGTTTCTCACATGCCCCCCCTGTCCCCCACATGTTCCCCACATGTTCCCCACATGTCCCTCACATGCCCCCCACATGTTCCCCCACATATCCCCCCCATGTTCCCCACCTGTCCCCCACATGTCCCCCACATGTTCCCCCACATGCCCCCCACATGTCCCCCACATGCCCCCCACATGCCCCCCACATTTCCCCCACATGTCCCCCACATTCCCCCCACATGTTCCCCACATGCCCCCCACATGCCCCCCACATGTCCCCCACATGTCCCCCACATGTTCCCCACATATCCCCCACATTTCCCCCACATGTCCCCCACATTCCCCCCACATGCCCCCCACATGCCCCCCACATGCCCCCCACATGCCCCCCACATGTCCCTCACATGCCCCCCACATGTCCCCCACATGTTCCCCCACATGCCCCCCACATGTCCCCCACATTCCCCCCACATGTCCCCCACATGCCCCCCACATGTCCCCCACATGCCCCCCACATGTTCCCCACATGTCCCCCACATGCCCCCCACATGTTCCCCACATGTTCCCCACATGTTCCCCACATGCCCCCCACATGTCCCCCCCATGCCCCCCACATGCCCCCCACATGTTCCCCCACATGTTCCCCACATGTCCCCCACATGTCCCCGAAATGTCCCCCACATGTTCCCCACATGTCCCCCACATGCCCCCCACATGCCCCCCACATGTCTCCCACATGTTTCTCACATGCCCCCCCATGTCCCCCACATGTTCCCCACATGTCCCCCACATGCCCCCCACATGTCCCCCACATGTCTCCCACATGTTTCTCACATGCCCCCCACATGTTCCCCACATGTTCCCCACATGCCCCCCACATGTCCCCCCCATGTCCCCCACATGCCCCCCACATTCCCCCCACATGTTCCCCCACATGTCCCCCACATGTCCCCGAAATGTCCCCCACATGTTTCTCACATGCCCCCCCTGTCCCCCACATGTTCCCCACATGTCCCCCACATGCCCCCCACATGTCCCCCACATGTCTCCCACATGTTTCTCACATGCCCCCCCATGTCCCCCACATGTTCCCCACATGTCCCCCACATGCCCCCCACATGTCCCCCACATGTCTCCCACATGTTTCTCACATGCCCCCCCATGTCCCCCACATGTTCCCCACATGACCCCCACATGTTCAAATCAAATAAATCAAATCAATTTATTTTTGTAAGGCCCAAAATCACAACAACAGTTGCCTCTGAGGGCCACAGGGAGACATGAATCAACAATGTCTGTGGTGGCGAGGGACGATGTCCCAGGGTCCTCTGTCCTTAGACTCTCCTTCTCGGCCAGGAAAAACTACAAAAAAACCTCTTTGCGAAAAAAGCGTAGAAACCTGGAGGAGTTCCAGTGAAGGAGAGATCCGACTCTCACAGACGGACAGACGGACACGAGGAGACTGGAGCTGGACCCACTCTTCAGGCAGATGAGGGACCGTCCACACAGGGCAGGGACACTTCACCAGGAGAGGGACATCTGGGTCCACAGGTCCTCAGGAGTGAAAGAAAGAAAAAGAAGGCGGTGAACAGGAGCTGATTCCATAACACAGGAGCTTGGGAGCTAAACGCTCTACCTCCTACAGTACTTTTAGAGACTCTTGGCACCACCAGAAGGCCGGCATTCTGAGAGCGAAGAGCTCTGTTTGGATGATATGGTTCTATAGCATCTTTGAGGTAGGATGGGGCCATGTCATTTATGGCTTTGTAGGTCAAGAGTAGAATTTTGAATTTGATTCTAGACTCGACGGGGAGCCAGTGAAGAGACTCCAGCACCGGCGTAATGTGTTCTCTTCTTTTAGTTCCTGTTAGTAATTTTGCTGCTGCATTTTGAACCAGTTGAAAGCTTTTTATGGAGCTTTTAGGACCTGCTGCAAGCAGGGAGTTACAGTAGTCTAATCTAGTCGTTACAAATGCATGGATAAGTTTTTCGGCTTCACTTTTAGGCAGGATTCTTCTGATTTTGGCTCTTGTTGCGCAAATGGAAATAGGCTGTTTTACAAGCTTGATTTATATGAGCTTTAAATGAGAGCTCCTGGTCAAATAAGACTCCAAGGTTTCTTACAGTAGAACTGGAGGCTACACTGACATTGTCCAGTGTGACTATCTGCTCAGATAGAGCGTCTCGTAGATGCTTAGGACCAGCACAATGACCTCGGTTTTTTCAGGGTTAAGAAGCAGGTAGTTTAGTGTCGTCCAGGTTTTTATCTCCTTCACACAAGTACTAAGTCTGTACTTGATCGCTCTGATCAGGTTTCATTGATAAATACAGCTGAGTGTCATCTGCAGAGCAGTGGAAGTTAATGTCATGTGACCTGATCATGTGACCTAACGGCAGCATATGAAGAGTAAACAGAATTGGACCGAGTACCGAACCCTGTGGCACACCGTAAATTACTTTAGTGCTTGGTGAGGAGCTCTGGTTTACATTAACAAATTGGAACCTATCAGATAGATAGGATTTAAACCAGCTGAGGGCTGTTCCTCCAACACCTACATCACATTCTAACCTCTGCAGTAGAATGTTGTGGTCGATGGTGTCAAACGCTGCGCTGAGGTCCAACAGAACCAGGATTGAGACCAGTCCATCGTCAGCGGCTAATAACAAATCATTTGTGACTTTAACTAGTGCAGTTTCAGTGCTGTGGTGGGCTCTGAACCCTGCTGTGGTGGGCTCTGAACCCTGCTGTGGTGGGCTCTGAACCCTGCTGTGGTGGGCTCTGATCCCTGCTGTGGTGGGCTCTGAACCCTGCTGTGGTGGGCTCTGGACCCTGCTGTGGTGGGCTCTGAACCCTGCTGTAGTGGGCTCTGAACCCTGCTGTGGTGGGCTCTGAACCCTGCTGTGGTGGGCTCTGAACCCTGCTGTGGTGGGCTCTGAACCCTGCTGTGGTGGGCTCTGAACCCTGACTGGAAAACTTCAAATAAGTTATTGTCCTGCAGGTGGCGACAAAGCTGTTTTACTACAACTTTTTTTTTGTTCCCCTCATGTCCCCCACAATTTCCCCACATGCCCCCCATGTCCCCCACTTGTCCCCCACATGTTTCTCCCATGCCCCCCATGTCCCCCACTTGTCCCCCACATGTTTCTCCCATGCCCCCCATGCCCCCCACATGTCCCCCACATGTCCCCCACATGTTTCTCACATGCCTCCCACATGTCCCCCACATGTCCCCCACATGTTCCCCACATGTACCCCACATGTCCCCCACAATTCCCCCACATGTCCCCCACATGTCCCCCACATGTTTCTCACATGCCCCCCCCATGTCCCCCACATGTTCCCCACATGTCCCCCACATGCCCCCCCATGTCCCCCACATGTTCCCCATATGTCCCCCACATGTTCCCCACATGTCCCCCACATGCCCCCCATGTCCCCCACATGTCCCCCACATGTTCCCCACATGTCCCTCACATGTCCCCCACATGTCCCCCATATGTCCCCCACATGTTCCCCACATGTTCCCCACATGTTCCCCACATGTCCCCCACATGTCCCCCACATGTTCCCCACATGTCCCCCACATGTTCCCCACATGTTCCCCACATGTCCCCCACATGTTCCCCACATGTCCCCCACATGTTTCTCACATGCCCCCCATGTCCCCCACATGTTCCCCACATGTCCCCCACATGTTCCCCACATGTTCCCCACATGTTCCCCACATGTTCCCCACATGTCCCCCACATGTTCCCCACATGTCCCCCACATGTCCCCCACATGTTCCCCACATGTCCCCCACATGTTCCCCACATGTTCCCCACATGTCCCCCACATGTTTCTCACATGCCCCCCATGTCCCCCACATGTTCCCCACATGTCCCCCACATGTTCCCCACATGTTCCCCACATGTTCCCCACATGTCCCCCACATGTCCCCCACATGTCCCCCCGCTCGCCTTCGCTACATAAATAAAGGATGAAAAGGTCAATTTTTGATGTTTCGATTGAAATATCTTAAAATCAGGAGATTTAGTGTCTCGACCGGTTTGATCATTACATTTGCACAATTATTAATTAAATGTGCAATTAATATAATGCACAATCAACTCATTTAATGAACAATTGATTAATTAAATGTGAAAGGTTTCAAGCTTAACATGAGAAAAGATCAATTCAATTCATGGTGTTCATTCATGTCTGTCAGACCCACTCGTCATATTCAGAGGGCGGGACTTGCTCTGGTCAATCCAATTCTCTGCAGAGAGGTTAAAGGTCAGGGACAGAGGGGTTAAAGGTCAGGGACAGAGGGGTTGAAGGTCAGGGACAGAGGGGCCGTGGCACATGCCCAGTGAAGCCCGTCACTTCCTGTGTCAGAGTGGCACAAACACGACCAAAACAACACAAGCACGACCAGAGCGGCTCAAATCTATGCTGGACCATGAGTGTCGCCCCCTGCAGGACACTCTGTCCACTGCAGGACACTCTGTCCACTCTGGAGAGAAGCTTCAGTGACTGATCCACCCTCTGTGTGAAGGAGACATTTCAGTCTGTCCTTCTGCTGCTGTCACACTTTAGAACAAACATACCCATGTGCAATACTGTCATACCCATGTGCAATACTGTCATACCCATGTGCAATACTGTCATACCCATGTGCAATACTGTCATACCCATGTGCAACACTGTCATACCCATGTGCAATACTGTCATACACATGTGCAATACTGTTATACCCATGTGCAATACTGACATACCCATGTGCAATACTGACATACCCATGTGCAATACTGACATACCCATGTGCAATACTGACATACCCATGTGCAATACTGTTATACCCATGTGCAATACTGACATACCCATGTGCAATACTGACATACCCATGTGCAATACTGTCATACCCATGTGCAATACTGACATACCCATGTGCAATACTGTTATACCCATGTGCAATACTGACATACCCATGTGCAATACTGTCATACCCATGTGCAATACTGACATACCCATGTGCAATACTGTTATACCGATGTGCAATACTGACATACCCATGTGCAATACTGACATACCCATGTGCAATACTGACATACCCATGTGCAATACTGTCATACCCATGTGCAATACTGACATACCCATGTGCAATACTGTTATACCCATGTGCAATACTGACATACCCATGTGCAATACTGTCATACCCATGTGCAATACTGACATACCCATGTGCAATACTGTTATACCCATGTGCAATACTGACATACCCATGTGCAATACTGTCATACCCATGTGCAATACTTTTATACCCATGTGCAATACTCACATACCCATGTGCAATACTGTTATAATCATCCTGGTGCAATATTTTCTGTCCATATAACAGCTGTAAATAAGTAATATTTTTATTAAGAGTATAGGAGGTTTTAATTTTTAAACTTTTTTTTACCGTTTAATTACTTCTGTACCTAATCTGTGTTGCAACAACGGAATTTCCTCATTGTGGGACAAATAAAGGTTCTTATCTTAATTAGTCTAAACTTTCAAAACAAGCATATGATTCTTGCAGCGTTTGGAAATGTAACTCTGCGTTTATGGAGTATTTAAAACACTCTGAAGGGTGTGGTCATCTCCGCTCTGGCCTCTACAAGCCCAGCTCTCACATGGACGGGCCAGGAGGAGTTTTTGGCGAGATATTCTATATTTAGGACAGGTCCACACAAGCCAGAGAGAGGTCAAAGGGCACCCACAGTGACCCTTGTAGATGTCCTTCACATGTGGCGTTTTTCCTCACAAAAGAATCAGAAACGGTTTATTGCTGTTGTCAATGAACAGAACAAAACAAACAGAGGAACTTGATTTGGTGATTCAACATAAAACAATGATAAAACAACCTATAGAAGTCAAAAGAAAACAATGTAAATCTGCTATAGGATAAAAAAGTAGGCTTACTATGGACACAAATGTACAGTTAAATTTACAGATGTAGCAGAAAGTGAAGAGTGAGTGATTAAATTATAGTTAAAGTGACAGTGTTTAAGAAGTGTTCATGAGTCCAACAGCAGAGGGAGACAAACTGTTCTTATGACGGGAGGTTCTGGAGCCTCCTGCCTGAGGGGAGGGGCCTCCTGTCTGAGGGGAGTGGCCTCCTGTCTGAGGGGAGTGGCCTCCTGTCTGAGGGGAGTGGCCTCCTGCCTGAGGGGAGTGGCCTCCTGTCTGAGGGGAGTGGCCACCTGCCTGAGGGGAGTGGCCTCCTGTCTGAGGGGAGTGGCCTCCTGCCTGAGGGGAGTGGCCTCCTGCCTGAGGGGAGTGGCCTCCTGCAGGCAGGGGCGTGGCCTCCTAGCTGAGGGGAGCCTGCAGGCAGGGGCGTGGCCTCCCGCCTGAGGGGCGCGGCCTCCTGGAGGCAGGGGCGTGGCCTCCTGCAGGCAGGGGCGTGGCCTCCTGCCTGAGGGGAGCCTGCAGGCAGGGGCGTGGCCTCCTGCCTGAGGGGCGTGGCCTCCTGCAGGCAGGGGCGTGGCCTCCTGCCTGAGGGAAGTGGCCTCCTGTCTGAGGGGAGTGGCCTCCTGCCTGAGGGGAGTGGCCTCCTGCAGGCAGGGGCGTGGCCTCCTGCCTGCGGGGAGCCTGCAGGCAGGGGCGTGGCCTCCTGCCTGAGGGGCGTGGCCTCCTGCAGGCAGGGGCGTGGCCTCCTGCCTGAGGGAAGTGGCCTCCTGCAGGCAGGGGCGTGGCCTCCTGCCTGAGGGGCGTGGCCTCCTGCAGGCAGGGTCGTGGCCTCTTGCAGGCAGGGGCGTGGCCTCCTGCCTGAGGGGCGTGGCCTCCTGCAGGCAGGGGCGTGGCCTCCTGCAGGCAGGGGCGTGGCCTCCTGTGGAAGGGGCGTGGCCTCCTGCGGGCAGGAGCGTGGCCTCTTGCAGGCAGGGGCGTGGCCTCCTGATGGCAGGGGCGTGGCCTCCTGTGGCAGGGGCGTGGCCTCCTGCGGGCAGGGGCGTGGCCTCTTGCAGGCAGGGGCGTGGCCTCCTGCAGGCAGGGGCGTGGCCTCCTGTGGCAGGGGCGTAGCCTCCTGTGGCAGGGGCATGGTCTCCTGCAGGCAGGGGCGTGGCCTCCTGCAGGCAGGGGCGTGGCCTCCTGCAGGCAGGGGCGTGGCCTCCTGCCTGAGGGGCGTGGCCTCCTGCAGGCAGGGTCGTGGCCTCTTGCAGGCAGGGGCGTGGCCTCCTGCCTGAGGGGCGTGGCCTCCTGCAGGCAGGGGCGTGGCCTCCTGCAGGCAGGGGCGTGGCCTCCTGCAGGCAGGGGCGTGGCCTCCTGTGGCAGGGGCGTGGCCTCCTGCGGGCAGGGGCGTGACCTCCTGCAGGCAGGGGCGTGGCATCCTGTGGCAGGGGCGTGGCCTCCTGTGGCAGGGGCGTGGCCTCCTGCAGGCAGGGGCGTGGCCTCCTGTGGCAGGGGCGTGGCCTCCTGCCTGAGGGACGTGGCCTCCTGCAGGCAGGGGCGTGGCCTCCTGCAGGCAGGGGCTTGGCCTCCTGTGGCAGGGGTGTGGCCTCCTACAGGCAGGGGCGTGGCCTCCTGCCTGAGGGAAGTGGCCTCCTGGAGGCAGGGGCGTGGCCTCCTGCAGGGAGGGGCGTGGCCTCCTGCCTGAGGGGAGCCTGCAGGCAGGGGCGTGGCCTCCTGCCTGAGGGGCGTGGCCTCCTGCAGGCGGGACGTGGCCTCCTGCAGGCAGGGGCGTGGCCTCCTGCAGGCAGGGGCGTGGCCTCCTGCAGGCAGGGACGTGGCCTCCTGTGGCAGGGGTGTGGCCTCCTGTGGCAGGGGCGTGGCCTCCTGCAGGCAGGGGCGTGGCCTCCTGCAGGCAGGGGCGTGGCCTCCTGTGGCAGGGGCGTGGCCTCCTGCAGGCAGGGGCGTGGCCTCCTGTGGCAGGGGCGTGGCCTCCTGCCTGAGGGACGTGGCCTCCTGCAGGCAGGGGCGTGGCCTCTTGCAGGCAGGGGCGTGGCCTCCTGCAGGCAGGGGCGTGGCCTCCTGTGGCAGGGGTGTGGTCTCCTACAGGCAGGGGCGTGGCCTCCTGCCTGAGGGGAGCCTGCAGGCAGGGGCGTGGCCTCCTGCCTGAGGGGAGCCTGCAGGCAGGGGCGTGGCCTCCTGCCTGAGGGGCGTGGCCTCCTGCAGGCAGGGGCGTGGCCTCCTGCCTGAGGGACGTGGCCTCCTGCAGGCAGGGGCGTGGCCTCTTGCAGGCAGGGGCGTGGCCTCCTGCAGGCAGGGGCGTGGCCTCCTGCAGGCAGGGGCGTGGCCTCCTGTGGCAGGGGTGTGGCCTCCTACAGGCAGGGGCGTGGCCTCCTGCCTGAGGGGCGTGGCCTCCTGCAGGCGGGACGTGGCCTCCTGCAGGCAGGGGCGTGGCCTCCTGCAGGCAGGGGCGTGGCCTCCTGCAGGCAGGGACGTGGCCTCCTGTGGCAGGGGTGTGGCCTCCTGTGGCAGGGACGTGGCCTCCTGCAGGCAGGGGCGTGGCCTCTTGCAGGCAAGGGCGTGGCCTCCTGCAGGCAGGGGCGTGGCCTCCTGTGGCAGGGGTGTGGTCTCCTACAGGCAGGGGCGTGGCCTCCTGCCTGAGGGGCGTGGCCTCTTGCAGGCAGGGGCGTGGCCTCCTGCCTGAGGGAAGTGGCCTCCTGTCTGAGGGGAGCCTGCAGGCAGGGGCGTGGCCTCCTGCCTGAGGGGAGCCTGCAGGCAGGGGCGTGGCCTCCTGCCTGAGGGGCGTGGCCTCCTGTGGGCAGGGGCGTGGCCTCCTGCAGGCAGGGGCGTGGCCTCTTGCAGGCAGGGGCGTGGCCTCCTGCAGGCAGGGGCGTGGCCTCCTGCAGGCAGGGGCGTGGCCTCCTGTGGCAGGGGTGTGGCCTCCTACAGGCAGGGGCGTGGCCTCCTGCAGGCAGGGGCGTGGCCTCCTGCCTGAGGGGAGCCTGCAGGCAGGGGCGTGGCCTCCTGCCTGAGGGGCGTGGCCTCCTGGAGGCAGGGGCGTGGCCTCCTGCAGGCAGGGGCGTGGCCTCCTGCCTGAGGGGAGCCTGCAGGCAGGGGCGTGGCCTCCTGCCTGAGGGGCGTGGCCTCCTGCAGGCAGGGGCGTGGCCTCCTGCCTGAGGGAAGTGGCCTCCTGTCTGAGGGGAGTGGCCTCCTGCCTGAGGGGAGTGGCCTCCTGCCTGAGGGGCGTGGCCTCTTGCAGGCAGGGGCGTGGCCTCCTGCCTGAGGGGCGTGGCCTCCTGCCTGAGGGGCGTGGCCTCCTGGAGGCAGGGGCGTGGCCTCCTGCAGGCAGGGGCGTGGCCTCCTGCCTGAGGGGAGCCTGCAGGCAGGGGCGTGGCCTCCTGCCTGAGGGGCGTGGCCTCCTGCAAGCAGGGGCGTGGCCTCCTGCCTGAGGGAAGTGGCCTCCTGTCTGAGGGGAGTGGCCTCCTGCCTGAGGGGAGTGGCCTCCTGCCTGAGGGGCGTGGCCTCTTGCAGGCAGGGGCGTGGCCTCCTGCCTGAGGGGCGTGGCCTCCTGGAGGCAGGGGCGTGGCCTCCTGCAGGCAGGGGCGTGGCCTCCTGCCTGAGGGGAGCCTGCAGGCAGGGGCGTGGCCTCCTGCAGGCAGGGGCGTGGCCTCCTGTGGCAGGGGCGTGGCCTCCTGCCTGAAGGACGTGGCCTCCTGCAGGCAGGGGCGTGGCCTCCTGCAGGCAGGGGCGTGGCCTCCTGCAGGCAGGGGCGTGGCCTCTTGCAGGCAGGGGCGTGGCCTCCTGCAGGCAGGGGCGTGGCCTCCTGTGGCAGGGGTGTGGCCTCCTACAGGCAGGGGCGTGGCCTCCTGCCTGAGGGGCGTGGCCTCTTGCAGGTAGGGGCGTGGCCTCCTGGAGGCAGGGGCGTGGCCTCCTGCCTGAGGGGCATGGCCTCCTGCAGGCAGGGGCGTGGCCTCCTGCAGGCAGGGGCGTGGCCTCCTGCTTGAGGGGCGTGGCCTCCTGCAGGCAGGGGCGTGGCCTCCTGTGGCAGGGGCGTGGCCTCCTGCAGGCAGGGGCGTGGCCTCCTGCAGGCAGGGGCGTGGCCTCCTGCCTGAGGGGCGTGGCCTCCTGCAGGCAGGGGCGTGGCCTCCTGTGGCAGGGGCGTGGCCTCCTGCAGGCAGGGGCGTGGCCTCCTGCCTGAGGGGCGTGGCCTCCTGCAGGCAGGGGCGTGGCCTCCTGTGGCAGGGGTGTGGCCTCCTACAGGCAGGGGCGTGGCCTCCTGCCTGAGGGGCGTGGCCTCCTGCAGGCAGGGGCGTGGCCTCTTGCAGGCAGGGGCGTGGCCTCCTGCAGGCAGGGGCGTGGCCTCCTGTGGCAGGGGTGTGGCCTCCTACAGGCAGGGGCGTGGCCTCCTGCAGGTAGGGGCGTGGCCTCCTGCCTGAGGGAAGTGGCCTCCTGTCTGAGGGGAGCCTGCAGGCAGGGGCGTGGCCTCCTGCTTGAGGGGCGTGGCCTCCTGGAGGCAGGGGCGTGGCCTCCTGCAGGCAGGGGCGTGGCCTCCTGCCTGAGGGGAGCCTGCAGGCAGGGGCGTGGCCTCCTGCCTGAGGGGCGTGGCCTCCTGCAGGCAGGGGCGTGGCCTCCTGCCTGAGGGAAGTGGCCTCCTGTCTGAGGGGAGTGGCCTCCTGCCTGAGGGGAGTGGCCTCCTGCCTGAGGGGAGCCTGCAGGCAGGGGCGTGGCCTCCTGCAGGCAGGGGCGTGGCCTCCTGTGGCAGGGGCGTGGCCTCCTGCAGGCAGGGGCGTGGCCTCCTGCAGGCAGGGGCTCCTCTGGGACAGTTCTTTATTGACTAGTGACTGTTTCATTGTTTGACTTTCTACGTTTCTGCTGCTAAAAGTCACACTTTAGTTGTGTTGCTTTTGTGATTTGGCTTTACAAAAATAAATCAAATTTCACATTGTGCTTTTTTGAATGAATGTACATTAACCAACGGCAAAGTTTGTGTAACTCTGAGAAGAAAGATGTTTCTAGAAAAGCAGCCAAACATGTGCATATGTCAGCGAGTTCAAGTATTTACACTTCATACGGTTATATCATTACTGCTGTGTTCAAAATATCGATACGGTGATATATTGTCACGGACTCGATACTGAGTCACAGGTGTTTCATTTTTATTTTTGTGGCCCGTAGGCTTTAAACGAGGTGGAATAGTACTTTTGATCTGCTGTTTGTGCTGCGCTCCTCTGGAGGTGAGAAGGAGCTGTGGACCTGATCAGAAGCTCCTCTGGTCGAGGGGAGAAGGAGCTGTGGACCTGATCAGAAGCTCCTCTGGTCGAGGGGAGAAGGAGCTGTGGACCTGATCAGAAGCTCCTCTGGTCGAGGGGAGAAGGAGCTGTGGACCTGATCAGAAGCTCCTCTGGTCGAGGGGAGAAGGAGCTGTGGACCTGATCAGAAGCTCCTCTGGTCGAGGGGAGAAGGAGCTGTGGACCTGATCAGAAGATGCTGCTGCAGCAGGTTCAGCTCATGCAGAAAAATGCAATACTTTACTAGAACGTGTTCCATATATTTCTATTTGGATCAGTTGGATGTGTGACGTTATTAGAGCAGAATGGATTTATAAAGAAGTGCTTTGTGGATAAACATGATCCATCTGGTGCATTTTGAAGACCCTTTTTTCAGAACTGTATCGGGTGATGGATGAGCCCCATGGAGTGTTTAGCACAACAAAAGGATTTTTGTGCTAAACATAATGTAGCACAAAAATCTCTTGTGAGAGCTGCAGTTTGAGAGCTGTCCACTGGGCGGCGCTGTCCACCAGTGAATGCCCTGAAGGCTGATGACGCGCCTCTGTCACGCACACTTCTGTTTCATCTGGTGAAATCCAAACTCAGATCAGTCCATTTCAGCTTCACTTTATTCCATCTCTTTGTTTAACACAACAAATGAAGATTTTGTCTTTTTATTCCACAGTTTCTTTATAATTCAGTTAGTTTGCCTCGTGTCATGTGGTTATTCGCTTTCAAAAGCTCAAAGTGCATTAAAGGTGGTATGGACGATTTTTTTCAGCAATTTTTGTATCATATTTCCTCGTGGCGTGGATAAATCGTTTGTCCTGCCACGTGTCAATCATAAAACGCACCTACCGCTCACCTGCAGCCGCGTCAGGCTCGTCCCCACGTTTCCGCGTGCCTAAGCGCATGGATCTATCATAATATAGTTCCCTCAGTGCACGGGGCAAAATGAAGACGGAGAAAGACAGTTGGAGCTGACTCAGAAGTGGACAGAAATCTACGGGAGACGAGAGATGCGATGCGATCTGTTGCGCTAATAAACAAACGCACGTGTGTGTTGTATCAGTCCGCACGGGGGAGTGCGCATGCGCACTTCCGCCTGCGTTCTCAAATCGCCGAAAAATCGTCCATACCGCCTTTAATAAAGCCCATGTCGGTGGCGCGCGAGGCCTTCTGGGTCTTCCACCATTTACTTGCACATGGCACTAATGGGCCCCACGGACTCCCCGCGCAGAGCTGGGTGTAGCTCCGTGTGTGTAGTGTGTAGCCCCGTGCGTGTAGCTCCGTGTGTGTAGTGTGTAGCTCCGTGCGTGTAGCTCCGTGTGTGTAGTGTGTAGCTCCGTGCGTGTAGCTCCGTGTGTGTAGTGTGTAGCTCCGTGCGTGTAGCTCCGTGTGTGTAGTGTGTAGCTCCGTGCGTGTAGCTCCGTGTGTGTAGTGTGTAGCTCCGTGCGTGTAGCTCCGTGTGTGTAGTGTGTAGCTCCGTGCGTGTAGCTCCGTGTGTAGCTCCGTGTGTGTAGTGTGTAGCTCCGTGCGTGTAGCTCCGTGTGTGTAGTGTGTAGCTCCGTGCGTGTAGCTCCGTGTGTAGCTCCGTGTGTGTCCTTGGCCAATGGAACCAGGTCCTCCCCGCAGTGCGTAACATGCGCCGTTTAGGATTTAACCAAGTCTTCTCTGAGGGGCTGGAGCAGTCTTCAGAGGCGCGTGACAATGGCTCTGTAGCTCTGTAGCTCTGTAGTTCCGCGGCTCTGGAGCTTCAGCTTTACAATTAACAAACAATTCTTTTTTCCACGCGTGAACACATTATGACTGGATTATTCGAGCGGAGGAGTGTCAAAGATTTCCAGAGCGCGTTCCACTTCTCCAACATGCACCACCCGTCTCAGGAGTCCCCCACCTTACCGGAGTCCACGGCCACTGACTCGGGCTACTACAGCCCGGGCCCCGCTGCAGCTTCCACGGGCCCCGCACACGGCTACTGCTCCCCGGGCCCCACGTCGTACGGGAAGCCGCTCAACGCGTATCAGTACCAGTACCAGACCGTCAACGGAGCTGCGGCCAACTACGCGGCCAAATCCTACTCCGACTACGGCTCGTACACGGCCGCAGCGTACCCGCAGTATGGAACTTACAGCCGAGTACCGGGGCCAGCCAACCCGCAAGGTACGGCCCGGCACCGGCGGGTCTGTGGGATTTCAGTGTTCTGCTGATTCTTTTTATTTGTCCACTTTCTCTGAGTTTATGGATCTTCTTGTTTTTTTTATTTGGCTTTTCAAACGGTTCAAATATTTCACGTGACCGGGAATGTTCGGTGTGTTTTTCTCAGCAGACAAAGACGTGCTGGAGCCGGAGGTGCGGATGGTGAACGGGAAACCGAAGAAGGTGCGGAAGCCCCGGACCATCTACTCGAGCTTCCAGCTGGCCGCGCTGGGGAGGCGCTTCCAGAACACGCAGTACCTGGCGCTCCCGGAGCGCGCGGAGCTGGCCGCGTCTCTGGGCCTCACGCAGACTCAGGTACGAGCGCGTGGAACATTCTGGACCTGCTCAGAACCTGCTCAGAACCTGCTCAGAACATCACAGCGACTGATTCATGGAGTTTTCATCCCGTGTTTCTTTTTCGTGTTCTTAAACTGTGCATTTCCCTGGGACAGAGGCTTCTCTTTATCTGATCAAAATTACATACAAATTGCAACAGAATATAAATGTATTTGTTAAATTTTAATATAAAATGTTACACCTGAATTGGGCTAAAACGAATATTTTTTTACTAAAACGCTATAAATGAATATAAAAAAATATGTACAAGGAAAAAGGGTAAGAGAGAAAGCCTAACCGAAATGTACAAGTTTGAATGTTTTTGTTTGATTTATTTACAGTGTAAACATTTGACTCACGCAGGGGCCAATGGGCCCCTTACATTATTCTGTTTTAGAACCATAAGATGTACGTCATAGTTTTGCGGGGGAAAGTGTGTATCAAACCTTTAGGTCAGGTTGACCTCTCCTCCCGCGCGGCTCTCTCCTCCCGCGCGGCTCTCTCCTCCCGCGCGGCTCTCTCCTCCCGCGCGGCTCTCTCCTCCCGCGCGGCTCTCTCCTCCCGCGCTGACGCCGCTTGTTTTTCTTCTTTCAGGTGAAAATCTGGTTCCAGAACAGACGCTCCAAATTGAAGAAGATCATGAAAAACGGGGAGCTGCCCCCGGAGCACAGCCCGAGCTCCAGCGACCCCATGGCGTGCAACTCCCCGCAGTCCCCGGCCGTGTGGGACTCCCAGGGCCCCGGCAGGACGCACGTGCTGCCGCCGCAGAGCCTCGGCAGCCTCGGCAGCACCGGCAGCACCGGCAGCACCGGCAGCACGCCGTCTCACTTTTTGGAAAACTCGGTGTCTTGGTACAGCGCAGCGGCCTCCGGCTCCGTGTCCGCGCACCTGCAGGGCCCCGGCTCCGTGTCCGCGCACCTGCAGGGCCCCGGGTCCGTGTCCGCGCACCTGCAGGGCCCCGGCTCCATAGCACACTCCCTGGCGCTGGGAGCAGGGACGTTATACTGAGCGCGGCCCTTCAATTGACTTGTTCATATTTCAGAGGAATATGCAATGTATGTGATGGTCATAGGAGCAAACGTGTAAAATGTGTAAATGTGTGCATGTAATTTATTGCATTTTTGGGAGACTATTAAACGTTTACGTGGACAATGAGATGTGAGCAGTTCTGTGCTGGTCTTGAGCCGCAGACAAAGCGCAGCCGCGGGGGCCGCGGCCGTGAATCACCGCGGCCCCTGGAACTGGACGTAACTGCGGCTCGTTCATATTCTCCATCCTTCAGCACAATAAGGTTTATAATATGTCCATATCTGAAGCATGCAGACGTTACTGCACATCGCGGGTGCGTGGGCAACAGTTTAGAGAAAGAAAGTATTTGGGATTTTTTCTGTATCTGCGCTTTCATCACGAGCTTTGCCAATTATTTAAATTTCAATTCAGTTTATTTTTGTAACCACAACATCAATTTCCTCGGAGGGCGACAGTGAAAAACAGATTAAGCAATGTTCGTAGAGACTTGGCAATGTCCCAGCATTTTACCCTCAAAAAATGGAATATTCAAATCTTTTGAAGGGGAAATGTGACAGAACAGGCCCAAAACTCACTCACATTATTGCGAGAAATTAAATCCTTCAACATTTTCTCACAAATTGTTCAAACATGATTCATATAGGGCCAATTCATACTTAGGTTATAGATAATAGACAGGTGTAATTGTAGAAATTACAATGTAACCAAAATACAATGATGTGGTTTAGGCAAATCAAATAAAACAAATCAAATGAAAATGAAACCCAAGTTTGGCTGTTTCATTCAACGGCGTAAATTCCTTTCCGTTCCATTTCCCTGTGCAATAAACGTGGTGAAAGTGTCGGCATGTGCAGCAGCATGTGCAGCAGCATGTGCAGCAGCATGTGCAGCAGGAGCAGCAGCAGCAGCAGCAGCAGCAGCAGCAGCAGCAGCAGCAGCAGCAGCAGCAGCAGCAGCAGCAGCAGCAGCAGACGGCTTTGTGTCCCCTACAATTAGGCGCTTTGAATGGCAGCGAGGAGGCGAGGGGGGCGGCTCTGGAGCTGAGACAATCCGCATTCCTGTGGGGGCTGAACGGCTCCAGAGCTCCGCCACTCCCGGCCGCAGCCCACCTTCCGGGAAAGAGAAGAAAAAGAAGAAGAAAAAACCATTCCAGGGTGTTATTAACAGGCAGTAATACCAGCACTAGCACTGCTGCTGCTGCTGCTGCTGCTGCTGCTGCTGCTGCTGCTGCTGCTGCTCCTGCTGCTGCTGCTGCTGCTGCTGCTGCTGCTGCTGCTCCTGCTGCTGCTGCTGCTGCTCCTGCTCCTGCTGCTGCTCCTGCTGCTGCTGCTGCTGCTGCTGCTGCTGCTGCTCCTGCTGCTGCTGCTGCTGCTGCTGCTGCTGCTGCTGCTGCTGCTGCTGCTGCTGCTCCTGCTGCTGCTGCTGCTGCTGCTGCTGCTGCTGCTGCTCCTGCTGCTGCTGCTGCTGCTCCTGCTCCTGCTGCTGCTCCTGCTGCTGCTGCTGCTGCTGCTGCTGCTCCTGCTGCTGCTGCTGCTGCTGCTGCTGCTGCTGCTGCTGCTGCTGCTGCTGCTGCTCCTGCTGCTGCTCCTGCTGCTGCTGCTGCTGCTGCTGCTCCTGCTGCTGCTGCTGCTGCTGCTGCGGCTGCTGCTGCTGCTGCTGCTGCTGCTGCTGCTGCTGCTGCTCCTGCTGCTGCTCCTGCTGCTGCTGCTGCTGCTGCGGCTGCTGCTGCTGCTGCTGCTGCTCCTGCTGCTGCTGCTGCTGCTGCTGCGGCTGCTGCTGCTGCTGCTGCTGCACATGCTGCTGCACATGCTGCTGCACATGCTGCTCCTGCTGCTCCTGCTGCTGCTGCGGCTGCTGCTGCTGCTGCTGCTGCTGCTGCTGCTCCTGCTGCTCCTGCTGCTGCGGCTGCTGCTGCTGCTGCTGCTGCTGCTGCTGCTGCTCCTGCTCCTGCTGCTCCTGCTGCTGCTGCTGCTCCTGCTGCTCCTGCTCCTGCTGCTCCTGCTGCTCCTGCTGCTGCTGCTGCTGCTGCTGCTGCGGCTGCTGCTGCTGCTGCTGCTGCTGCTGCTGCTGCTGCTGCTCCTGCTGCTGCTCCTGCTGCACATGCTGCTGCACATGCTGCTGCACATGCTGCTCCTGCTGCTCCTGCTGCTGCTGCGGCTGCTGCTGCTGCTGCTGCTGCTGCTGCTGCTGCTCCTGCTGCTCCTGCTGCTGCTGCGGCTGCTGCTGCTGCTGCTGCTGCTGCTGCTGCTGCTGCTGCTGCTGCTGCTCCTGCTCCTGCTGCTCCTGCTGCTCCTGCTGCTGCTGCTGCTGCTCAAAGCACCAAACAAACCGGTCTGAGCTCCACACTCACGTTTAGCTTTCCAAGTCTTAGTGTTTGAAAAGGTTCTTGTGCACCAAGTAAGGCCCGCGGCCCTGAAGGACTCAAACCTGAACCAGACATGCAGGCTGACCACTGAACACGGCTCTGACCACACGGCTCTGACCACACTGCCGCGTCCACGAGCGACGCAGAAAGGGAATGAACAAAGACTGAATTTGGGCCTAAAACTATAGAGAAGGCGAACGGACCAGACCTACGGACTGAATGTAGGACTTCATAGGACTTTGGTTAATGAACTCACATTTCAAATAAACCGTGTTTAAATCATCTTAAACGTGTCAGAGCGGAACACGTGACCGTGGAGCTGACCCGGGGTTCACCTGTTTTAGTGACCAGAGCAGAGCAGTGACCAGAGCTGAGCAGTGACCAGAGCTGAGCAGTGACCAGTGGGGCTCACGTGCGCCCCCTGACATGTCCACTCCTTCCCATTACACACGTCCAGCCTCCGCAGTCATAATAATGATAAATCATGATTTGAGTGGTTTATATGGGACATTTTAACCAACTAAAGGCTGAAATATGATGAACATATGAATGATGTTGTTTTTTAATTTAAAGCAACAGTGTGTAACTTCCTGGAGGTGGAAAGTTTCCATGGAAATAAAATGAAAACAACACTTCAGAACAGTCTCCTGGGGAAGAAACCACATTTCCATGGAAACAGACAGGAGGAGGCTCCTCTGGGCAGAGTACCAGTCAGGTTTGTGGAGATGCAAGCTCATTGTAAGGTGTGTCCAGCACTGACCATTATCAAAATGTAAACAGCATGATTTATTGTCTATAAATGACATGTTCTTTTTGTGCCGCGGCTCCTGAAGCTGCTGCGCTATTTGACCGCGTTTTAGCGCCGTTTTAGACTGCGCCGGGTTAAGGTTAGGGTCAGGGTTAGGGTTAGCCATGGGTTAGGGTTAGTCATGGGTTAGGGTTAGGGTTAGTCATGGGTTAGGGTTAGGGTTAGTCATGGGTTAGGGTTAACCATGGGTTAGGGTTAGGGTTAGTCATGGGTTAGGGTTAGCCATGGGTTAGGGTTAGGGTTAACCATGGGTTAGGGTTAGGGTTAGTCATGGGTTAGGGTTAGTCATGGGTTAGGGTTAGGGTTAGTCATGGGTTAGGGTTAGTCATGGGTTAGGGTTAGGGTTAACCATGGGTTAGGGTTAACCATGGGTTAGGGTTAGGGTTAGTCATGGGTTAGGGTTAGTCATGGGTTAGGGTTAGTCATGGGTTAGGGTTAGGGTTAACCATGGGTTAGGGTTAGGGTTAACCATGGGTTAGGGTTAGGGTTAGTCATGGGTTAGGGTTAGTCATGGGTTAGGGTTAGGGTTAGTCATGGGTTAGGGTTAGTCATGGGTTAGGGTTAGGGTTAACCATGGGTTAGGGTTAGGGTTAACCATGGGTTAGGGTTAGGGTTAGTCATGGGTTAGGGTTAGTCATGGGTTAGGGTTAGGGTTAACCATGGGTTAGGGTTAGTCATAGGTTAGGGTTAGTCATGGGTTAGGGTTAGGGTTAGTCATGGGTTAGGGTTAGCCATGGGTTAGGGTTAGGGTTAACCATGGGTTAGGGTTAGGGTTAACCATGGGTTAGGGTTAGTCATGGGTTAGGGTTAGGGTTAACCATGGGTTAGGGTTAGGGTTAGTCATGGGTTAGGGTTAGTCATGGGTTAGGGTTAGGGTTAACCATGGGTTAGGGTTAGGGTTAGTCATGGGTTAGGGTTAGCCATGGGTTAGGGTTAGGGTTAACCATGGGTTAGGGTTAGGGTTAGTCATGGGTTAGGGTTAGGGTTAACCATGGGTTAGGGTTAGGGTTAACCATGGGTTAGGGTTAGGGTTAGTCATGGGTTAGGGTTAGCCATGGGTTAGGGTTAGGGTTAACCATGGGTTAGGGTTAGGGTTAGTCATGGGTTAGGGTTAGCCATGGGTTAGGGTTAGGGTTAGCCATGGGTTAGGGTTAGGGTTAGCCATGGGTTAGGGTTAGCCATGGGTTAGGGTTAGCCATGGGTTAGTGTTAAGGTTAGGGTTAGGGTTAGGGTTAAGGTTTAGAGTTAGGGTCCAGCCACGGCCTTATTTATAATGCTGTTATTCTAGTTCATCCTGCGGCTGCGAGACACACTGAGCTTTTACTACCAAACTTACTCTATTACTCTATTCCCTGAAGATCATGAGTATTTTCCTGACCATGAGCCTGGAGTTCCCTGTAGAGAAGTCAACTGCAGAAGACAACAAATCTTTATTTGTAATATTTGGTTTCCATGCGCACGGTGCAGTCGGCGCACATCGCGCTGCTTTACGGCATGTCGCACTGAGGAGGACATTGTGCTCATATTTACCCAAAGCTGTAGTGGCGCCATTATATCGAGAGCTCCGTTTATTTCAAGCCCAACATTTTCCACTTAGCCAGTTTGCCGTTCACAGATCGAGTCTAAATAATGAGTTTTACTGGACAGCTCCAACTGTAACTCTCCACAATAATTATTCTCAGGATTAGGGCCGCCATTATCATAATCTGGACATTGACAATTACCTATAATTTGCAAAGATGCGCTTGGTTCTTGATTGCAGAGGCTTTTTTCAGGCTCGCCATCACTAAACAGTGACAGTAATAACAGCTAATTTTGCAGGCAATATATAAGAGCTTACCGGGCTGTGCAAACACTTCCACCTGGATTTGGTTATGCACAGGCAGCACAGGCAGCACAGGCAGCACAGGCAGCACAGGCAGCACAGGCAGCACAGGCAGCACAGGCAGCACAGGCAGCACAGGCGCGGCAGAGACGCTCGGCTCTGTGCACACGGTAAGACTCGTTCTTGTCTGTCTGAGTGAGAGTGTCTGTGGCGCACTGGGGTTTGACAGATGACGTGTCGTGGGCCTGTCGTGGGCCTGTCTTGCTGGAGTCAGATGCTGTGAGGCTTTTAGTACCGCTGCGGCCTGAGAGAGCGCGCGCGGCTTACGCACGTCAGCTGCAGGTGCTTTTATAGTGCACATCTCCTTCTATAGTCAGAGTGACACATCCTTCCCCACACACCATCTATCCATCTATGCATCTTTCTATCTTTATCGCCTAATCAAAGCTCGTCTGTGCCAAACATGACTCCTCACTCCATGCGGCTGATTTGGTGTTTCTGGATCCTTGGTTGTTGTTCCCGGCTGTTGCTTGGTGTGAGCCCGGCTCAGGCGCCCCCTCTCTCGGGGATGAGGCAGATGAGGCCCCTGCCGTGTGTGGGGCCCAGGTAGTGCTGAATGAGCACCAGTGGGACATCCGCGACTTGACAGCTGCATGAAGCTTTTCAGCGTTGTGTAATTTCAGATAATGTCCCAGGCCCTCACTCTTCTGAGCAATTTGTATATGAATAACCGAATAATTTCCCCTTTTGTTCCATCTGTGCTACCTCAAATCCAAATAAAGATGCCTTTTAGTATTAAAAGTGGTAGAAAATTACAGGTAATTATCTTTGACGGTAAAAACGCTGTAATCAGCGGGCTACATCAAAAATTACCCTAATTATGCCTGCATTTATGAGAATGGAAAAAAAAGGCTCACTTGGATAAAAACCCACAAATTGTCCCAAATATCTCCTTCATATTGAACGCCACTGCAGCTGCTGCTTTGTTCCGCATCGATCCCGCGGAGCCTGGCATTTAGCGGCCTGCATTAGGACGGAGAGAGGAGCAACATTTGTCAATACCTCTGATAATTGGGGTTGAAATGACAAGATGCACTGGACCAGGAGCGAGTGCGCGGGTGAATGTGCCGCAGCGGAGCGGGTAAGTTGATTTCCTCAGTATCAATCTCCGTCAGTGTTTGGGGCTTTCACTGCACCGTGTCATTAGCTTATGTCGAGCCGCGTGTTTGCGGCGCGAGCCCCGCAGGGTGGCGCGGAGCTGCGACGCCACAATGTGATGTTGGCCCAATACGGTGCGCCAAAAGGCCCGGAGAATGAGAGCTAAACGCGTTTAGGAAATCAGGCAACAAAGACAGAAAGGCGTGTGTTTGGGAGTCACGCTTTACTCAATCTGACAAAACATAAAAAGTGTATGTACAGCTCCAAAAGGCATAGATATTTACACATAGACAAGTCGAGTTTGCAGGAGAGAACAACCAAAGAGACAGAAGTCCGACATGCGCCACGTGACGCGCGGCGCGGCTTCAATGTCACTGTTGTATTTGGCTTTCCACATGAGTGAATCAGAACGGGAGGACGTCCCGTGCCCCGTGAACAGAAGGTCCGTGTGTGCGCCACCTTCAGTCCTCACGTGACTGCGTCTCCATCCAAAACTGTAGCTACTTTCGGCCGGACGCGACGCGCAGCGGCCTCTCCAAAGCAGAGCAGAATGTCCCTCGAGGCCCCGCGTCTGGCTCTACCTCTGCATGGAGTCCTGGTGCGGGGACGAGTACCAGTGGGAGTAGCCCGTCATGTACGTGTTGGCGGGCATGGCTTTGGACGAGGCGGACACGTCCCAGATGGGAGGGATGGACGGGGAGCGCGGGGACAGGGACATGGAGCCCGGGATCTGCTCGCCCTCGTGAGGGTTCCCGCCTTGCTTCAGCAACTTCTTGAACTTTGACCTCTTATTCTGGAACCAGATCTTCACCTGAGGCCGAGGGGGAGAAAAGAGAAGCAGTGTTAGAGGAAGAGCGGCCAAGCGAAACATGCAATCCTGTAATGACCGTTCCGGGGAGAAAGGTGCGTGAAAGGTGCGTGCGTAACTGGCGCACGGCGAGACAGAAAGCATTGATGGACACAAAGAAGTCAACCTCATCCACGGGGTCGTAACTTTATCAAAGCTTCAATAATTATTCAAATGTAGTTTATATTTATCAACCAATAAATTGACAAAATACAATGTACAAGATTCAGAATATTTGAAAAAATGATTCAGATTAGTAAATTGCAAGTATTCACTGAAATGTGGCAACAAGTAAATCAATAAATAAAATAATATTTCATAATTCTAAAAATCAAAAATTCTAAAAATCAAGAAATAAAAAATCAAAAAATCAAAAATTCCAAAAATCTAAAATCTAATAGTCTTGTGCACAAACAGCTGATGTTTGACAGTAGAATAAAGACCTGCGTCTGCGTGAGCCCCAGAGACGCCGCGAGCTCCGCGCGCTCCGGCAGCGCCAGATACTGCGTCTGCTGGAAGCGGTGGTTCAGGGCCTGGAGCTGGAGGCTGGAGTAGATGGTCCGGGGCTTACGGATCTTCTTGCCTTTCCCGTTAAAGCGAATCTCCCCGTTCTCGATCACCGTGGTCTTCTGCTGCTCTGCAACAAAAACACAGGCTCTTCATTCCACAGTCACGCGGGACGAGCTTTCATTCGGCCCAAAACGAGAGGAAAACATCGGTGTGTTTTATTGCGTTGGCCGCGGGCGCCGCCAGCGTTCCGCGCAGGCTCTGTCATATTTAGGATATTGCTGGTAATGACATGTCAATTAAATGCTAATTACAACATTCAGTGCTGCCTAATTTCCACTAGGATCACACTGCGGCTGTAAAGCAGCTTTAGTTTGGCTCTGGAGTTCTCGGCGCGTCACTAAACCGCGAGCGCGCCGCATTTACGCACAGATTGGAGGGATTCGCGTGCGGTCGCCGCGTGGAGCCGCGTGGAGCCGCGTGGAGCCGCGTGGAGCCGCGTGGAGCCGCGTGGAGCCGCGTGGAGCCGCGTGGAGCCGCGTGGAGCCGCGTGGCCTTACCTGCGCCGTCTAACCGCGTCTGCGCCCCGGTGCTGTTGTGGTAGGAGGGCAGGTAGGGGCTGTGGTGCGCGTGGCTCACATACGGGTAGGCGAGGGAGCGGTTGTAGGAGTTGGCGGTGCCGCCGCTGTACGGGCTGCCGCCGTCGTGCTGGTGGTGCGTGTGCGTGGAGCCCGAGTGCAGGCAGTGCAGCGGGTAATGCGCTCCGGACATGGACGGCGAGCTCTGCTGCGAGTGCGACTGCGACTGCTGCCCAAACTCCATGAAGGCGGATTTGGACGAGTCCTGCGTCTCCAGCCCGTCAGCCATCGTAGTCATGGTCATCATCGAATTGTGCGCGGCTTGAGAGCCCTCCTCGCCCCCCTCTCCTCTGCTCCTCTGCTCCTCTGCTCCTCTGCTCCTCTGCTCCTCTGCTCCTCTGCGCCTCTGCTCCTCTGCTCCTCTGCTCCTCTGCTCCTCTGCTCCTCTGCTCCTCTGCTCCTCTGCTCCTCTGCTCCTCTGCTCCTCTGCTCCTCTGCGTCCCCCCCTTCCCCCTCTGGTCCCCTCGGTGATGGTTTCACTCAACGCGGCGCAAAAAGGTAAAGTTAAGACGACACATTTTAAGGTGGATTCTGTTCAAATTGAGCCGTCGCTTCCAGACTTTGATGCAAAAGTAAAATGGTTTGTCTCGAAAGGGCAGCGCCTCCGGATTGGTCAGTGCGCGCCCTACGTCATCAGCAGCTCTGCGCTTCACAAGACATGAGCTGCGGAGTTAACCCACCTCCACCAGCTCCACCAGCTCCACCTCCACCAGCTCCACCAGCTCCACCACCTCCACCAGCTCCACCACCTCCACCAGCTCCACCACCTCCACCTTACCACCTCCACCACCTCCACCACCTCCACCAGCTCCACCAGCTCCACCAGCTCCACCACCTCCACCTTACCACCTCCACCACCTCCACCAGCTCCACCACCTCCACCAGCTCCACCAGCTCCACCACCTCCACCAGCTCCACCACCTCCACCAGCTCCACCACCTCCACCTTACCACCTCCACCACCTCCACCACCTCCACCAGCTCCACCACCTCCACCACCTCCACCACCTCCACCAGCTCCACCAGCTCCACCAGCTCCACCACCTCCACCTTACCACCTCCACCACCTCCACCAGCTCCACCACCTCCACCAGCTCCACCAGCTCCACCACCTCCACCAGCTCCACCACCTCCACCTTACCACCTCCACCACCTCCACCAGCTCCACCAGCTCCACCAGCTCCACCACCTCCACCTTACCACCTCCACCAGCTCCACCAGCTCCACCACCTCCACCTTACCACCTCCACCAGCTCCACCACCTCCACCTTACCACCTCCACCAGCTCCACCAGCTCCACCACCTCCACCTTACCAGCTCCACCAGCTCCACCAGCTCCACCACCTCCATCTTACCACCTCCACCAGCTCCACCAGCTCCACCTCCACCAGCTCCACCAGCTCCACCACCTCCACCTTACCACCTCCACCACCTCCACCAGCTCCACCACCTCCACCAGCTCCACCAGCTCCACCACCTCCACCAGCTCCACCACCTCCACCTTACCACCTCCACCACCTCCACCAGCTCCACCAGCTCCACCAGCTCCACCACCTCCACCTTACCACCTCCACCAGCTCCACCAGCTCCACCACCTCCACCTTACCACCTCCACCAGCTCCACCACCTCCACCTTACCACCTCCACCAGCTCCACCAGCTCCACCACCTCCACCTTACCAGCTCCACCAGCTCCACCAGCTCCACCACCTCCATCTTACCACCTCCACCAGCTCCACCAGCTCCAACACCTCCACCTTACCACCTCCACCAGCTCCACCAGCTCCACCAGCTCCACCACCTCCACCTTACCACCTCCACCAGCTCCACCACCTCCACCTTACCACCTGCACCAGCTCCACCACCTCCACCTTACCAGCTCCACCACCAGCTCCACCTCCACCAGCTCCACCACCTCCACCTTACCACCTCCACCAGCTCCACCAGCTCCACCAGCTCCACCACCTCCACCTTACCAGCTCCACCAGCTCCACCAGCTCCACCACCTCCATCTTACCACCTCCACCAGCTCCACCAGCTCCAACACCTCCACCTTACCACCTCCGCCAGCTCCACCAGCTCCACCACCTCCACCTTACCAGCTCCACCACCTCCACCACCTCCACCAGCTCCACCACCTCCACCTTACCACCTCCACCAGCTCCACCAGCTCCACCAGCTCCACCAGCTCCACCACCTCCACCTTACCACCTCCACCAGCTCCACCACCTCCACCTTACCAGCTCCACCACCAGCTCCACCTCCACCACCTCCACCTTACCACCTCCATCAGCTCCACCAGCTCCACCACCTCCACCTTACCAGCTCCACCACCTCCACCAGCTCCACCACCTCCACCTTACCACCACCACCACCTCCACCAGCTCCACCTCCACCACCTCCACCTTACCAGCTCCACCAGCTCCACCAGCTCCACCAGCTCCACCACCTCCACCTTACCACCTCCGCCAGCTCCACCAGCTCCACCACCTCCACCTTACCAGCTCCACCACCTCCACCACCTCCACCAGCTCCACCACCTCCACCTTACCACCTCCACCAGCTCCACCAGCTCCACCAGCTCCACCACCTCCACCTTACCACCTCCACCAGCTCCACCACCTCCACCTTACCAGCTCCACCACCAGCTCCACCTCCACCACCTCCACCTTACCACCTCCATCAGCTCCACCAGCTCCACCACCTCCACCTTACCAGCTCCACCACCTCCACCAGCTCCACCACCTCCACCTTACCACCACCACCACCTCCACCAGCTCCACCTCCACCACCTCCACCTTACCAGCTCCACCACCTCCACCAGCTCCACCACCTCCACCACCTCCACCTTACCACCTCCACCAGCTCCACCTCCACCAGCTCCACCACCTCCACCTCCACCACCTCCACCAGCTCCACCACCTCCACCTTACCAGCTCCACCAGCTCCACCCGCAGCGGTCAGACGTGGGGCCCACGTCTCGTGTCGTATTTTACGGTTTTGTTTTTGACACAAACCCTCAAATTATGCGCGACTTACAACGCGCTTTGATTTGTTTTTCTTTAATTCACAGTAATTAGGTTTGAATGGGAATGAACTGAGTTTGAGGTTTTGCTTGACGTGTTTTTCATTCCAAACATAAATCACATTTTAAACATTTACAAATGTAGATTATCGGCAGTTTCCTGTTTGCATCACGGTTCATTAAAGCAGCTCTAGATTCCACACAAGTGTCCCCCACACCCCACTGTCCCCACACCCCACTGTCCCCACACCCGACTGTCCCCCACACCCCACTGTCCCCACACCCCACTGTCCCCCACACCCCACTGTCCCCCACACCCCACTGTCCCCACCCCCCACTGTCCCGGCCCGTGAGTGTCTGGTGCGTGTCACGCATGCGTGACAATAGCCGGAGGGACAATGGAGACAGAGGGTGGAACCCCGGAGGTAAACTGACAGGGTCTTTATCCCACTTGTAACACGAGGCTCCCCGATATGTGCCAATTATACTTACGTCCTTACAAATACGGACAAACAAAGCTTATACAGTATTTGGACTACTTTGAATTTTGCGCATAAAATAATAATGCCCTCAATCAAGAGACTCTTTGATTAGACCACACTTTCACAAATTGCCGCAGTGAAACGAAGAACAATTGCGCAGTGATGATTATGGTTTGGTTTTATTTTGGGAGGGAGAATAAAACGTGGATATAGCATAAATTACGGCCTAATTACACGCCACTGTCGCTCCAATTATCCTCTTATCAGAAATACTTGTCTAAACGCAGCGTTTAGTTTCAATTTTCTAACCCGTGTTTTTTCCTGGAACTAGAACTAGAACCGCGCGATTATCGTCATCTGCGGCTCTTATTTACTTTGTGGGGATTTTAAAAAGCGCACGAGCCGCGGCTCCGTGAGCGGCGGGACGCGCAGGAGACGCGGCGCAGACGCGTTTACGCGCCACGCGGCAGGAGCTTTAAAGTAAGTCACAAATAACACACTCTGTTCCGCCCCGCGTGCGCCGCGGTCATCCATGAACGAGCTGACCACACCGGGCACTTCCCCCGGTGTTCCACTCGGACGCGCCGACAGAAACTAGATCCAAGAGCTGCGCCTGCCCCGCGCGCCCGGAGAGCCGAGGATCAAGCATGACGTGCTGTGGTCAGTTAGGCTGTGGTCAGTTAGGCTGTGGTCAGTTAGGCTGTGGTCAGTTAGGCCGCTCTGTTGCGCATTAAAACCAACGCACACTTTATGTTTTTGACAACGTGACTGTATTGATTTTGGGTTGGCATATTTGCTGTAGGTTGTTCTCTTGTGTAACTGTGGAGTCTGTAGTGTAATAGTGGCTTTATGTGGAGTCTGTAGTGTAATAGTGGCTTTATGTGGAGTCTGTAGTGTAATAGTGGCTTTATGTGGAGTCTGTAGTGTAATAGTGGCTTTATGTGGAGTCTGTAGTGTAATAGTGGCTTTATGTGGAGTCTGTAGTGTAATAGTGGCTTTATGTGGAGTCTGTAGTGTAATAGTGGCTTTATGTGGAGTCTGTAGTGTAATAGTGGCTTTATGTGGAGTCTGTAGTGTAATAGTGGCTTTATGTGGAGTCTGTAGTGTAATAGTGGCTTTATGTGGAGTCTGTAGTGTAATAGTGGCTTTATGTGGAGTCTGTAGTGTAATAGTGGCTTTATGTGGAGTCTGTAGTGTAATAGTGGCTTTATGTGGAGTCTGTAGTGTAATAGTGGCTTTATGTGGAGTCTGTAGTGTAATAGTGGCTTTATGTGGAGTCTGTAGTGTAATAGTGGCTTTATGTGGAGTCTGTAGTGTAATAGTGGCTTTATGTGGAGTCTGTAGTGTAATAGTGGCTTTATGTGGAGTCTGTAGTGTAATAGTGGCTTTATGTGGAGTCTGTAGTGTAATAGTGGCTTTATGTGGAGTCTGTAGTGTAATAGTGGCTTTATGTGGAGTCTGTAGTGTAATAGTGGCTTTATGTGGAGTCTGTAGTGTAATAGTGGCTTTATGTGGAGTCTGTAGTGTAATAGTGGCTTTATGTGGAGTCTGTAGTGTAATAGTGGCTTTGACAGGATCAGACGCGTGTGAACAGCCATTTTGTGCCACTCGTGTCTTAAATGTAAATGTTAAGAAAGAACAATAATCTGTTCTGAAGATAATCTATGTGCAGCACGTGTGATTTATGAGGCTCGTGATGGTTTCTGACCCTGTGTGAGTGACATGAGTATATGAAGTATGATTATAATGATTATAATGATAATAATACTAATAATTATTATTATGGTAAATAACACACGTCACGTGTGTTATTTACCATTATAATAATTAATATTATTATTATTACACACGTGACGTGTGTAATAATAATAATATTAATTATTATTATTAATAACACACGTCACGTGTGTCTCCTCCATTGTTTCAAATAAAATGTATCTCGAAAATATGAGATTATTGTTAATGTAATTTTAAAATGTTCTATATGTGAAGCTCGGTTTATCACGTGGTTATTTCATATTTCTGTATCATCAGAGCACGTGGCTTACGCTGCAGGTCACGTGCTGTTCAGATGAAGGAAAGATATGAAGAGGAGATTTAGACATGAAGCAAACAACAAATCCAACTGAAGCAGATGAAACAGATGAAGCTCTTTACATTAATAAAAGTTGTGTAGTAAAACGTCAGAAGTGCAGTTGCCGCGTGTTGGTCATAAACATGTCACTCCAGCCGCGTCTTCACCACGTGAAGAAAAGTTTACGCGTCATTTTAAAATCCAGAGCTTCACAACAAACAATGACTTACACTTTTTATTACATCATTTCACTTCCAATATGAACCTGGCGTCTGTCGCAGCAGCGGGATTTACACACACACACAAACACACAGACACACACACACAGACACACACACACACACACACACAAACACACACACACACACACACACACACACACAAACACACAGACACACACACACAGACACACACAGACATACACACACACAGACACACACACACACACACACACACACACACAGACACACACACACACACACACACACAGACACACACACACACACACACACAGACACACACACACACACACAGACACACACACACACACACACACACACAGACACACACACACAAACACACACATTAATCGAAAATAAATAGATAAACAAAAATGGTATTTTGATCATTCTAGTCATTATCTGGACTGTCCAGACTCTATAACACGCACGGGAAGAGCTTTTATAACATGTACGACTGGAATAAACAATGGCCTTCAGTTACTATATTTTAACTTTTATTTGATTAGAAACAACAGAGTCAGAGGCTCTTTGTTCTCGGAGTAAAGTATTTTTTTTATCTTGAATAATCCAGATTTAGCCCTGGTTTAGTCTGGTTAAACTCTGGTTCAGGGCTCCTCCTTCTGCCGTCCATAATAATTTAATTTAAGACCCACGTCACCAAACAGTCACGTGACCCCTTTTACCCAGCAGCCCGTGGGGGAAACACTTCCTCCGAGAAGGTTCCACATTTAACTTTTCACTCACACCATTTTGTTTTTGCCTTCCCTTTTGACCACATGTCATAATTACCATCTCTAAATGTCATGAGTTCTTCTCCGTGGCCCAGACCGACGCGCTCCGGTGCCGCGGGTGGTGCCGCGGGTGGTGCCGCGGGTGGTGCCGCGGGCGGAGCGTGGGTTCATGTCACGGGGCCGCAGGCAAACGACAAAAGACGGCTCCCTCTGAACAGACACACACGCGCCTCTAGAGACGCGCCTTTGGACACGTCCCTCTGGACACGCGCCTCTAGAGACGTCTCTCTAGAGACGCGCCTCTGGAGACGTCTCTGGACACGCACCTCTGGACACGCGCCTCTAGAGACGCGCCTTTGGACACGTCCCTCTGGACACGCGCCTCTAGAGACGTCTCTCTAGAGACGCGCCTCTGGAGACGTCTCTGGACACGCGCCTCTGGACACGTCCCTCTAGAGACGCGCCTCTGGAGACGTCTCTGGACACGCGCCTCTGGACACGTCCCTCTGGAGACGCGCCTCTGGACACGTCCCTCTGGACACGGGCCTCTGGACACGTCCCTCTGGACACGGGCCTCTGGACACGTCCCTCTGGACACGTCCCTCTGGACACGGGCCTCTGGACACGTCCCTCTGGACACGCGCCTCTGGACACGTCCCTCTAGAGACGCGCCTCTGGAGACGTCTCTGGACACGCGCCTCTGGACACGTCCCTCTGGAGACGCGCCTCTGGACACGTCCCTCTGGACACGTCCCTCTGGACACGGGCCTCTGGACACGTCCCTCTGGACACAGGCCTCTGGACACGGGCCTCTGGACACGCGCCTCTGGACACGTCCCTCTGGACACGGGCCTCTGGACACGCGCCTCTGGAGACGTCTCTGGACACGTCCCTCTGGACACGTCCCTCTGGACACGTCCCTCTGGACACGGGCCTCTGGACACGTCCCTCTGGACACGGGCCTCTGGACACGTCCCTCTGGACACGGGCCTCTGGACACGTCCCTCTGGACACGTCCCTCTGGACACGGGCCTCTGGACACGTCCCTCTGGACACGCGCCTCTGGACACGTCCCTCTAGAGACGCGCCTCTGGAGACGTCTCTGGACACGCGCCTCTGGACACGTCCCTCTGGAGACGCGCCTCTGGACACGTCCCTCTGGACACGGGCCTCTGGACACGCGCCTCTGGACACGTCCCTCTGGAGACGCGCCTCTGGACACGTCCCTCTGGACACGGGCCTCTGGACACGTCCCTCTGGACACGGGCCTCTGGACACGTCCCTCTGGACACGTCCCTCTGGACACGGGCCTCTGGACACGTCCCTCTGGACACGCGCCTCTGGACACGTCCCTCTAGAGACGCGCCTCTGGAGACGTCTCTGGACACGCGCCTCTGGACACGTCCCTCTGGAGACGCGCCTCTGGACACGTCCCTCTGGACACGTCCCTCTGGACACGGGCCTCTGGACACGTCCCTCTGGACACAGGCCTCTGGACACGGGCCTCTGGACACGCGCCTCTGGACACGTCCCTCTGGACACGGGCCTCTGGACACGCGCCTCTGGAGACGTCTCTGGACACGTCCCTCTGGACACGGGCCTCTGGACACGTCCCTCTGGACACGGGCCTCTGGACACGTCCCTCTGGACACGGGCCTCTGGACACGTCCCTCTGGACACGTCCCTCTGGACACGGGCCTCTGGACACGTCCCTCTGGACACGCGCCTCTGGACACGTCCCTCTAGAGACGCGCCTCTGGAGACGTCTCTGGACACGCGCCTCTGGACACGTCCCTCTGGAGACGCGCCTCTGGACACGTCCCTCTGGACACGTCCCTCTGGACACGGGCCTCTGGACACGTCCCTCTGGACACGCGCCTCTGGACACGTCCCTCTGGACACGGGCCTCTGGACACGTCCCTCTGGACACAGGCCTCTGGACACGGGCCTCTGGACACGCGCCTCTGGACACGTCCCTCTGGACACGGGCCTCTGGACACGTCCCTCTGGACACGGGCCTCTGGACACGCGCCTCTGGACACGTCCCTCTGGAGACGGGCCTCTGGACACGTCCCTCTGGACACGTCCCTCTGGACACGGGCCTCTGGACACGTCCCTCTGGACACGTCCCTCTGGACACGGGCCTCTGGACACGTCCCTCTGGACACGCGCCTCTGGACACGTCCCTCTGGACACGGGCCTCTGGACACGTCCCTCTGGACACAGGCCTCTGGACACGTCCCTCTGGACACGGGCCTCTGGACACGTCCCTCTGGACACGTCCCTCTGGACACGTCCCTCTGGACACGGGCCTCTGGACACGGGCCTCTGGACACGGGCGAATACATAATCAGCGCGTGAAGCTTAATTGGATTTGTCAAAGTGGATGCGCGTGCGTGGTGAGGAAACACAGGTACGGGAGTGACGAATGGCACGCGCGGTGGAGGCGGCGAGCGCGCGGGGCCTCGAACTCAGCCCTGCACTGATTGTCAACATCTACCCTACGTGTACGTGTACTCGAGTACGAGATTAGCATGTAACTGTAATTAATACAAGGTCCAGCTCAAGTTCACACAAACACATATATAATATAATATAATATATATATAAATATAAATATATATATACATATATCTATATCTATATATATAAATATATATATATATATATATATATATATATATATATATATTATATAAATATATATTTATATATAAATAATCCCCTAACGAGAGAGACACCCTTCGGTTTTGCTCAAATTAAATTTAGTTTTCACACAATTTGAAAAACAAATTATATAAATTAGATGGACAAACAAACGATATCAAGTTACTAATGTAAATATAGTTTGTGGATAAATGATTCTTTTTCCGGGTCATTATAAGCTATAATTAAACTGACTGTAGCCATGTTCTTTACTCTCATATCCATTTCTAACGCGCACAAATGAGTGCCTTGTTATTGGCCAGGCATTAATGATTCCAGCCATTAGCGTTGCCATGGCACCAGGGGTTTTAATAACTCCATAACGCACTTGTTTGACCAAACACTGCGCCACAACAAGAGGCCTTCTGAACGCGGCCGCGCGCGTAACGAGCGCGTAATGCGCTTCACGCGTGCTTTGGCAAACACTAATTCAATCATGATGAAAAGAACAATGTGATGGGATTTGTGCTAAAGCTCCACATCCAGGAGCAGAAGCTCTACTACAGCGCGTTCAAACTTTGACAAATACATTTGAGATTTCAGGAGATGAACAGGGATTAACCCCAGAATATCACAAAATATGACAAATCCAGGTGGTTTTATTGGAGTAAAGATGTGTGTGTGACTAAAGCTGCTCTGAACACGTTGAACTTTTATATTTAACGCTATATTTATTTATTATTATTATTATTATTATTATTATTATTATTATTATTATTATTATTATTATTTATACGTTATATTTACTGGACATTTATTACACACTTATGAAGGAAAAAATAAATCTTGATTTTCAGGGGTTACTGCACAAATACACACAGTGTACACACACAGATTATATAAGCATTTTCTTATTGTATTGGAAATTCTCATTTCTATGAATATATTGTTATATTTCTTATTGCTGAAGTAAATTTCTTGTTTGTGAATGTTGTTCACTGACAATGGAAATAAACTTCTTTCGTGCTGCTGGTGGTGGAGTGGTTTAAGCATCAGCACACATGCCAAGGCATATATGCAATTGCTGCATGTCCTCCTCTCTCTCACCCCCCTAACTTGCCTGGTAAAGCCGACGGGCCCAAAACAATCTTTAAAAAAAGAAAAAAGAAATAAACCTCTTTCTGGTTCTGAGAAATGTTGAGCGCGCAATACTTTGTTATTTATCTACAGATATATGAATACTTCAATTCTACTTTCTGCGGAGCTAAAATACAATTTTGAGGCTCGACCATAAAAAGCAGAATAAATCACATCCAAACTCTGTCCTTTATTCTTTGTCTTTTAATGACTTCAAATCATCAGCATTCAGATCTGACCTCGATTCATCTTGAAACATATATTATGGTCTATAGTTTGGATCGTGGCCCAATGTGACATTTAAAGGCTCTAAATAAACTCTATGTTGTCATGAACCTGAGAACAAAGAGCTCCTGTTCCATCACGTGTGATTGTTCTGCAGAGTCAGCTCCTGAAGCGCGCGGCGCCATCGGAGGGGGCCGCGGCTCACCGCGGCTCACCGCGGCTCATCACGGCTCATCACGGCTCACCGCGGCTCACCGCGGCCCACCGCGGCCCACCGCGGCTCATCGCGGCTCACCGCGGCCCACCACGGCCCACCGCGGCTCATCGCGGCTCACCGCGGCCCACCGCGGCTCATCGCGGCTCACCGCGGCCCACCGCGGCTCACCGCGGCTCACCGCGGCTCACCGCGGCCCACCGCGGCTCACCACGGCTCACCGCGGCTCATCACGGCTCATCGCGGCTCACCGCGGCTCACCGCGGCTCACCGCGGCTCATCGCGGCTCATCGCAGCTCACCGCGGCTCACCGCGGCCCACCGCGGCTCACCACGGCTCACCGCGGCTCATCACGGCCCACCAGGGCCCCTGACCGCGCCTCCCGGGGCCACGCGTGAGTGAAGGGACCGGGAGAGCGTATCGTTCCCCTCTCGGCTCTCTCCAGCTTAATACGCCACATTATGAGGCGTGACGCGCAGTGGTCGGTCTTGAAGGAGAAGATTTGGACGCGGGGATGACAGACAGGAAGGCCGCGGCAATCACGGCTCTTTTTACCCGAATGTACTGTTCGATGCCGTTTATCCCTGATGATAGAAAATTGCTCTGTTGCCAGGACGCGGCCGCCGTGATGGGGGCCAGGAGCAACATTTCCATTTTCTACTTTGAAAGCCATTGAAATGAATTAGTCCAAAATGAAAAAAAAGGAGGGAGGAAAATGAGCAAGAATCTCCTGGTAAACAAAGGGCGAAACAAAGGCCGCGTTGAGCCACCTCGCGCTCCGGCTCCAGACGCACAGTGAGAGCCTTTTACACGTCCAGCAGCTGTGGGTGAGGAGGGCTCCCAGGGCCCGGGCCCGACTTCAAACAAGCCGGAGACTCCCCAAATTACCCGGTTATTAGACGCTAAATGCGGCCAAGCCAGGAACACGTGACAATGGAGCCGCGCGTGAAGCAAACATGAAACAAACAAAGGATATGATGCAATGTAGAAAATCATAAATGTCTTCTGCTCATATGACTCCCCTAAAAGGCCTCTGATTGCCCTCCAACGGAGAGCACGAAGCTCATGTTCTTGATTATGGATCCATCATTTAAAAAATATCATATATTCGAAATAAATACTTAAGTTCGGGACTAAAGTCGTGTTAAAGCTGAAACTAAACCAGGACCAAAGCAAACGTACTTACAACATATCAATGTAAAATATCAATATATTGTTTCATATTTATTATATATAACTACATTTGGTGCACTAAATATTTTATCTTTGTGAAAGTGCTATTTGTCGCTCGTTTAGAGAAAGAAAACTTGTTTTAGTTTAATACATGTGACATATTCACAGTTTTGATGATAAATGGGTATATTTCATATCAGATCTGTGCAGGTTGTAGTTTAAAAAAGAAATACTGTTGAAAATAATGCTATAAATACAATATATTTGTTATTGCAATATTGTGATTTTATTGTATTCTCATTATAAATGATTATAAAGGGGCAGCAGGGGCGTGGGCAGGGGGGGCAGCGGGGGCACGGGCAGGGGGGCAGCAGGGGCGTGTGCAGCAGGGGCGTGTGCAGGGGGGCAGCAGGGGCGTGTGCAGCAGGGGCGTGTGCAGGGGGGCAGCAGGGGCGTGTGCAGGGGGGCAGCAGGGGCGTGTGCAGGGGGGCAGCAGGGGCGTGTGCAGGGGGGCAGCAGGGGGGCAGCAGGGGCGTGTGCAGGGGGGGCGTGTGTCAAGCTGCGTGGACTCTGGGATCAGTGCACAGATGACAGGCGTCAGTGGATCAACACGTGCAGCTGTTATATATATATAATATATATAACAGCTATATATATATATATATATATATATATATATATATATATATATATATATATATATATGTGCGCGCTGGTCAGACCTGTGCGCGCTGGTCAGACCTGTACACGCTGGTCAGACCTGTGCGCGCTGGTCAGACCTGTGCACACTGGTCAGACCTGTGCGCGCTGGTCAGACCTGTGCACGCTGGTCAGACCCGTGCACACTGGTCAGACCTGTGCACGCTGGTCAGACCTGTGGACGCTGGTCAGACCTGTGCACGCTGGTCAGACCCGTGCACACTGGTCAGACCCGTGCACACTGGTCAGACCCGTGCACACTGGTCAGACCCACATGTCATTGCTTATTAAAAGAGGATCTTACGTTCCACATGTGAGTGTGATGCATCATTAGAAAGCTTAGGCCTTCTAGTTTCTGCTGATGTGCACATGACACACTGTCAGGGCTTCAGAACTTACACTACAGAGGCCCAAATATAAACAAAACATCCTTTTTTTTAGTCTCGCTTGAATATTAACAATTTGTAATGGTCCTGAGCAGGACATACTTCATTGTGTGCATATGCTGTTCACTGTACATGATGTTTATCTTGTTGACAACAACTGTGTAAAGTTTCAGATCTCTAGAACAGGCATTTTGGTGCTGTTGACCTTTTTGTATCAAAAAGTATATTCGGAACAAGTGATCCAAATATGTGCCAACTGTGCCAAACTGTTTTATTACAATTTTAGCTCCTCTATGATCATAAAACATACATTTTGATGTTTTGTAGGCCACTAATAGCAATTATAACTGCTAAAAACAATGTATGTGAAAATGTGTAAATATGAGTTTAACCATGAATTGGAGGTGAAAACAATTATAATATGTTGTAATATGTTATTTTTGTATTGGTATAATAAAACATATATCAAACAAAATGCGCGTCCAAAAGGCTAATAAAATCAGAAAACACGATGCGTAAAATCTAGTCGCCTCCCGCGAAAAACCTAGGCTCTGACTGTCTTTACGCACGAGAATAGAGATGATTCTGTGTGAAGAAGCCTTAAGTCCCGCCCACCATTCTAAAGCTATACTCATTGGTTAGAATAATATGTCAATCATTTGTTATGGACGGAGAAATGCGCCGGACGAGCCTTAATCCTGACCATCGTCAGAGAAGAAAAGTTTGTTTACTTGACAATATCTTGAAATTGGAAAACTTCAGTAAAAATACAAGTGGATATTGTTTTTCAATGGTTCCTTACGGACAGACTGAGCACAAGGATGTACAGAATTAAAGCCGTTTCGTCCGTCATAAACACAAACAGGACATGCGTTTGTAAAAGTTGAGACTTTCTCACAAACTATTGGCAATTGCTTCTTGGAGCAAATTATTCAATGAATCAATCAATGAAATATTCGTTTTGTTGAGAAAATAATCTTTAAAATGATGTGGGTGTAATCCCTCATTGGTCCAGGCGTGTTCCATAGTAGAAAAAGCTTCAGTTGTAGTCATCTGGACTCAGTTTGAAAAAATAGACATTTCGACTCTCATCCAAGAGTCATTGTCAATAACAGAATTTAGGTCGAGAACTCCGATATTAATACTGTTCTGTGGTAAGACCCGCCCATTGGGCGGAGCCTTCCTGAAGTAGAAAGAGTTGTTTGTTTCAACAGAAACTCCCCCTTGTATCTACCGAGCCTATTCAGAATCTTAATGGGCTGTTAGAATCCTCTTTGTCTTTGTGAGACCCTGGCTCAACCACCCTGAGGACCTGATTAGCATCTAAATGTCCTGGTCCTGGTCCTCTACCTTTCCAGGGGTTCAGTAACCACAGGCTGAGAGGGCATTTCACACATGTTTTTCCTCTTTCTTCTTGCCCTCTGAGCTGGTGGGCACACCTTGAGCTCTGTGTTGTAAGGTTCTGATCACACCCAGCTTGTGCTGTAGTGGGTGGTTGGAACCAAAGAGCAGATACTGGTTCGTGTGTGTAGGTTTCCTATATACTTCTATTTGGAGTTTCCCGTCCTCTCCTCTGATCGTGGAACAATCAAGAAAGGCCAAGCGGTTCTCCTTAGCGTCTTCTCTTGTAAACCTGATATGTGGGTCCACAGCATTGATGTGATCAGAGAAGGTTTCCAGCTCTTGTTTCTTGATTGTTACGTGGCTTCTGCCTGACCACTCTACTACACAGGCTTGAGGCGTGGCTTCTGCCTGACCGCTCTACTACACAGGCTTGAGGCGTGGCTTCTGCCTGACCGCTCTACCACACAGGTCTGAGGCGTGGCTTCTGCCTGACCGCTCTACCACACAGGTCTGAGGCGTGGCTTCTGCCTGACCGCTCTAACACACAGGCCTGAGGCGTGGCTTCTTCCTGACCGCTCTACCACACAGGCCTGAGGTGTGGCTTCTGCCTGACCACTCTAACACACAGGCCTGAGGCGTGGCTTCTTCCTGACCGCTCTACCACACAGGCCTGAGGCGTGGCTTCTTCCTGACCGCTCTACCACACAGGCCTGAGGCGTGGCTTCTTCCTGACCGCTCTACCACACAGGCCTGAGGCGTGGCTTCTGCCTGACCGCTCTACCACACAGGCCTGAGGCGTGGCTTCTTCCTGACCGCTCTACCACACAGGCCTGAGGCGTGGCTTCTTCCTGACCGCTCTACCACACAGGTCTGAGGCGTGGCTTCTGCCTGACCGCTCTACCACACAGGTCTGAGGCGTGGCTTCTTCCTGACCGCTCTACCACACAGGTCTGATGCTGCACAGATGGTTGTTCTTCTGGAAGGTTCTCCTCTCTTCACGGGGACAGGCTGGAGTGACCATCGGGTTCTTGGTCTCCTCCCTGACTAAGGCCCTTCTCCCCTGATTGGTCAGTTTGGCTGGGCCCAGCTCTAAGAAAAGTCTTGTTCCAAACTTCTTACATTTCCGGATGATGGAGGCCCCTGTGCTCAGAGGAACCTTCAGTGAGGCCCCTGTGCTCAGAGGAACCTTCAGTGAGGCCCCTGTGCTCAGAGGAACCTTCAGTGAGGCCCCTGTGAGGCCCCTGTGCTCAGAGGAACCTTCAGTGAGGCCCCTGTGCTCAGAGGAACCTTCAGTGAGGCCCCTGTGCTCAGAGGAGCCTTCAGTGAGGCCCCTGTGCTCAGAGGAGCCTTCAGTGAGGCCCCTGTGCTCAGAGGAACCTTCAGTGAGGCCCCTGTGCTCAGAGGAACCTTCAGTGAGGCCCCTGTGCTCAGAGGAACCTTCAGTGAGGCCCCTGTGCTCCAGTGGCTCCTCCACAGATCTGCTCTACGTTCTTAATGCCTCAAACTAACGTCTGATCATTAGAAACGTGAACAGAACAAAGAAAATGTTCACATGATAAATACTGAGCCACAAAATATTGTTTCAGCTATTTTTTATTGAACAATTATTTTGAAAGTCCAAGTGCTCCACCGCCTCAATGGAAGCAGCTCAAAACGCCATTCCCGGTTTGACTTTGATCCTGGATCGTGGGGTCATTTGGGCTTCATCCCGGCCGATCCGAGCGCACGTCCAGCCCATTAGCGGCGCTCTCCACCAGCCTGCACGGCTCTACGCTCCACGCCCAGTCACTAATGATTCTGACCGGAATCTGCATCCAAATCACTGTAATCAGCACCTCTCCTGCTGACCGCCAAAAAGCACCAAACTTCATCAGACTGGTCACCTTGGCCTTCAGCGCAGCTCTGACCTGGAGAGAACAAATAAACACTGAAACACAATGTCACGTTTAGATATATATTTGCTTTGGATAATCTCCTGTCCTCTTTGAGCACGAAATGTCCCTGTGTCTCCAAGAGGCCAGACATCAGTGGTCAGTGGTCCCACCTGGCCCTTTCCATAGGTCCATTCTCATGTCCGTCCTGATCGTACGTGATGGCATTTTCCCTGCTCAGAATATCTCCACTGTGCCACGCCCTATCCAACAGTCCGCACATACCACAGGATGTACATATATTTTCCCATTCGTCGTCAGTCAAAACAAAGTGACCGTCTCTTTCCCATGTATCTTTACTATATTTGGTAGAGTGGTTGTCCAGAGGCTTGTATAGAATCCCATGAGCTCTTGACCCTGTCGTTCTGAAGAACGTGGGATTCTGGAGTTTGTTTAGGAGTTTAGGGGACGTATTACGCCAAATCCGCATGAATGATCTTATAGTATTTAGATTGAGTATTGTCCATCCCCTGCCCCTTATCCCCGCCCACATCCCTGTACTTACTGTGATGACTAGAAATATGAAGTTATGTTATGAGTTCAAACATGTCATGAAGACACTTTTCAACGATCAAAACTCTCAGTGAAGAGGCAGGGCTTCTGTTCTGCTGTTTGAACAGGAAGTGGAGGTGGCATCACAACAGGCCCATCATATTTCACACAGAGAAGTGAGTCTAGTCACAACACCACACATTTCCCACATTTCCCACATTTTCCAAAATTTCCACATTTTCCACATTTTCCACATTTTATGTGAAAGTACAAAGTGATGAAGAGAGGATTGTGACATCACAACATTCTAGAATCCCTCTAGTTTAAGATGGAGCTGGTTCAGGTGAGAAAGTGTCAGAGGTCAGAAGTTTGACCTGCTTTAGGCAAGAGTTTTTTTTAATGTTGTTTCGTGGGCCCGCCGACGTCAAAAAACGGAAATCCCCATTTTTTTTTTTTTTTCGGATTTCTCCAGTTATTTGAACCAAAACCTCAATAAAAATATGCCCCCAATCGCGATGTTCAGACGGTTACATCCCACGAGTCCGAAGGTTCGCTGGTCCGACATTGCACATGAGTATGACAGTATTGCATATGAATGACAGTATTGCACATGGGTATGTCAGTGTTGCACAAGGGTATGACAGTATTGCACATGGGTATGTCAGTGTTGCACAAGGGTATGACAGTATTGCACATGGGTATGTCAGTGTTGCACAAGGGTATGACAGTATTGCACATGGGTATGACAGTATTGCATATGAATGACAGTATTGCACATGGGTATGTCAGTGTTGCACAAGGGTATGACAGTATTGCACATGGGTATGACAGTATTGCACATGGGTATGACAGTATTGCACATGATTATGACAGTATTGCACATGAATATGACAGTATTGCACATGAATATGACAGTATTGCACATGGGTATGTCAGTGTTGCACATGGATATGACAGTATTGCACATGATTATGACAGTATTGCACATGGGTATGTCAGCATTGCACATGGGTATGACAGTATTGCACATGGGTATGACAGTATTGCACATGATTATGGCAGTATTGCACATGGATATGACAGTATTGCACAGGGGTATGACAGTATTGCACATGGATATGTCAGTGTTTGTTATAAAGTCTGACAGCATCAGAAGGACAGACTGTGAAACGTCTCCTTCACACAGCGAGGGTGTCCAGAGTGGACAGAGTGTCGTGCAGAGGACAGAGTGTCCTGCAGGGGGCGACACTCATGGTCCAGCGTAGATGTGAGTTTAGCCAGGACCCTTCTGTCCTCCACCTCCTGCACCGAGTCCAGAGGACAGTCCAGGACGGAGCTTTGTCCAGCTTCTTCCTCTCCCTCTGTGATGACCACACCTACAGGAGCTGATGCACCACAGAGGAGGGGAAGGTCTTCAGGAGCGGCCCTGTCAGGAGTGGCCCTGTCAGGAGCGGCCCTGTCAGGAGCGGCCCTGTCAGGAGCGGCCCTGTCAGGAGCGACCCTGTCAGGAGCGGCCCTGTCAGGAGCGGCCCTGTCAGGAGCGGCCCTGTCAGGAGCGGCCCTGTCAGGAGCGGCCCTGTCAGGAGCGGCCCTGTCAGGAGCGGCCCTGTCACTCCAAAAGACCTGAGTCTCCTCAGGAGGAAGAGCCGACTCTGGCTCAGTCCAGTTCGTGGTCCAGGTCCTTGTATGAGTCACTCTAAATTTAACCTTTGTAGATTTTTAAAGAATATTTTTCTTAAAAAATCAAGGATAAAAAAATCAGGATAAATAAAATCAATACTTTGCAGACTTATTAGCCAAACTGTCACAACCAACCACTTATTACTGGGAGTGGACAACAGAGGGGGGAGTACTGCCCAGTGACACCCTGACCATCCAAGAAATGACCTCTGTCACCACAGCATCCAACTGACCACAGTCAAATATGTAACAAACTCACACTGTGTATGTTCTGCTCTCTCTCTCTCTCTCCCCCCCTCTCCCTCCCTCTCTCTCTCTCTCTCTCTCTCTCTCTCTCTCTCTCTCTCTCTCTCTCTCTCTCTCTCTCTCTCTCTCTCTCTCTCTCTCTCTCTCTCTCTCTCTCTCTCTCTCTCTCTCTCTCTCTCCAGCTGCAGGGCCCGGTGACCACTGAACTGGCCCCTGGGAGCGCGCTGAGCCATCCTGCTGCTATTAGGCCCCTGGCTAATTATAGGTGTTTGAGTCCGGTTTGTTGTTGGAGGGGAGGGGGGAGAGAGGGGGGAGAGAGGGGAGTGATAGAGGGGGGAGAGAGGGGGGAGAAAGGAGTGATTGAGGGGGAGAGAGGAGTGATAGAGGGGGGAGAGAGGGGGGGAGTGATAGAGGGGGAGAGAGGGGGGGAAAGGGGAGAGAGAGTGGGGAGAGGAGCGATAGAGGGGGAGAGAGGGGGGAGAGAGGAGTGATAGAGAGGGGAGAGAGGGGAGTGATAGAGGGGGGGAGAGGGGGGGGGAGAGAGAGGGGAGAGAGGAGTGATAGAGGGGGGAGGGAGTGGGGAGAGGAGTGATAGAGAGAGGAGTGATAGAGGGGGGGAGAGGGGGGGGAGAGAGAGGGGAGAGAGGAGTGATAGAGAGAGGAGTGATAGAGAGAGGAGTGATAGAGGGGGGAGAGGGGGCGATAGAGGAGGAGAGAGGGGGGAAAGCGGGGGGTCAGGCCTGGAGTGGGGGAGGATCCATCAGGGGGAATGTTCCGGACAGCAGCTTTTACTCAGCGGCTCAGATGAAATTACACTTGTCAGTTTTGAGCTGCTTTACTCCAGACGCTGCGTTCGGCCCTCGTCTGTCAGCGCCGCTAAAAGGATTGTCCGCTCACATCTTGTCATGTGCCCCTCTCTCCAGAGCGTCCCTGCACTCCCACTTAGAGGTGTCACATGGAGCAGAGGATGGAGCAGAATGGAGATGAGGACGCCTGGTTATGAGCGGCTTCATGGACCAAACCAACGAGAACAACAAGAACACCTGTAAGGTTTTATGTAAAAATGTGTTCATAATTAAAACATAACTTTTCATGTATTTTCTTTTACAAAAATACATAAAACAAATATTACTATTTGAGCTGACCAGCCACTTCAAAATTAGCCACGTTTCCAGATGTTTATGAGGCCCGAGCGCCACAAGCTGGCGAGAGGCCTATTTATCTCGTAAGGCTGCGAAAGTGCGCACGTAGTGCGCACGAATTCGAGCGCGAAGCGCTCGCCCACTTCCAAACACTCACTAACGCACTCCTTCACTCACGCACGCCCCGTGCAGACTAATTAGTAGTAGGAAAATGGAACATTACCGTTGTAAACGGGAAAAAAAAATAAAAAAGTATGCACTAAACGACTACTTTACATGGGGATGACGACCGTCATCCCCTTTTAAAGCACTCATTTGCGCTAAGTACCTCACGAATACGTTCCCCAAATCTTGCATGTTCCGTGCATATAAGCATGTAGTGCAAAAATTGAACATTATTACTGTATAGAGGGCCAAAAACACAAAGTGGGCGGAGCCCACTCAAAATTAACGAAAGTACCCGTCAGTGACCAGGGACCCACACCTTTCCGAAAATCTATAGTTTATGATATTTGAAAAATGGGAAACATTGTTTTCGCATCGGAATATTCTTCTTTCTTTCTTCTCGGGACCAACCCCCCTATTTTTCACCCAGTGAACATTGACGAAAAGTCACAAAAATTTTCACACCTCTAAAAATCGTGCCTCTCTACATTCTGGCTATTTCCCTTTTCTAAAATAAAAAAATTGGCGCGTCAGCGCCCCCAAATGTACCAAAAATGCATTGAGATAGGAAATGACCCAAAAAAAATCTGATCGTAGAATCATGAAATTTGGCGCAGAGGTAGATGGTGACAAGAGAAGTAAAAAATATTATTACGGCAACGCCGTCCGCCCAACCAAATGTCGGCCATATTGCTGCTTCAAAAATGGCTAAGCATGACTCGAGAGTTTTTCCAAACGTCGTACTTTTACGAACTCCTCCCAGGGCGTTGGCCCTAAAAAGCTGAAATTTGGTGAAAATGCTCCTGAGGAGTGGGACATCAAAAGTTATCCAAATGACATTGACCCTCTCACTGTCTCGGTGCGGCGAAGCCGCAAACTGTAGCTAGAATTTCAGAAATCTCCCAAATTTAACATTTCTGCCGTTTGCGCAGATAAAGTCCGAATTGCGTCAAATTAGAATCAGTTGTTAAACTCTTTGCCCTAAACCTACTTGAAGTGAAATAAATTAATTTGGAGCTACAGCGCCCCCTACAGATTTTATATGGAGGTTAAATGTTTAGTTTTGCGAAATTATATGAAATTTGACACACAACTCAATTTTAGCCCCATCAAAAAAGTCAATGAGACCCATGTCATAATTGTTATGGCGTTGCCGTAACGATGACCAAAACCTTCCATGTTATTCCAATGGGGAAATCGCCAGAACATGTTTACACTTTAGACTTTCACAAACTCCTCTTAGGGCGTTAGACATATTAACCTGAAATTTGGTGAGACTCATCTTCAGGGGTGGACCGTCAAAAGTTATCCACATTTTTATTCAAAGAGTCACGGTGTCTGTGCGGCAAAGCCGCACATTTTGCATGTATGTCTCTAAAAACACATGTACGCTTTTTTCCCAAAGAGTTTTTTTTTTGTTTATAGTTTTTCCTGGCCGAGAACGAGAGTCTAAGGACAGAGGACCTGGGACATCGTCCATCACCACCACAGACATTGTTGATTCATTTCTCCCTGTGGCCCTCAGAGACAACTGTTGTTGTGATTTTGGGCCTTACAAAAATAAATTGATTTGATTTGATTTGATGTGAGACTCTAAAAACACATGTACGACTAAAAACACATGTGAGACTCTAAAAACACATGTGTGAATAAGTTCATAAAGAAACCAGAATTAGAAAGATGTTTGAACTCTGTGGAAGAGACAGATTATAGATTTGTCGAAGCTTAACGTCTCATTTGCATATTCATATGACTGTTGAATGTATATTCTGTGTTGAATAAATAGATATTTATTTTAAAGTCTGGTATTTTATTCCCTCGCTCCAGCTGAAGCTGCCACACGTTCTCATGTGACATATTTGTTTTGTGGAAAGAATAAACTTAATGTGATGATCCATAAAAATAATAATCAGAAAGTAAAACATTCTTTTTACGTTTTAATAAATAAGAGAAAATTCCAAGATTTGCAAAAGCAAAACAACAGAATATCAGAATATTAGGACGAGTTCAAGTTGAAACTGTGACGTGTGACAATGTGTGTGTGTGTGTGAGTGTGTGTGTGTTTGTGTGAGTGTGTGTGTGTGTGTGTGTCTGTGTGTGTGAGTGTGTGTGTGTTTGTGTGAGTGTGTGTGTGTGTGTGTGTGTGTGAGTGTGTGTGTGTGTGTGTGTGTCTGTGTGTGTGTGTGAGTGATTGTGAGTGTGTGTGTGTGTGAGTGTGTGTGTGTGTTTGTGTGTGTCTGTGTGTGTGTGTGTCCGTGAGTGTGTGTGTGAGTGTGTGTGTGTGTGTGTCTGTGTGTGTGTTTGTGTGTGTGAGTGTGTGTGTGTGTGTGTGTTTGTGTGTGTGTGAGTGTGTGTGTGTGTGAGTGTGTGTGTGTGTTTGTGTGTGTCTGTGTGTGTGTGTGTCCGTGAGTGTGTGTGTGAGTGTGTGTGTGTCTGTGTGTGTGTTTGTGTGTGTGAGTGTGTGTGTGTGTGTGTGTTTGTGTGTGTGTGAGTGAGTTTGTGTGTGTGTGTGAGTGTGTGTGTGTCTGTGTGTGTGTTTGTGTGTGTTTGAGTGAGTGTGTGTGTGTGTTTGTGAGTGTGTGTGTGTGAGGAACAATGACACACAGCTTGTGTTGCTGTAATCAAAGCTAAAGTTGTTCTGTTAAAGCGTCTGACACTTTTCACACATTTGATTTTACATTTAGTTCATTATAAACTTCAACATTGACGGCTTAATATTTCCATAAACTTCATATTCAAAAGTGATGTAGTGAGTGATTCTCTACAGCTGTGAGGAGAGAAGTGTGGGCGGGACAGGGGAACCTCTGCTGCGGGACAACAGGATGACAAGCCAGTCCCTCCCAGATTATGTCCAAATGCAGAAAGGTCTGGAATCGGAGCGTTGGGGGCATCGCTCCAATTTCGAAAGAGAGTGATTGACAGGCAGATTAACCAATTAGACGAACACATTGTCCATGTCCAAAAAAACATGGTGGACTACGAAGACACGTGACACAAAGTCTTCTGCATGTGAGAGACACGTGACACAAAGTCTTCTGCATGTGAGAGACACGTGACACAAAGTCTTCTACATGTGAGAGACATGTTACACAAAGTCTTCTGCATGTGAGAGACACGTGACACAAAGTCTTCTACATGTGAGAGACACGTGACACAAAGTCTTTTGCATGTGAGAGACACGTGACACAAAGTCTTCTACATGTGAGAGACACGTGACACAAAGTCTTCTGCATTTGACGGACACGCGACACAAAGTCTTCTACATTTGAGAGACACGTGACACAAAGTCTTCTGCTTTAGAGAGACACGTGACACAAAGTCTTCTGCATTTGAGAGACACGTGACACAAAGTCTTCTGCAAGTGAGAGACACGTGACAAAGTCTTCTGCATTTGAGAGACACGTGACACAAAGTCTTCTGCATGTGAGAGACACGTGACACAAAGTCTTCTGCATTTGAGAGACACGTGACACAAAGTCTTCTAAATGTGAGAGACACGTGACAAAGTCTTCTGCATGTGAGAGACACGTGACACAAAGTCTTCTGCTTTAGAGAGACAAGAGACACAAAGTCTTCTGCATGTGAGAGACACGTGACACAAAGTCTTCTACATGTGAGAGACAAGAGACACAAAGTCTTCTGCATATGAGAGACACGTGACACAAAGTCTTCTGCATGTGAGAGATACGTGACACAAAGTCTTCTGTATGTGAGAGACACGTGACACAAAGTCTTCTGCATGTGAGAGACACGTGACACAAAGTCTTCTGCATGTGAGAGACACGTGACACAAAGTCTTCTGCATGTGAGAGACACGTGACACAAAGTCTTCTGCTTTAGAGAGACACGTGACACAAAGTCTTCTGCTTGTGAGAGACACGTGACACAAAGTCTTCTGCATGTGAGAGACACGTGACACAAAGTCTTCTGCATGTGAGAGACACGTGACACAAAGTCTTCTGCATGTGAGAGACACGTGACACAAAGTCTTCTGCTTTAGAGAGACACGTGACACAAAGTCTTCTGCATGTGAGAGACACGTGACACAAAGTTTTCTGCATGTGAGAGACACGTGACACAAAATCTTCTGGATGTGAGAGACACGTGACACAAAGTCTTCTACATGTGAGAGACACGTGACAGTCTTCTGCATTTGAGAGACACGTGACACAAAGTCTTCTAAATGTGAGAGACACGTGACAAAGTCTTATGCATGTGAGAGACACGTGACACAAAGTCTTCTAAATGTGAGAGACACGTGACACAAAGTCTTCTGCATGTGAGAGACACGTGACACAAAGTCTTCTACATGTGAGAGACACGTGACACAAAGTCTTCTACATGTGAGAGACATGTGACACAAAGTCTTCTGCATGTGAGAGACACGAGACACAAAGTCTTCTGCATGTGAGAGACACGTGACACAAAGTCTTCTGCTTTAGAGAGACACGTGACACAAAGTCTTCTGCATGTGAGAGACACGTGACACAAAGTCTTCTGCTTTAGAGAGACACGTGACACAAAGTCTTCTACATGTGAGAGACACGTGACACAAAGTCTTCTGCATGTGAGAGACACTTGACAGTCTTCTGCGTTTGAGAGACACGTGACACAAAGTCTTCTAAATGTGAGAGACACGTGACAAAGTCTTATGCATGTGAGAGACACGTGACACAAAGTCTTCTACATGTGAGAGACAAGTGACAGTCTTCTGCATTTGAGAGACACGTGACACAAAGTCTTCTAAATGTGAAAGACACGTGACACAAAGTCTTCTGCATGTGAGAGACACGTGACACAAAGTCTTCTGCATATGAGAGACACGTGACACAAAGTCTTCTGCATGTGAGAGACACGTGACACAAAGTCTTCTGCATGTGAGAGACACGTGACAAAAAGTCTTCTGCATGTGAGAGACACGTGACACAAAGTCTTCTGCATATGAGAGACACGTGACACAAAGTCTTCTGCATGTGAGAGACATGTGACACAAAGTCTTCTGCATGTGAGAGACACGTGACACAAAGTCTTCTACATTTGAGAGACATGTGACACAAAGTCTTCTACATGTGAGAGACACGTGACACAAAGTCTTCTGCATATGAGAGACACGTGACACAAAGTCTTCTACATGTGAGAGACACGTGACACAAAGTCTTTTGCATGTGAGAGACACGTGACACAAAGTCTTCTGCATGTGAGAGACACGTGACACAAAGTCTTCTGCATGTGAGAGACACGTGACACAAAGTCTTCTACATGTGAGAGACACGTGACACAAAGTCTTCTAAATGTGAGAGACACGTGACACAAAGTCTTCTACATGTGAGAGACACGTGACACAAAGTCTTCTACATTTGAGAGACATGTGACACAAAGTCTTCTACATGTGAGAGACACGTGACACAAAGTCTTCTGCATATGAGAGACACGTGACACAAAGTCTTCTACATGTGAGAGACACGTGACACAAAGTCTTTTGCATGTGAGAGACACGTGACACAAAGTCTTCTGCATGTGAGAGACACGTGACACAAAGTCTTCTGCATGTGAGAGACACGTGACACAAAGTCTTCTGCATGTGAGAGACACGTGACACAAAGTCTTCTGCATGTGAGAGACACGTGACACAAAGTCTTCTGCTTTAGAGAGACACGTGACACAAAGTCTTCTACATGTGAGAGACACGTGACACAAAGTCTTCTGCATGTGAGAGACACGTTACAGTCTTCTGCGTTTGAGAGACACGTGACACAAAGTCTTCTAAATGTGAGAGACACGTGACAAAGTCTTATGCATGTGAGAGACACGTGACACAAAGTCTTCTACATGTGAGAGACAAGTGACAGTCTTCTGCATTTGAGAGACACGTGACACAAAGTCTTCTAAATGTGAAAGACACGTGACAAAGTCTTATGCATTTGAGAGACACGTGACACAAAGTCTTCTAAATGTGAGAGACACGTGACAAAGTCTTATGCATTTGAGAGACACGTGACACAAAGTCTTCTAAATGTGAGAGACACGTGACACAAAGTCTTCTGCATATGAGAGACACGTGACACAAAGTCTTCTGCATGTGAGAGACACGTGACACAAAGTCTTCTGCATATGAGAGACACGTGACACAAAGTCTTCTGCATGTGAGAGACACGTGACACAAAGTCTTCTGCATGTGAGAGACACGTGACACAAGGTCTCTGCATGTGAGAGACACGAGAAACAAAGTCTTCTGCTTTAGAGAGACACGTGACACAAAGTCTTCTGCTTTAGAGAGACACGTGACACAAAGTCTTCTGCATTTGAGAGACATGTGACACAAAGTCTTCTGCATGTGAGAGACACGTGACACAAAGTCTTCTGCTTTAGAGAGACACGTGACACAAAGTCTTCTGCATGTGAGAGACACGTGACACAAACTCTTCTGAATTTGAGAGACACGTGACATAAAGTCGTCTGCATGTGAGAGACACGTGACACAAAGTCTTCTGCTTTAGAGAGACAAGTGACACAAAGTCTTCTGCATGTGAGAGACTCATGACAAAAAGTCTTCTGCATGTGAGAGACACGTGACACAAAGTCTTCTACATGTGAGAGACACGTGACAAAGTCTTTTGCATTTGAGAGACATGTGACACAAAGTCTTCTGCTTTAGAGAGACACGTGACACAAAGTCTTCTGCATTTTAGAGACACGTGACACAAAGTCTTCTGCATGTGAGAGACACGTGATACAAAGTCTTCTGCGATTGAGAGACACGTGACACAAAGTCTTCTGCATGTGAGAGACACGTGACACAAAGTCTTCTGCATGTGAGAGACACGTGACAAAGTCTTCTGCATGTGAGAGACATGTGACACAAAGTCTTCTGCATGTGAGAGACACGTGACACAAAGTCTTCTGCTTTAGAGAGACACGTGACACAAAGTCTTCTAAATGTGAGAGACACGTGACACAAAGTCTTCTACATTTGAGAGACACGTGACACAAAGTCTTCTACATGTGAGAGACAAGAGACACAAAGTCTTCTACATGTGAGAGACACGTGACACAAAGTCTTTTGCATGTGAGAGACACGTGACACAAAGTCTTCTGCATGTGAGAGACACGTGACACAAAGTCTTCTGCATGTGAGAGACACGTGACACAAAGTCTTCTGCATGTGAGAGACACGTGACACAAAGTCTTCTGCTTTAGAGAGACACCTGACACAAAGTCTTCTACATGTGAGAGACACGTGACACAAAGTCTTCTGCATGTGAGAGACACGTGACAGTCTTCTGCGTTTGAGAGACACGTGACACAAAGTCTTCTAAATGTGAGAGACACGTGACAAAGTCTTATGCATGTGAGAGACACGTGACACAAAGTCTTCTACATGTGAGAGACAAGTGACAGTCTTCTGCATTTGAAAGACACGTGACACAAAGTCTTCTAAATGTGAAAGACACGTGACAAAGTCTTATGCATTTGAGAGACACGTGACACAAAGTCTTCTAAATGTGAGAGACACGTGACTCAAAGTCTTCTGCATGTGAGAGACACGTGACACAAAGTCTTCTACATGTGAGAGACAAGAGACACAAAGTCTTCTGCATGTGAGAGACACGTGACACAAAGTCTTCTGCATATGAGAGACACGTGACACAAAGTCTTCTGCATGTGAGAGATACGTGACAGAAAGTCTTCTGCATGTGAGAGACACGTGACAGAAAGTCTTCTACATGTGATAGACACGTGACACAAAGTCTTCTACATGTGAGAGACATGTGACACAAAGTCTTCTGCATGTGAGAGACACGTGACACAAAGTCTTCTGCATGTGAGAGACACGTGACACAAAGTCTTCTGCATGTGAGAGACATGTGACACAAAGTCTTCTGCATGTGAGAGACACGTGACACAAAGTCTTCTGCATGTGAGAGACACGTGACACAAAGTCTTCTACATGTGAGAGACACGTGACACAAAGTCTTCTGCATGTGAGAGACACGTGACACAAAGTCTTCTGCTTTAGAGAGACAAGTGACACAAAGTCTTCTGCATGTGAGAGACACGTGACACAAAGTTTTCTGCATGTGAGAGACACGTGACACAAAATCTTTTGGATGTGAGAGACACGTGACACAAAGTCTTCTGCATGAGAGAGACACGTGACACAAAGTCTTCTAAATGTGAGAGACACGTGACAAAGTCTTATGCATGTGAGAGACACGTGACACAAAGTCTTCTACATGTGAGAGACACGTGACACAAAGTCTTCTACATGTGAGAGACACGTGACACAAAGTCCTCTAAATGTGAGAGACACGTGACAAAGTCTTATGCATTTGAGAGACACGTGACACAAAGTCTTCTAAATGTGAGAGACACGTGACACAAAGTCTTCTGCATGTGAGAGACACGTGACACAAAGTTTTCTACATGTGAGAGACATGTGACACAAAGTCTTCTGCATGTGAGAGACACGTGACACAAAGTCTTCTGCATGTGAGAGACACGTGACCCAAAGTCTTCTACATGTGAGAGACACGTGACACAAAGTCTTTTGCATGTGAGAGACACGTGACACAAAGTCTTCTGCATGTGAGAGACACGTGACACAAAGTCTTCTGCATGTGAGAGACACGTGACACAAAGTCTTCTGCATGTGAGAGACACGTGACACAAAGTCTTCTGCATGTGAGAGACACGTGACACAAAGTCTTCTGCATGTGAGAGACACGGGACACAAAGTCTTCTGCTTTAGAGAGACTCGGGACACAAAGTCTTCTGCTTTAGAGAGACACGTGACACAAAGTCTTCTACATGTGAGAGACACGTGAAACAAAGTCTTCTGCATGTGAGAGACACGTGACACAAAGTCTTCTACATGTGAGAGACAAGTGACAGTCTTCTGCATTTGAGAGACACGTGACACAAATTCTTCTAAATGTGAAAGACACGTGACAAAGTCTTATGCATTTGAGAGACACGTGACACAAAGTCTTTTAAATGTGAGAGACACGTGACTCAAAGTCTTCTGCATGTTAGAGACACGTGACACAAAGTCTTCTGCATGTGAGAGACACGTGACACAAAATCTTCTGGATGTGAGAGACACGTGACACAAAGTCTTCTACATGTGAGAGACACGTGACACAAAGTCTTCTGCATGAGAGAGACACGTGACAGTCTTCTGCATTTGAGAGACACGTGACACAAAGTCTTCTAAATGTGAGAGACACGTGACAAAGTCTTATGCATGTGAGAGACACGTGACACAAAGTCTTCTAAATGTGAGAGACACGTGACAAAGTCTTATGCATTTGAGAGACACGTGACACAAAGTCTTCTAAATGTGAGAAACAGGTGACACAAAGTCATCTGCATATGAGAGACACGTGACACAAAGTCTTCTGCATGTGAGAGATACGTGACACAAAGTCTTCTGCATGTGAGAGACACGTGACGCAAAGTCTTCTGCTTTAGAGAGACACGTGACACAAAGTCTTCTACATGTGAGAGACACGTGACAGTCTTCTGCATTTGAGAGACACGTGACACAAAGTCTTCTGCATGTGAGAGACACGTGACAGTCTTCTGCATTTGAGAGACACGTGACACAAAGTCTTCTAAATGCGAGAGACACGTGACTCAAAGTCTTCTGCATGTTAGAGACACGTGACAAAAAGTCTTCTGCTTTAGAGAGACACGTGACACAAAGTCTTCTGCATGTGAGAGACACGTGACACAAAGTCTTCTGCTTTAGAGAGACACGTGACACAAAGTCTTCTGCATGTGAGAGACACGTGACAAAAAGTCTTCTGCTTTAGAGAGACACGTGACACAAAGTCTTCTGCATTTGAGAGAAACGTGACACAAAGTCTTCTACATGTGAGAGACACGTGACACAAAGTCTTCTGCATGTGAGAGACACGTGACACAAAGTCTTCTGCATGTGAGAGACACGTGACACAAAGTCTTCTGCATATGAGAGACACGTGACACAAAGTCTTCTGCATGTGAGAGACACGTGACACGAAGTCTTCTACATGTGAGAGACACGTGACACAAAGTCTTCTACATGTGAGAGACATGTGACACAAAGTTTTCTGCATGTGAGAGACACGTGACACAAAGTCTTCTGCATTTGAGAGACACGTGACACAAAATCTTCTGCATGTGAGAGACACGTGACACAAAATCTTCTGCATGTGAGAGACACGTGACACAAAGTCTTCTGCATGTGAGAGACACGTGACACAAAGTCTTCTGCATGTGAGAGACACGTGACAGTCGTTTGCATTTGAGATACACGTGACACAAAGTCTTCTAAATGTAAGAGACACGTGACACAAAGTCTTCCACATGTGAGAGACATGTGACACAAAGTCTTCTGCTTTATAGAGACACGTGACACAAAGTCTTCTGCTTTAGAGAGACACGTGACACAAAGTCTTCTGCATGTGAGAGACACGTGACACAAAGTCTTCTGAATTTGAGAGACACGTGACATAAAGTCGTCTGCATGTGAGAGACACGTGACACAAAGTCTTCTGCTTTAGAGAGACAAGTGACACAAAGTCTTCTGCATGTGAGAGACTCATGACAAAAAGTCTTCTGCATGTGAGAGACACGTGACACAAAGTCTTCTGCATGTGAGAGACACGTGACAAAGTCTTCTGCATTTGAGAGACACGTGACACAAAGTCTTCTGCATGTGAGAGACATGTGACACAAAGTCTTCTACATGTAAGAGACACGTGACACAAAGTCTTCTGCATGTGAGAGACACATGACAAAGTCTTCTGCATTTGAGAGTCACGTGACACAAAGTCTTCTGCATGTGAGAGACACATGACAAAGTCTTCTGCATTTGAGAGTCACGTGACACAAAGTCTTCTGCTTTAGAGAGACACGTGACACAAAGTCTTCTGCATGTGAGAGACACGTGACACAAAGTCTTCTGAATTTGAGAGACACGTGACATAAAGTCGTCTGCATGTGAGAGACACGTGACACAAAGTCTTCTGCTTTAGAGAGACAAGTGACACAAAGTCTTCTGCATGTGAGAGACTCATGACAAAAAGTCTTCTGCATGTGAGAGACACGTGACACAAAGTCTTTTGCATTTGACAGACACATGACACAAAGTCTTCTAAATGTGAGAGACACGTGACACAAAGTCTTCTACATGTGAGAGACACGTGACACAAAGTCTTCTGCATGTGAGAGACACGTGACACAAAGTTTTCTGCTTTAGAGAGACACGTGACACAAAGTCTTCTACATGTGAGAGACACGTGACACAAAGTCTTCTGCATGTGAGAGACACGTGACAGTCTTCTGCATTTGAGAGACACGTGACACAAAGTCTTCTACATGTGAGAGACACGTGACAGTCTTCTGCATTTGAGAGACACGTGACACAAAGTCTTCTAAATGTGAGAGACACGTGACTCAAAGTCTTCTGCATGTTAGAGACACGTGACAAAAAGTCTTCTGCTTTAGAGAGACACGTGACACAAAGTCTTCTGCATGTGAGAGACACGTGACACAAAGTCTTCTGCTTTAGAGAGACACGTGACACAAAGTCTTCTGCATGTGAGAGACACGTGACAAAAAGTCTTCTGCTTTAGAGAGACACGTGACACAAAGTCTTCTGCATTTGAGAGAAACGTGACACAAAGTCTTCTACATGTGAGAGACAAGAGACACAAAGTCTTCTGCATGTGAGAGACACGTGACACAAAGTCTTCTGCATGTGAGAGACACGTGACACAAAGTGTTCTGCATATGAGAGACACGTGACACAAAGTCTTCTGCATGTGAGAGACACGTGACACGAAGTCTTCTACATGTGAGAGACACGTGACACAAAGTCTTCTACATGTGAGAGACACGTGACACAAAGTTTTCTGCATGTGAGAGACACGTGACACAAAGTCTTCTGCATGTGAGAGACACGTGACACAAAGTCTTCTGCATTTGAGAGACACGTGACACAAAATCTTCTGCATGTGAGAGACACGTGACACAAAATCTTCTGCATGTGAGAGACACGTGACACAAAGTCTTCTGCATGTGAGAGACACGTGACACAAAGTCTTCTGCATGTGAGAGACACGTGACAGTCGTTTGCATTTGAGATACACGTGACACAAAGTCTTCTAAATGTAAGAGACACGTGACACAAAGTCTTCTACATGTGAGAGACACGTGACACAAAGTCTTCTGCATATGAGATACATGTGACACAAAGTCTTCTGCTTTATAGAGACACGTGACACAAAGTCTTCTGCTTGTGAGAAACACGAGACACAAAGTCTTCTGCTTTAGAGAGACACGTGACACAAAGTCTTCTGCTTTAGAGAGACACGTGACACAAAGTCTTCTGCATGTGAGAGACACGTGACACAAAGTCTTCTGAATTTGAGAGACACGTGACATAAAGTCGTCTGCATGTGAGAGACACGTGACACAAAGTCTTCTGCATGTGAGAGACTCATGACAAAAAGTCTTCTGCATGTGAGAGACACGTGACACAAAGTCTTCTGCATGTGAGAGACACGTGACAAAGTCTTCTGCATTTGAGAGACACGTGACACAAAGTCTTCTGCATGTGAGAGACATGTGACACAAAGTCTTCTACATGTAAGAGACACGTGACACAAAGTCTTCTGCATGTGAGAGACACGTGACAAAGTCTTCTGCATTTGACAGACACATGACACAAAGTCTTCTAAATGTGAGAGACACGTGACAAAGTCTTCTGCATTTGACAGACACATGACACAAAGTCTTCTAAATGTGAGAGACACGTGACACAAAGTCTTCTACATGTGAGAGACACGTGACACAAAGTCTTCTGCATGTGAGAGACACGTGACACAAAGTCTTCTGCATATGAGAGACACGTGACACAAAGTCTTCGGCATGTGAGAGACACGTGACACAAAGTCTTCTGCATGTGAGAGACACGTGACACAAAGTCTTTTGCATGTGAGAGACACGTGACACAAGGTCTCTGCATGTGAGAGACACGTGACACAAAGTCTTCTGCTTTAGAGAGACACGTGACACAAAGTCTTCTGCATTTGACAGACACATGACACAAAGTCTTCTAAATGTGAGAGACACGTGACACAAAGTCTTCTACATGTGAGAGACACGTGACACAAAGTCTTCTGCATGTGAGAGACACGTGACACAAAGTCTTCTGCATATGAGAGACACGTGACACAAAGTCTTCTGCATGTGAGAGACACGTGACACAATGTCTTCTGCATGTGAGAGACACGTGACACAAAGTCTTCTGCGATTGAGAGACACGTGACACAAAGTCTTTTGCATGTGAGAGACACGTGACACAAGGTCTCTGCATGTGAGAGACACGTGACACAAAGTCTTCTGCTTTAGAGAGACACGTGACACAAAGTCTTCTGCATGTGAGAGACACGTGACACAAAGTCTTCTGCATGTGAGAGACACGTGACACAAACTCTTCTGAATTTGAGAGACACGTGACACAAAGTCTTCTGCTTTAGAGAGACAAGTGACACAAAGTCTTCTGCATGTGAGAGACTCATGACAAAAAGTCTTCTGCATGTGAGAGACACGTGACACAAAGTCTTCTGCATGTGAGAGACACGTGACAAAGTCTTCTGCATTTGAGAGACATGTGACACAAAGTCTTCTGCTTTAGAGAGACACGTGTCACAAAGTCTTCTGCATTTGACAGACACATGACACAAAGTCTTCTGCATGTGAGAGACATGTGACACAAAGTCTTCTTCATGTGAGAGACACGTGACACAAAGTCTTCTGCATTTTAGAGACACGTGACACAAAGTCTTCGAAATGTGAGAGACACGTGAAGTCTTCTGCATTTGACAGACACATGACACAAAATCTTCTGCATGTGAGAGACACGTGACACAAAGTCTTCTGCATATGAGAGACACGTGACACAAAGTCTTCTGCGATTGAGAGACACGTGACACAAAGTCTTTTGCATGTGAGAGACACGTGACACAAGGTCTCTGCATGTGAGAGACACGTGACACAAAGTCTTCTGCATATGAGAGACACGTGACAAAGTCTTCTGCATGTGAGAGACAAGTGACACAAAGTCTTCTGCTTTAGAGAGACACGTGACACAAAGTCTTCTAAATGTGAGAGACACGTGACACAAAGTCTTCTACATGTGAGAGACACGTGACACAAAGTCTTCTACATTTGAGAGACATGTGACACAAAGTCTTCTGCATGTTAGAGACACGTGACAAAAAGTCTTCTGCTTTAGAGAGACACGTGACACAAAGTCTTCTGCATGTGAGAGACACGTGACACAAAGTCTTCTGCTTTAGAGAGACACGTGACACAAAGTCTTCTGCATGTGAGAGACACGTGACAAAAAGTCTTCTGCTTTAGAGAGACACGTGACACAAAGTCTTCTGCATTTGAGAGAAACGTGACACAAAGTCTTCTACATGTGAGAGACACGTGACACAAAGTGTTCTGCATATGAGAGACACGTGACACAAAGTCTTCTGCATGTGAGAGACACGTGACACGAAGTCTTCTACATGTGAGAGACACGTGACACAAAGTCTTCTACATGTGAGAGACACGTGACACAAAGTTTTCTGCATGTGAGAGACACGTGACACAAAGTCTTCTGCATGTGAGAGACACGTGACACAAAGTCTTCTGCATTTGAGAGACACGTGACACAAAATCTTCTGCATGTGAGAGACACGTGACACAAAATCTTCTGCATGTGAGACACGTGACACAAAGTCTTCTGCATGTGAGAGACACGTGACACAAAGTCTTCTGCATGTGAGAGACACGTGACAGTCGTTTGCATTTGAGATACACGTGACACAAAGTCTTCTAAATGTAAGAGACACGTGACACAAAGTCTTCTACATGTGAGAGACACGTGACACAAAGTCTTCTGCATATGAGATACATGTGACACAAAGTCTTCTGCTTTATAGAGACACGTGACACAAAGTCTTCTGCTTGTGAGAAACACGAGACACAAAGTCTTCTGCTTTAGAGAGACACGTGACACAAAGTCTTCTGCTTTAGAGAGACACGTGACACAAAGTCTTCTGCATGTGAGAGACACGTGACACAAAGTCTTCTGAATTTGAGAGACACGTGACATAAAGTCGTCTGCATGTGAGAGACACGTGACACAAAGTCTTCTGCATGTGAGAGACACGTGACACAAAGTCTTCTGCTTTAGAGAGACACGTGACACAAAGTCTTCTGCATGTGAGAGACACGTGACACAAAGTCTTCTGCATGTGAGAGACTCATGACAAAAAGTCTTCTGCATGTGAGAGACACGTGACACAAAGTCTTCTGCATGTGAGAGACACGTGACAAAGTCTTCTGCATTTGAGAGACACGTGACACAAAGTCTTCTGCATGTGAGAGACATGTGACACAAAGTCTTCTACATGTAAGAGACACGTGACACAAAGTCTTCTGCATGTGAGAGACACGTGACAAAGTCTTCTGCATTTGAGAGACACGTGACACAAAGTCTTCTGCATGTGAGAGACATGTGACACAAAGTCTTCTACATGTAAGAGACACGTGACACAAAGTCTTCTGCATGTGAGAGACACGTGACAAAGTCTTCTGCATTTGACAGACACATGACACAAAGTCTTCTAAATGTGAGAGACATGTGACACAAAGTCTTCTACATGTGAGAGACACGTGACACAAAGTCTTCTGCATGTGAGAGACACGTGACACAAAGTCTTCTGCATATGAGAGACACGTGACACAAAGTCTTCTGCATGTGAGAGACACGTGACACAAAGTCTTCTGCATGTGAGAGACACGTGACACAAAGTCTTTTGCATGTGAGAGACACGTGACACAAGGTCTCTGCATGTGAGAGACACGTGACACAAAGTCTTCTGCTTTAGAGAGACACGTGACACAAAGTCTTCTGCATTTGACAGACACATGACACAAAGTCTTCTAAATGTGAGAGACACGTGACACAAAGTCTTCTACATGTGAGAGACACGTGACACAAAGTCTTCTGCATGTGAGAGACACGTGACACAAAGTCTTCTGCATATGAGAGACACGTGACACAAAGTCTTCTGCATGTGAGAGACACGTGACACAAAGTCTTCTGCGATTGAGAGACACGTGACACAAAGTCTTTTGCATGTGAGAGACACGTGACACAAGGTCTCTGCATGTGAGAGACACGTGACACAAAGTCTTCTGAATTTGAGAGACACGTGACATAAAGTCGTCTGCATGTGAGAGACACGTGACACAAAGTCTTCTGCTTTAGAGAGACAAGTGACACAAAGTCTTCTGCATGTGAGAGACTCATGACAAAAAGTCTTCTGCATGTGAGAGACACGTGACACAAAGTCTTCTGCATGTGAGAGACACGTGACAAAGTCTTCTGCATTTGAGAGACACGTGACACAAAGTCTTCTGCATGTGAGAGACATGTGACACAAAGTCTTCTACATGTAAGAGACACGTGACACAAAGTCTTCTGCATGTGAGAGACACATGACAAAGTCTTCTGCATTTGAGAGTCACGTGACACAAAGTCTTCTGCTTTAGAGAGACACGTGACACAAAGTCTTCTGCATGTGAGAGACACATGACAAAGTCTTCTGCATTTGAGAGTCACGTGACACAAAGTCTTCTGCTTTAGAGAGACACGTGACACAAAGTCTTCTGCATGTGAGAGACACGTGACACAAAGTCTTCTGAATTTGAGAGACACGTGACATAAAGTCGTCTGCATGTGAGAGACACGTGACACAAAGTCTTCTGCTTTAGAGAGACAAGTGACACAAAGTCTTCTGCATGTGAGAGACTCATGACAAAAAGTCTTCTGCATGTGAGAGACACGTGACACAAAGTCTTTTGCATTTGACAGACACATGACACAAAGTCTTCTAAATGTGAGAGACACGTGACACAAAGTCTTCTACATGTGAGAGACACGTGACACAAAGTCTTCTGCATGTGAGAGACACGTGACACAAAGTTTTCTGCTTTAGAGAGACACGTGACACAAAGTCTTCTACATGTGAGAGACACGTGACACAAAGTCTTCTGCATGTGAGAGACACGTGACAGTCTTCTGCATTTGAGAGACACGTGACACAAAGTCTTCTACATGTGAGAGACACGTGACAGTCTTCTGCATTTGAGAGACACGTGACACAAAGTCTTCTAAATGTGAGAGACACGTGACTCAAAGTCTTCTGCATGTTAGAGACACGTGACAAAAAGTCTTCTGCTTTAGAGAGACACGTGACACAAAGTCTTCTGCATGTGAGAGACACGTGACACAAAGTCTTCTGCTTTAGAGAGACACGTGACACAAAGTCTTCTGCATGTGAGAGACACGTGACAAAAAGTCTTCTGCTTTAGAGAGACACGTGACACAAAGTCTTCTGCATTTGAGAGAAACGTGACACAAAGTCTTCTACATGTGAGAGACAAGAGACACAAAGTCTTCTGCATGTGAGAGACACGTGACACAAAGTCTTCTGCATGTGAGAGACACGTGACACAAAGTGTTCTGCATATGAGAGACACGTGACACAAAGTCTTCTGCATGTGAGAGACACGTGACACGAAGTCTTCTACATGTGAGAGACACGTGACACAAAGTCTTCTACATGTGAGAGACACGTGACACAAAGTTTTCTGCATGTGAGAGACACGTGACACAAAGTCTTCTGCATGTGAGAGACACGTGACACAAAGTCTTCTGCATTTGAGAGACACGTGACACAAAATCTTCTGCATGTGAGAGACACGTGACACAAAATCTTCTGCATGTGAGAGACACGTGACACAAAGTCTTCTGCATGTGAGAGACACGTGACACAAAGTCTTCTGCATGTGAGAGACACGTGACAGTCGTTTGCATTTGAGATACACGTGACACAAAGTCTTCTAAATGTAAGAGACACGTGACACAAAGTCTTCTACATGTGAGAGACACGTGACACAAAGTCTTCTGCATATGAGATACATGTGACACAAAGTCTTCTGCTTTATAGAGACACGTGACACAAAGTCTTCTGCTTGTGAGAAACACGAGACACAAAGTCTTCTGCTTTAGAGAGACACGTGACACAAAGTCTTCTGCTTTAGAGAGACACGTGACACAAAGTCTTCTGCATGTGAGAGACACGTGACACAAAGTCTTCTGAATTTGAGAGACACGTGACATAAAGTCGTCTGCATGTGAGAGACACGTGACACAAAGTCTTCTGCATGTGAGAGACTCATGACAAAAAGTCTTCTGCATGTGAGAGACACGTGACACAAAGTCTTCTGCATGTGAGAGACACGTGACAAAGTCTTCTGCATTTGAGAGACACGTGACACAAAGTCTTCTGCATGTGAGAGACATGTGACACAAAGTCTTCTACATGTAAGAGACACGTGACACAAAGTCTTCTGCATGTGAGAGACACCTGACACAAAGTCTTCTAAATGTGAGAGACACGTGACAAAGTCTTCTGCATTTGACAGACACATGACACAAAGTCTTCTAAATGTGAGAGACACGTGACACAAAGTCTTCTACATGTGAGAGACACGTGACACAAAGTCTTCTGCATGTGAGAGACACGTGACACAAAGTCTTCTGCATATGAGAGACACGTGACACAAAGTCTTCGGCATGTGAGAGACACGTGACACAAAGTCTTCTGCATGTGAGAGACACGTGACACAAAGTCTTTTGCATGTGAGAGACACGTGACACAAGGTCTCTGCATGTGAGAGACACGTGACACAAAGTCTTCTGCTTTAGAGAGACACGTGACACAAAGTCTTCTGCATTTGACAGACACATGACACAAAGTCTTCTAAATGTGAGAGACACGTGACACAAAGTCTTCTACATGTGAGAGACACGTGACACAAAGTCTTCTGCATGTGAGAGACACGTGACACAAAGTCTTCTGCATATGAGAGACACGTGACACAAAGTCTTCTGCATGTGAGAGACACGTGACACAATGTCTTCTGCATGTGAGAGACACGTGACACAAAGTCTTCTGCGATTGAGAGACACGTGACACAAAGTCTTTTGCATGTGAGAGACACGTGACACAAGGTCTCTGCATGTGAGAGACACGTGACACAAAGTCTTCTGCTTTAGAGAGACACGTGACACAAAGTCTTCTGCATGTGAGAGACACGTGACACAAAGTCTTCTGCATGTGAGAGACACGTGACACAAACTCTTCTGAATTTGAGAGACACGTGACACAAAGTCTTCTGCTTTAGAGAGACAAGTGACACAAAGTCTTCTGCATGTGAGAGACTCATGACAAAAAGTCTTCTGCATGTGAGAGACACGTGACACAAAGTCTTCTGCATGTGAGAGACACGTGACAAAGTCTTCTGCATTTGAGAGACATGTGACACAAAGTCTTCTGCTTTAGAGAGACACGTGACACAAAGTCTTCTGCATTTGACAGACACATGACACAAAGTCTTCTGCATGTGAGAGACATGTGACACAAAGTCTTCTTCATGTGAGAGACACGTGACACAAAGTCTTCTGCATTTTAGAGACACGTGACACAAAGTCTTCGAAATGTGAGAGACACGTGAAGTCTTCTGCATTTGACAGACACATGACACAAAATCTTCTGCATGTGAGAGACACGTGACACAAAGTCTTCTGCATATGAGAGACACGTGACACAAAGTCTTCTGCGATTGAGAGACACGTGACACAAAGTCTTTTGCATGTGAGAGACACGTGACACAAGGTCTCTGCATGTGAGAGACACGTGACACAAAGTCTTCTGCATATGAGAGACACGTGACAAAGTCTTCTGCATGTGAGAGACAAGTGACACAAAGTCTTCTGCTTTAGAGAGACACGTGACACAAAGTCTTCTAAATGTGAGAGACACGTGACACAAAGTCTTCTACATGTGAGAGACACGTGACACAAAGTCTTCTACATTTGAGAGACATGTGACACAAAGTCTTCTGCATGTTAGAGACACGTGACAAAAAGTCTTCTGCTTTAGAGAGACACGTGACACAAAGTCTTCTGCATGTGAGAGACACGTGACAAAAAGTCTTCTGCTTTAGAGAGACACGTGACACAAAGTCTTCTGCATGTGAGAGACACGTGACAAAAAGTCTTCTGCTTTAGAGAGACACGTGACACAAAGTCTTCTGCATTTGAGAGAAACGTGACACAAAGTCTTCTACATGTGAGAGACACGTGACACAAAGTGTTCTGCATATGAGAGACACGTGACACAAAGTCTTCTGCATGTGAGAGACACGTGACACGAAGTCTTCTACATGTGAGAGACACGTGACACAAAGTCTTCTACATGTGAGAGACACGTGACACAAAGTTTTCTGCATGTGAGAGACACGTGACACAAAGTCTTCTGCATGTGAGAGACACGTGACACAAAGTCTTCTGCATTTGAGAGACACGTGACACAAAATCTTCTGCATGTGAGAGACACGTGACACAAAATCTTCTGCATGTGAGACACGTGACACAAAGTCTTCTGCATGTGAGAGACACGTGACACAAAGTCTTCTGCATGTGAGAGACACGTGACAGTCGTTTGCATTTGAGATACACGTGACACAAAGTCTTCTAAATGTAAGAGACACGTGACACAAAGTCTTCTACATGTGAGAGACACGTGACACAAAGTCTTCTGCATATGAGATACATGTGACACAAAGTCTTCTGCTTTATAGAGACACGTGACACAAAGTCTTCTGCTTGTGAGAAACACGAGACACAAAGTCTTCTGCTTTAGAGAGACACGTGACACAAAGTCTTCTGCTTTAGAGAGACACGTGACACAAAGTCTTCTGCATGTGAGAGACACGTGACACAAAGTCTTCTGAATTTGAGAGACACGTGACATAAAGTCGTCTGCATGTGAGAGACACGTGACACAAAGTCTTCTGCATGTGAGAGACACGTGACACAAAGTCTTCTGCTTTAGAGAGACACGTGACACAAAGTCTTCTGCATGTGAGAGACACGTGACACAAAGTCTTCTGCATGTGAGAGACTCATGACAAAAAGTCTTCTGCATGTGAGAGACACGTGACACAAAGTCTTCTGCATGTGAGAGACACGTGACAAAGTCTTCTGCATTTGAGAGACACGTGACACAAAGTCTTCTGCATGTGAGAGACATGTGACACAAAGTCTTCTACATGTAAGAGACACGTGACACAAAGTCTTCTGCATGTGAGAGACACGTGACAAAGTCTTCTGCATTTGAGAGACACGTGACACAAAGTCTTCTGCATGTGAGAGACATGTGACACAAAGTCTTCTACATGTAAGAGACACGTGACACAAAGTCTTCTGCATGTGAGAGACACGTGACAAAGTCTTCTGCATTTGACAGACACATGACACAAAGTCTTCTAAATGTGAGAGACACGTGACACAAAGTCTTCTACATGTGAGAGACACGTGACACAAAGTCTTCTGCATGTGAGAGACACGTGACACAAAGTCTTCTGCATATGAGAGACACGTGACACAAAGTCTTCTGCATGTGAGAGACACGTGACACAAAGTCTTCTGCATGTGAGAGACACGTGACACAAAGTCTTTTGCATGTGAGAGACACGTGACACAAGGTCTCTGCATGTGAGAGACACGTGACACAAAGTCTTCTGCTTTAGAGAGACACGTGACACAAAGTCTTCTGCATTTGACAGACACATGACACAAAGTCTTCTAAATGTGAGAGACACGTGACACAAAGTCTTCTACATGTGAGAGACACGTGACACAAAGTCTTCTGCATGTGAGAGACACGTGACACAAAGTCTTCTGCATATGAGAGACACGTGACACAAAGTCTTCTGCATGTGAGAGACACGTGACACAAAGTCTTCTGCGATTGAGAGACACGTGACACAAAGTCTTTTGCATGTGAGAGACACGTGACACAAAGTCTTCTGCTTTAGAGAGACACGTGACACAAAGTCTTCTGCATGTGAGAGACACGTGACACAAAGTCTTCTGCATGTGAGAGACACGTGACACAAACTCTTCTGAATTTGAGAGACACGTGACACAAAGTCTTCTGCTTTAGAGAGACAAGTGACACAAAGTCTTCTGCATGTGAGAGACTCATGACAAAAAGTCTTCTGCATGTGAGAGACACGTGACACAAAGTCTTCTGCATGTGAGAGACACGTGACAAAGTCTTCTGCATTTGAGAGACATGTGACACAAAGTCTTCTGCTTTAGAGAGACACGTGACACAAAGTCTTCTGCATTTGACAGACACATGACACAAAGTCTTCTGCATATGAGAGACACGTGACACAAAGTCTTCTGCATGTGAGAGACACGTGACACGAAGTCTTCTACATGTGAGAGACACGTGACACAAAGTCTTCTACATGTGAGAGACACGTGACACAAAGTTTTCTGCATGTGAGAGACACGTGACACAAAGTCTTCTGCATGTGAGAGACACGTGACACAAAGTCTTCTGCATTTGAGAGACACGTGACACAAAATCTTCTGCATGTGAGAGACACGTGACACAAAATCTTCTGCATGTGAGACACGTGACACAAAGTCTTCTGCATGTGAGAGACACGTGACACAAAGTCTTCTGCATGTGAGAGACACGTGACAGTCGTTTGCATTTGAGATACACGTGACACAAAGTCTTCTAAATGTAAGAGACACGTGACACAAAGTCTTCTACATGTGAGAGACACGTGACACAAAGTCTTCTGCATATGAGATACATGTGACACAAAGTCTTCTGCTTTATAGAGACACGTGACACAAAGTCTTCTGCTTGTGAGAAACACGAGACACAAAGTCTTCTGCTTTAGAGAGACACGTGACACAAAGTCTTCTGCTTTAGAGAGACACGTGACACAAAGTCTTCTGCATGTGAGAGACACGTGACACAAAGTCTTCTGCATGTGAGAGACACGTGACACAAAGTCTTCTGCTTTAGAGAGACACGTGACACAAAGTCTTCTGCATGTGAGAGACACGTGACACAAAGTCTTCTGCATGTGAGAGACTCATGACAAAAAGTCTTCTGCATGTGAGAGACACGTGACACAAAGTTTTCTACATGTAAGAGACACGTGACACAAAGTCTTCTGCATGTGAGAGACACGTGACAAAGTCTTCTGCATTTGAGAGACATGTGACACAAAGTCTTCTACATGTAAGAGACACGTGACACAAAGTCTTCTGCATGTGAGAGACACGTGACAAAGTCTTCTGCATTTGACAGACACATGACACAAAGTCTTCTAAATGTGAGAGACACGTGACACAAAGTCTTCTACATGTGAGAGACACGTGACACAAAGTCTTCTGCATGTGAGAGACACGTGACACAAAGTCTTCTGCATTTGAGAGACACGTGACACAAAGTCTTCTGCATGTGAGAGACACGTGACACAAAGTCTTCTGCATGTGAGAGACACGTGACACAAAGTCTTCTGCTTTAGAGAGACACGTGACACAAAGTCTTCTAAATGTGAGAGACACGTGACACAAAGTCTTCTACATGTGAGAGACACGTGACACAAAGTCTTCTGCATGTGAGAGACACGTGACACAAAGTCTTCTGCATATGAGAGACACGTGACACAAAGTCTTCTGCATGTGAGAGACACGTGACACAAAGTCTTCTGCGATTGAGAGACACGTGACACAAAGTCTTTTGCATGTGAGAGACACGTGACACAAGGTCTCTGCATGTGAGAGACACGTGACACAAAGTCTTCTGCTTTAGAGAGACACGTGACACAAAGTCTTCTGCATGTGAGAGACACGTGACACAAAGTCTTCTGCATGTGAGAGACACGTGACACAAGGTCTCTGCATGTGAGAGACACGTGACACAAAGTCTTCTGCTTTAGAGAGACAAGTGACACAAAGTCTTCTGCATGTGAGAGACTCATGACAAAAAGTCTTCTGCATGTGAGAGACACGTGACACAAAGTCTTCTGCATGTGAGAGACACGTGACAAAGTCTTCTGCATTTGAGAGACATGTGACACAAAGTCTTCTGCTTTAGAGAGACACGTGACACAAAGTCTTCTGCATTTGACAGACACATGACACAAAGTCTTCTGCATGTGAGAGACATGTGACACAAAGTCTTCTTCATGTGAGAGACACGTGACACAAAGTCTTCTGCATTTTAGAGACACGTGACACAAAGTCTTCTAAATGTGAGAGACACGTGAAGTCTTCTGCATTTGACAGACACATGACACAAAATCTTCTAAATGTGAGAGACACGTGACACAAAGTCTTCTGCATGTGAGAGACACGTGACACAAAGTCTTCTGCAAGTGAGAGACACGTGACACAAAGTCTTCTGCGATTGAGAGACACGTGACACAAAGTCTTTTGCATGTGAGAGACACGTGACACAAGGTCTCTGCATGTGAGAGACACGTGACACAAAGTCTTCTGCATATGAGAGACACGTGACAAAGTCTTCTACATTTGAGAGACATGTGACACAAAGTCTTCTACATGTGAGAGACAAGAGACACAAAGTCTTCTGCATGTGAGAGACACGTGACACAAAGTCTTCTGCATATGAGAGACACGTGACACAAAGTCTTCTACATGTGAGAGACACGTGACACAAAGTCTTTTGCATGTGAGAGACACGTGACACAAAGTCTTCTGCATGTGAGAGACACGTGACACAAAGTCTTCTGCATGTGAGAGACACGTGACACAAAGTCTTCTGCATGTGAGAGACACGTGACACAAAGTCTTCTGCATGTGAGAGACACGTGACACAAAGTCTTCTGCTTTAGAGAGACACGTGACACAAAGTCTTCTACATGTGAGAGACACGTGACACAAAGTCTTCTGCATGTGAGAGACACGTGACAGTCTTCTGCGTTTGAGAGACACGTGACACAAAGTCTTCTAAATGTGAGAGACACGTGACAAAGTCTTATGCATGTGAGAGACACGTGACACAAAGTCTTCTACATGTGAGAGACAAGTGACAGTCTTCTGCATTTGAGAGACACGTGACACAAAGTCTTCTAAATGTGAAAGACACGTGACAAAGTCTTATGCATTTGAGAGACACGTGACACAAAGTCTTCTAAATGTGAGAGACACGTGACTCAAAGTCTTCTGCATGTGAGAGACACGTGACACAAAGTCTTCTACATGTGAGAGACAAGAGACACAAAGTCTTCTGCATGTGAGAGACACGTGACACAAAGTCTTCTGCATATGAGAGACACGTGACACAAAGTCTTCTGCATGTGAGAGATACGTGACACAAAGTCTTCTGCATGTGAGAGACACGTGACACAAAGTCTTCTACATGTGAGAGACATGTGACACAAAGTCTTCTACATTTGAGAGACATGTGACACAAAGTCTTCTGCATGTGAGAGACACGTGACACAAAGTCTTCTGCATGTGAGAGACACGTGACACAAAGTCTTCTGCTTTAGAGAGACAAGTGACACAAAGTCTTCTGCATGTGAGAGACACGTGACACAAAATCTTCTGGATGTGAGAGACACGTGACACAAAGTCTTCTACATGTGAGAGACACGTGACACAAAGTCTTCTGCATGAGAGAGACACGTGACAGTCTTCTGCATTTGAGAGACACGTGACACAAAGTCTTCTAAATGTGAGAGACACGTGACACAAAGTCTTCTGCATGTGAGAGACACGTGACACAAAGTCTTCTGCATGTGAGAGACACGTGACACAAAGTCTTCTGCATGTGAGAGACACGTGACACAAAGTCTTCTGCTTTAGAGAGACACGTGACACAAAGTCTTCTGCATGTCAGAGACACGTGACACAAAGTTTTCTGCATGTGAGAGACACGTGACACAAAGTCTTCTGCTTTAGAGAGACACGTGACACAAAGTCTTCTGCATGTGAGAGACACGTGACAAAAAGTCTTCTGCTTTAGAGAGACACGTGACACAAAGTCTTCTGCATTTGAGAGAAACGTGACACAAAGTCTTCTACATGTGAGAGACAAGAGACACAAAGTCTTCTGCATGTGAGAGACACGTGACACAAAGTCTTCTGCATGTGAGAGACACGTGACACAAAGTGTTCTGCATATGAGAGACACGTGACACAAAGTCTTCTGCATGTGAGAGACACGTGACACGAAGTCTTCTACATGTGAGAGACACGTGACACAAAGTCTTCTACATGTGAGAGACACGTGACACAAAGTTTTCTGCATGTGAGAGACACGTGACACAAAGTCTTCTGCATGTGAGAGACACGTGACACAAAGTCTTCTGCATTTGAGAGACACGTGACACAAAATCTTCTGCATGTGAGAGACACGTGACACAAAATCTTCTGCATGTGAGACACGTGACACAAAGTCTTCTGCATGTGAGAGACACGTGACACAAAGTCTTCTGCATGTGAGAGACACGTGACACAAAGTCTTCTGCATATGAGAGACACGTGACACAAAGTCTTCTGCATGTGAGAGACACGTGACACAAAGTCTTCTGCATGTGAGAGACACGTGACACAAAGTCTTCTGCTTTAGAGAGACACGTGACACAAAGTCTTCTGCATTTGACAGACACATGACACAAAGTCTTCTAAATGTGAGAGACACGTGACACAAAGTCTTCTACATGTGAGAGACACGTGACACAAAGTCTTCTGCATATGAGAGACACGTGACACAAAGTCTTCTGCATGTGAGAGACACGTGACACAAAGTCTTCTGCGATTGAGAGACACGTGACACAAAGTCTTTTGCATGTGAGAGACACGTGACACAAGGTCTCTGCATGTGAGAGACACGTGACACAAAGTCTTCTGCTTTAGAGAGACACGTGACACAAAGTCTTCTGCATGTGAGAGACACGTGACACAAAGTCTTCTGCATGTGAGAGACACGTGACACAAACTCTTCTGAATTTGAGAGACACGTGACACAAAGTCTTCTGCTTTAGAGAGACAAGTGACACAAAGTCTTCTGCATGTGAGAGACTCATGACAAAAAGTCTTCTGCATGTGAGAGACACGTGACACAAAGTCTTCTGCATGTGAGAGACACGTGACAAAGTCTTCTGCATTTGAGAGACATGTGACACAAAGTCTTCTGCTTTAGAGAGACACGTGACACAAAGTCTTCTGCATTTGACAGACACATGACACAAAGTCTTCTGCATGTGAGAGACATGTGACACAAAGTCTTCTTCATGTGAGAGACACGTGACACAAAGTCTTATGCATTTGAGAGACACGTGACACAAAGTCTTCTAAATGTGAGAGACACGTGACACAAAGTCTTCTGCATGTGAGAGACACGTGACACAAAGTCTTCTGCATGTGAGAGACACGTGACACAAAGTCTTCTGCATGTGAGAGACACGTGACACAAAGTCTTCTGCTTTAGAGAGACAAGTGACACAAAGTCTTCTGCATGTGAGAGACACGTGACACAAAATCTTCTGGATGTGAGAGACACGTGACACAAAGTCTTCTACATGTGAGAGACACGTGACACAAAGTCTTCTGCATGAGAGAGACACGTGACAGTCTTCTGCATTTGAGAGACACGTGACACAAAGTCTTCTAAATGTGAGAGACACGTGACACAAAGTCTTCTGCATGTGAGAGACACGTGACACAAAGCCTTCTGCATGTGAGAGACACGTGACACAAAGTCTTCTGCATGTGAGAGACACGTGACACAAAGTCTTCTGCTTTAGAGAGACACGTGACACAAAGTCTTCTGCATGTGAGAGACACGTGACACAAAGTTTTCTGCATGTGAGAGACACGTGACACAAAATCTTCTGGATGTGAGAGACACGTGACACAAAGTCTTCTACATGTGAGAGACACGTGACACAAAGTCTTCTGCATGAGAGAGACACGTGACAGTCTTCTGCATTTGAGAGACACGTGACACAAAGTCTTCTAAATGTGAGAGACACGTGACAAAGTCTTATGCATGTGAGAGACACGTGACACAAAGTCTTCTACATGTGAGAGACACGTGACACAAAGTCTTCTACATGTGAGAGACACGTGAAACAAAGTCTTCTAAATGTGAGAGACACGTGACAAAGTCTTATGCATTTGAGAGACACGTGACACAAAGTCTTCTAAATGTGAGAGACACGTGACACAAAGTCTTCTGCATATGAGAGACACGTGACACAAAGTCTTCTGCATATGAGAGACACGTGAGACAAAGTCTTCTACATGTGAGAGACACGTGACACAAAGTCTTCTGCATGTGAGAGACACGTGACACAAAGTCTTCTGCATGTGAGAGACACGTGACACAAAGTCTTCTGCAAGTGAGAGACACGTGACAGTCGTTTGCATTTGAGATACACGTGACACAAAGTCTTCTAAATGTAAGAGACACGTGACACAAAGTCTTCCACATGTGAGAGACACGTGACACAAAGTCTTCTGCATATGAGAGACATGTGACACAAAGTCTTCTGCTTTATAGAGACACGTGACACAAAGTCTTCTGCTTTAGAGAGACACGTGACACAAAGTCTTCTGCATGTGAGAGACACGTGACACAAAGTCTTCTGAATTTGAGAGACACGTGACATAAAGTCGTCTGCATGTGAGAGACACGTGACACAAAGTCTTCTGCTTTAGAGAGACAAGTGACACAAAGTCTTCTGCATGTGAGAGACTCATGACAAAAAGTCTTCTGCATGTGAGAGACACGTGACACAAAGTCTTCTGCATGTGAGAGACACGTGACAAAGTCTTCTGCATTTGAGAGACACGTGACACAAAGTCTTCTGCATGTGAGAGACATGTGACACAAAGTCTTCTACATGTAAGAGACACGTGACACAAAGTCTTCTGCATGTGAGAGACACGTGACAAAGTCTTCTGCATTTGAGAGTCACGTGACACAAAGTCTTCTGCTTTAGAGAGACACGTGACACAAAGTCTTCTGCTTTAGAGAGACACGTGACACAAAGTCTTCTGCATGTGAGAGACACGTGACACAAAGTCTTCTGAATTTGAGAGACACGTGACATAAAGTCGTCTGCATGTGAGAGACACGTGACACAAAGTCTTCTGCTTTAGAGAGACAAGTGACACAAAGTCTTCTGCATGTGAGAGACTCATGACAAAAAGTCTTCTGCATGTGAGAGACACGTGACACAAAGTCTTTTGCATTTGACAGACACATGACACAAAGTCTTCTAAATGTGAGAGACACGTGACACAAAGTCTTCTACATGTGAGAGACACGTGACACAAAGTCTTCTGCATGTGAGAGACACGTGACACAAAGTCTTCTGCTTTAGAGAGACACGTGACACAAAGTCTTCTACATGTGAGAGACACGTGACACAAAGTCTTTTGCATGTGAGAGACACGTGACAGTCTTCTGCATTTGAGAGACACGTGACACAAAGTCTTCTACATGTGAGAGACACATGACAGTCTTCTGCATTTGAGAGACACGTGACTCAAAGTCTTCTGCATGTTAGAGACACGTGACAAAAAGTCTTCTGCTTTAGAGAGACACGTGACACAAAGTCTTCTGCATGTGAGAGACACGTGACACAAAGTCTTCTGCTTTAGAGAGACACGTGACACAAAGTCTTCTGCATTTGAGAGAAACGTGACACAAAGTCTTCTACATGTGAGAGACAAGAGACACAAAGTCTTATGCATGTGAGAGACACGTGACACAAAGTCTTCTGCATGTGAGAGACACGTGACACAAAGTCTTCTACATGTGAGAGACACGTGAAACAAAGTCTTCTAAATGTGAGAGACACGTGACAAAGTCTTATGCATTTGAGAGACACGTGACACAAAGTCTTCTAAATGTGAGAGACACGTGACACAAAGTCTTCTGCATATGAGAGACACGTGACACAAAGTCTTCTGCATATGAGAGACACGTGAGACAAAGTCTTCTACATGTGAGAGACACGTGACACAAAGTCTTCTGCATGTGAGAGACACGTGACACAAAGTCTTCTGCATGTGAGAGACACGTGACACAAAGTCTTCTGCAAGTGAGAGACACGTGACAGTCGTTTGCATTTGAGATACACGTGACACAAAGTCTTCTAAATGTAAGAGACACGTGACACAAAGTCTTCCACATGTGAGAGACACGTGACACAAAGTCTTCTGCATATGAGAGACATGTGACACAAAGTCTTCTGCTTTATAGAGACACGTGACACAAAGTCTTCTGCTTTAGAGAGACACGTGACACAAAGTCTTCTGCATGTGAGAGACACGTGACACAAAGTCTTCTGAATTTGAGAGACACGTGACATAAAGTCGTCTGCATGTGAGAGACACGTGACACAAAGTCTTCTGCTTTAGAGAGACAAGTGACACAAAGTCTTCTGCATGTGAGAGACTCATGACAAAAAGTCTTCTGCATGTGAGAGACACGTGACACAAAGTCTTCTGCATGTGAGAGACACGTGACAAAGTCTTCTGCATTTGAGAGACACGTGACACAAAGTCTTCTGCATGTGAGAGACATGTGACACAAAGTCTTCTACATGTAAGAGACACGTGACACAAAGTCTTCTGCATGTGAGAGACACGTGACAAAGTCTTCTGCATTTGAGAGTCACGTGACACAAAGTCTTCTGCTTTAGAGAGACACGTGACACAAAGTCTTCTGCTTTAGAGAGACACGTGACACAAAGTCTTCTGCATGTGAGAGACACGTGACACAAAGTCTTCTGAATTTGAGAGACACGTGACATAAAGTCGTCTGCATGTGAGAGACACGTGACACAAAGTCTTCTGCTTTAGAGAGACAAGTGACACAAAGTCTTCTGCATGTGAGAGACTCATGACAAAAAGTCTTCTGCATGTGAGAGACACGTGACACAAAGTCTTTTGCATTTGACAGACACATGACACAAAGTCTTCTAAATGTGAGAGACACGTGACACAAAGTCTTCTACATGTGAGAGACACGTGACACAAAGTCTTCTGCATGTGAGAGACACGTGACACAAAGTCTTCTGCTTTAGAGAGACACGTGACACAAAGTCTTCTACATGTGAGAGACACGTGACACAAAGTCTTTTGCATGTGAGAGACACGTGACAGTCTTCTGCATTTGAGAGACACGTGACACAAAGTCTTCTACATGTGAGAGACACATGACAGTCTTCTGCATTTGAGAGACACGTGACTCAAAGTCTTCTGCATGTTAGAGACACGTGACAAAAAGTCTTCTGCTTTAGAGAGACACGTGACACAAAGTCTTCTGCATGTGAGAGACACGTGACACAAAGTCTTCTGCTTTAGAGAGACACGTGACACAAAGTCTTCTGCATGTGAGAGACACGTGACAAAAAGTCTTCTGCTTTAGAGAGACACGTGACACAAAGTCTTCTGCATTTGAGAGAAACGTGACACAAAGTCTTCTACATGTGAGAGACAAGAGACACAAAGTCTTCTGCATGTGAGAGACACGTGACACAAAGTCTTCTGCATGTGAGAGACACGTGACACAAAGTGTTCTGCATATGAGAGACACGTGACACAAAGTCTTCTGCATGTGAGAGACACGTGACACGAAGTCTTCTACATGTGAGAGACACGTGACACAGAGTCTTCTACATGTGAGAGACACGTGACACAAAGTTTTCTGCATGTGAGAGACACGTGACACAAAGTCTTCTGCATGTGAGAGACACGTGACACAAAGTCTTCTGCATTTGAGAGACACGTGACACAAAATCTTCTGCATGTGAGAGACACGTGACACAAAATCTTCTGCATGTGAGAGACACGTGACACAAAGTCTTCTGCATGTGAGAGACACGTGACACAAAGTCTTCTGCATGTGAGAGACACGTGACAGTCGTTTGCATTTGAGATACACGTGACACAAAGTCTTCTAAATGTAAGAGACACGTGACACAAAGTCTTCTACATGTGAGAGACACGTGACACAAAGTCTTCTGCATATGAGATACATGTGACACAAAGTCTTCTGCTTTATAGAGACACGTGACACAAAGTCTTCTGCTTGTGAGAAACACGAGACACAAAGTCTTCTGCTTTAGAGAGACACGTGACACAAAGTCTTCTGCTTTAGAGAGACACGTGACACAAAGTCTTCTGCATGTGAGAGACACGTGACACAAAGTCTTCTGAATTTGAGAGACACGTGACATAAAGTCGTCTGCATGTCAGAGACACGTGACACAAAGTCTTCTGCATGTGAGAGACTCATGACAAAAAGTCTTCTGCATGTGAGAGACACGTGACACAAAGTCTTCTGCATGTGAGAGACACGTGACAAAGTCTTCTGCATTTGAGAGACACGTGACACAAAGTCTTCTGCATGTGAGAGACTCATGACAAAAAGTCTTCTGCATGTGAGAGACATGTGACACAAAGTCTTCTACATGTAAGAGACACGTGACACAAAGTCTTCTGCATGTGAGAGACACGTGACAAAGTCTTCTGCATTTGACAGACACATGACACAAAGTCTTCTAAATGTGAGAGTCACGTGACACAAAGTCTTCTAAATGTGAGAGACACGTGACAAAGTCTTCTGCATTTGACAGACACATGACACAAAGTCTTCTAAATGTGAGAGACACGTGACACAAAGTCTTCTACATGTGAGAGACACGTGACACAAAGTCTTCTGCATGTGAGAGACACGTGACACAAAGTCTTCTGCATATGAGAGACACGTGACACAAAGTCTTCTGCATGTGAGAGACACGTGACACAAAGTCTTCTGCATGTGAGAGACACGTGACACAAAGTCTTCTGCGATTGAGAGACACGTGACACAAGGTCTCTGCATGTGAGAGACACGTGACACAAAGTCTTCTGCTTTAGAGAGACACGTGACACAAAGTCTTCTGCATGTGAGAGACACATGACACAAAGTCTTCTGCATGTGAGAGACACGTGACACAAACTCTTCTGAATTTGAGAGACACGTGACATAAAGTCGTCTGCATGTGAGAGACACGTGACACAAAGTCTTCTGCTTTAGAGAGACAAGTGACACAAAGTCTTCTGCATGTGAGAGACTCATGACAAAAAGTCTTCTGCATGTGAGAGACATGTGACACAAAGTCTTCTGCTTTAGAGAGACACGTGACACAAAGTCTTCTGCATGTGAGAGACACGTGACAAAGTCTTCTGCATTTGAGAGACATGTGACACAAAGTCTTCTGCTTTAGAGAGACACGTGACACAAAGTCTTCTGCATTTGACAGACACATGACACAAAGTCTTCTGCATGTGAGAGACATGTGACACAAAGTCTTCTTCATGTGAGAGACACGTGACACAAAGTCTTCTGCATTTTAGAGACACGTGACACAAAGTCTTCTAAATGTGAGAGACACGTGAAGTCTTCTGCATTTGACAGACACATGACACAAAATCTTCTAAATGTGAGAGACACGTGACACAAAGTCTTCTGCATGTGAGAGACACGTGACACAAAGTCTTCTGCATATGAGAGACACGTGACACAAAGTCTTCTGCAAGTGAGAGACACGTGACACAAAGTCTTCTGCGATTGAGAGACACGTGACACAAAGTCTTTTGCATGTGAGAGACACGTGACACAAGGTCTCTGCATGTGAGAGACACGTGACACAAAGTCTTCTGCATATGAGAGACACGTGACAAAGTCTTCTGCATGTGAGAGACAAGTGACACAAAGTCTTCTGCTTTAGAGAGACACGTGACACAAAGTCTTCTAAATGTGAGAGACACGTGACACAAAGTCTTCTACATTTGAGAGACATGTGACACAAAGTCTTCTACATGTGAGAGACAAGAGACACAAAGTCTTCTGCATGTGAGAGACACGTGACACAAAGTCTTCTACATGTGAGAGACACGTGACACAAAGTCTTTTGCATGTGAGAGACACGTGACACAAAGTCTTCTGCATGTGAGAGACACGTGACACAAAGTCTTCTGCATGTGAGAGACACGTGACACAAAGTCTTCTGCATGTGAGAGACACGTGACACAAAGTCTTCTGCATGTGAGAGACACGTGACACAAAGTCTTCTGCTTTAGAGAGACACGTGACACAAAGTCTTCTACATGTGAGAGACACGTGACACAAAGTCTTCTACATGTGAGAGACAAGTGACAGTCTTCTGCATTTGAGAGACAAGTGACACAAAGTCTTCTAAATGTGAGAGACACGTGACTCAAAGTCTTCTGCATGTGAGAGACACGTGACACAAAGTCTTCTACATGTGAGAGACAAGAGACACAAAGTCTTCTGCATGTGAGAGACACGTGACACAAAGTCTTCTGCATATGAGAGACACGTGACACAAAGTCTTCTGCATGTGAGAGATACGTGACACAAAGTCTTCTGCATGTGAGAGACACGTGACACAAAGTCTTCTACATGTGAGAGACATGTGACACAAAGTCTTCTACATTTGAGAGACATGTGACACAAAGTCTTCTGCATGTGAGAGACACGTGACACAAAGTCTTCTGCATGTGAGAGACACGTGACAAAGTCTTCTGCATGTGAGCGACACGTGACACAAAGTCTTCTGCATGTGAGAGACACGTGACACAAAGTCTTCTGCATGTGAGAGACACGTGACACAAAGTCTTCTGCATGTGAGAGACACGTGACACAAAGTCTTCTGCTTTAGAGAGACACGTGACACAAAGTCTTCTGCATGTGAGAGACACGTGACACAAAGTTTTCTGCATGTGAGAGACACGTGACACAAAATCTTCTGGATGTGAGAGACACGTGACACAAAGTCTTCTACATGTGAGAGACACGTGACACAAAGTCTTCTGCATGAGAGAGACACATGACAGTCTTCTGCATTTGAGAGACACGTGACACAAAGTCTTCTAAATGTGAGAGACACGTGACAAAGTCTTATGCATGTGAGAGACACGTGACACAAAGTCTTCTACATGTGAGAGACACGTGACACAAAGTCTTCTAAATGTGAGAGACACGTGACACAAAGTCTTCTAAATGTGAGAGACACGTGACAAAGTCTTATGCATTTGAGAGACACGTGACACAAAGTCTTCTAAATGTGAGAGACACGTGACACAAAGTCTTCTGCATGTGAGAGACACGTGACACAAAGTCTTCTGCATGTGAGAGACACGCGACACAAAGTCTTCTGCATGTGAGAGACACGTGACACAAAGTCTTCTGCTTTAGAGAGACACGTGATACAAAGTCTTCTGCATGTGAGAGACACGTGACACAAAGTCTTCTGCATGTGAGAGACACGTGACAAAGTCTTCTGCATTTGAGAGACACGTGACACAAAGTCTTCTGCATGTGAGAGACTCATGACAAAAAGTCTTCTGCATGTGAGAGACATGTGACACAAAGTCTTCTACATGTAAGAGACACGTGACACAAAGTCTTCTGCATGTGAGAGACACGTGACAAAGTCTTCTGCATTTGACAGACACATGACACAAAGTCTTCTAAATGTGAGAGTCACGTGACACAAAGTCTTCTAAATGTGAGAGACACGTGACAAAGTCTTCTGCATTTGACAGACACATGACACAAAGTCTTCTAAATGTGAGAGACACGTGACACAAAGTCTTCTACATGTGAGAGACACGTGACACAAAGTCTTCTGCATGTGAGAGACACGTGACACAAAGTCTTCTGCATATGAGAGACACGTGACACAAAGTCTTCTGCATGTGAGAGACACGTGACACAAAGTCTTCTGCATGTGAGAGACACGTGACACAAAGTCTTCTGCGATTGAGAGACACGTGACACAAAGTCTTTTGCATGTGAGAGACACGTGACACAAGGTCTCTGCATGTGAGAGACACGTGACACAAAGTCTTCTGCTTTAGAGAGACACGTGACACAAAGTCTTCTGCATGTGAGAGACACATGACACAAAGTCTTCTGCATGTGAGAGACACGTGACACAAACTCTTCTGAATTTGAGAGACACGTGACATAAAGTCGTCTGCATGTGAGAGACACGTGACACAAAGTCTTCTGCTTTAGAGAGACAAGTGACACAAAGTCTTCTGCATGTGAGAGACTCATGACAAAAAGTCTTCTGCATGTGAGAGACATGTGACACAAAGTCTTCTGCTTTAGAGAGACACGTGACACAAAGTCTTCTGCATGTGAGAGACACGTGACAAAGTCTTCTGCATTTGAGAGACATGTGACACAAAGTCTTCTGCTTTAGAGAGACACGTGACACAAAGTCTTCTGCATTTGACAGACACATGACACAAAGTCTTCTGCATGTGAGAGACATGTGACACAAAGTCTTCTTCATGTGAGAGACACGTGACACAAAGTCTTCTGCATTTTAGAGACACGTGACACAAAGTCTTCTAAATGTGAGAGACACGTGAAGTCTTCTGCATTTGACAGACACATGACACAAAATCTTCTAAATGTGAGAGACACGTGACACAAAGTCTTCTGCATGTGAGAGACACGTGACACAAAGTCTTCTGCATATGAGAGACACGTGACACAAAGTCTTCTGCAAGTGAGAGACACGTGACACAAAGTCTTCTGCGATTGAGAGACACGTGACACAAAGTCTTTTGCATGTGAGAGACACGTGACACAAGGTCTCTGCATGTGAGAGACACGTGACACAAAGTCTTCTGCATATGAGAGACACGTGACAAAGTCTTCTGCATGTGAGAGACAAGTGACACAAAGTCTTCTGCTTTAGAGAGACACGTGACACAAAGTCTTCTAAATGTGAGAGACACGTGACACAAAGTCTTCTACATTTGAGAGACATGTGACACAAAGTCTTCTACATGTGAGAGACAAGAGACACAAAGTCTTCTGCATGTGAGAGACACGTGACACAAAGTCTTCTACATGTGAGAGACACGTGACACAAAGTCTTTTGCATGTGAGAGACACGTGACACAAAGTCTTCTGCATGTGAGAGACACGTGACACAAAGTCTTCTGCATGTGAGAGACACGTGACACAAAGTCTTCTGCATGTGAGAGACACGTGACACAAAGTCTTCTGCATGTGAGAGACACGTGACACAAAGTCTTCTGCTTTAGAGAGACACGTGACACAAAGTCTTCTACATGTGAGAGACACGTGACACAAAGTCTTCTACATGTGAGAGACAAGTGACAGTCTTCTGCATTTGAGAGACAAGTGACACAAAGTCTTCTAAATGTGAGAGACACGTGACTCAAAGTCTTCTGCATGTGAGAGACACGTGACACAAAGTCTTCTACATGTGAGAGACAAGAGACACAAAGTCTTCTGCATGTGAGAGACACGTGACACAAAGTCTTCTGCATATGAGAGACACGTGACACAAAGTCTTCTGCATGTGAGAGATACGTGACACAAAGTCTTCTGCATGTGAGAGACACGTGACACAAAGTCTTCTACATGTGAGAGACATGTGACACAAAGTCTTCTACATTTGAGAGACATGTGACACAAAGTCTTCTGCATGTGAGAGACACGTGACACAAAGTCTTCTGCATGTGAGAGACACGTGACAAAGTCTTCTGCATGTGAGCGACACGTGACACAAAGTCTTCTGCATGTGAGAGACACGTGACACAAAGTCTTCTGCATGTGAGAGACACGTGACACAAAGTCTTCTGCATGTGAGAGACACGTGACACAAAGTCTTCTGCTTTAGAGAGACACGTGACACAAAGTCTTCTGCATGTGAGAGACACGTGACACAAAGTTTTCTGCATGTGAGAGACACGTGACACAAAATCTTCTGGATGTGAGAGACACGTGACACAAAGTCTTCTACATGTGAGAGACACGTGACACAAAGTCTTCTGCATGAGAGAGACACATGACAGTCTTCTGCATTTGAGAGACACGTGACACAAAGTCTTCTAAATGTGAGAGACACGTGACAAAGTCTTATGCATGTGAGAGACACGTGACACAAAGTCTTCTACATGTGAGAGACACGTGACACAAAGTCTTCTAAATGTGAGAGACACGTGACACAAAGTCTTCTAAATGTGAGAGACACGTGACAAAGTCTTATGCATTTGAGAGACACGTGACACAAAGTCTTCTAAATGTGAGAGACACGTGACACAAAGTCTTCTGCATGTGAGAGACACGTGACACAAAGTCTTCTGCATGTGAGAGACACGCGACACAAAGTCTTCTGCATGTGAGAGACACGTGACACAAAGTCTTCTGCTTTAGAGAGACACGTGATACAAAGTCTTCTGCATGTGAGAGACACGTGACACAAAGTTTTCTGCATGTGAGAGACACGTGACACAAAATCTTCTGGATGTGAGAGACACGTGACACAAAGTCTTCTACATGTGAGAGACACGTGACACAAAGTCTTCTGCATGAGAGAGACACGTGACAGTCTTCTGCATTTGAGAGACACGTGACACAAAGTCTTCTAAATGTGAGAGACACGTGACACAAAGTCTTCTGCATGTGAGAGACACGTGACACAAAGTCTTCTGCATGTGAGAGACACGTGACACAAAGTCTTCTGCATGTGAGAGACACGTGACACAAAGTCTTCTGCTTTAGAGAGACACGTGACACAAAGTCTTCTGCATGTGAGAGACACGTGACACAAAGTTTTCTGCATGTGAGAGACACGTGACACAAAATCTTCTGGATGTGAGAGACACGTGACACAAAGTCTTCTACATGTGAGAGACACGTGACACAAAGTCTTCTGCATGAGAGAGACACGTAACAGTCTTCTGCATATGAGAGACACGTGACACAAAGTCTTCTAAATGTGAGAGACACGTGACAAAGTCTTATGCATGTGAGAGACACGTGACACAAAGTCTTCTACATGTGAGAGACACGTGACACAAAGTCTTCTACATGTGAGAGACACGTGACACAAAGTCTTCTAAATGTGAGAGACACGTGACAAAGTCTTATGCATTTGAGAGACACGTGACACAAAGTCTTCTAAATGTGAGAGACACGTGACACAAAGTCTTCTGCATATGAGAGACACGTGACACAAAGTCTTCTGCATATGAGAGACACGTGACACAAAATCTTCTACATGTGAGAGACACGTGACACAAAGTCTTCTACATGTGAGAGACACGTGACACAAAGTTTTCTACATGTGAGAGACATGTGACACAAAGTCTTCTGCATATGAGAGACACGTGACACAAAGTCTTCTGCATATGAGAGACACGTGACACAAAGTCTTCTACATGTGAGAGACACGTGACACAAAGTTTTCTACATGTGAGAGACATGTGACACAAAGTCTTCTGCATGTGAGAGACACGTGACACAAAGTCTTCTGCATGTGAGAGACACGTGACACAAAGTCTTCTACATGTGAGAGACATGTGACACAAAGTCTTTTGCATGTGAGAGACACGTGACACAAAGTCTTCTGCATGTGAGAGACACGTGACACAAAGTCTTCTGCATGTGAGAGACACGTGACACAAAGTCTTCTGCTTTAGAGAGACACGTGACACAAAGTATTTTACATGTGAGAGACACGTGACACAAAGTCTTCTGCATGTGAGAGACACGTGACAGTCTTCTGCGTTTAAGAGACATGTGACACAAAGTCTTCTAAATGTGAGAGACACGTGACAAAGTCTTATGCATGTGAGAGACACGTGACACAAAGTCTTCTAAATGTGAGAGACAAGTGACAGTCTTCTGCATTTGAGAGACACGTGACACAAATTCTTCTAAATGTGAAAGACACGTGACAAAGTCTTATGCATTTGAGAGACACGTGACACAAAGTCTTCTAAATGTGAGAGACATGTGACTCAAAGTCTTCTGCATGTTAGAGACACGTGACACAAAGTCTTCTGCATGTGAGAGACACGTGACACAAAATCTTCTGGATGTGAGAGACACGTGACACAAAGTCTTCTACATGTGAGAGACACGTGACACAAAGTCTTCTGCATGAGAGAGACACGTGACAGTCTTCTGCATTTGAGAGACACGTGACACAAAGTCTTCTAAATGTGAGAGACACGTGACAACGTCTTATGCATGTGAGAGACACGTGACACAAAGTCTTCTAAATGTGAGAGACACGTGACACAAAGTCTTCTGCATGTGAGAGATACGTGACACAAAGTCTTCTGCATGTGAGAGACACGTGACACAAAGTCTTCTGCATGTGAGAGACACGTGACACAAAGTCTTCTACATGTGAGAGACACGTGACACAAAGTCTTCTACATGTGAGAGACACGTGACACAAAGTCTTCTGCATGTGAGAGACACGTGACACAAAGTCTTCTGCATGTGAGAGACACGTGACAAAGTCTTCTGCATGTGAGAGACACGTGACACAAAGTCTTCTGCATGTGAGAGACACGTGACACAAAGTCTTCTGCATGTGAGAGACACGTGACACAAAGTCTTCTGCATGTGAGAGACACGTGACACAAAGTCTTCTGCATATGAGAGACACGTGACACAAAGTCTTCTGCATATGAGAGACACGTGACACAAAGTCTTCTACATGTGAGAGACACGTGACACAAAGTTTTCTACATGTGAGAGACATGTGACACAAAGTCTTCTGCATGTGAGAGACACGTGACACAAAGTCTTCTGCATGTGAGAGACACGTGACACAAAGTCTTCTACATGTGAGAGACACGTGACACAAAGTCTTTTGCATGTGAGAGACACGTGACACAAAGTCTTCTGCATGTGAGAGACACGTGACACAAAGTCTTCTGCTTTAGAGAGACACGTGACACAAAGTCTTCTACATGTGAGAGACACGTGACACAAAGTCTTCTGCATGAAAGAGACACGTGACAGTCTTCTGCGTTTGAGAGACACGTGACACAAAGTCTTCTAAATGTGCGAGACACGTGACAAAGTCTTCTGCATTTGACAGACACATGACACAAAGTCTTCTAAATGTGAGAGTCACGTGACACAAAGTCTTCTAAATGTGAGAGACACGTGACAAAGTCTTCTGCATTTGACAGACACATGACACAAAGTCTTCTAAATGTGAGAGACACGTGACACAAAGTCTTCTACATGTGAGAGACACGTGACACAAAGTCTTCTGCATGTGAGAGACACGTGACACAAAGTCTTCTGCATATGAGAGACACGTGACACAAAGTCTTCTGCATGTGAGAGACACGTGACACAAAGTCTTCTGCATGTGAGAGACACGTGACACAAAGTCTTCTGCGATTGAGAGACACGTGACACAAAGTCTTTTGCATGTGAGAGACACGTGACACAAGGTCTCTGCATGTGAGAGACACGTGACACAAAGTCTTCTGCTTTAGAGAGACACGTGACACAAAGTCTTCTGCATGTGAGAGACACGTGACACAAAGTCTTCTGCATGTGAGAGACACGTGACACAAACTCTTCTGAATTTGAGAGACACGTGACATAAAGTCGTCTGCATGTGAGAGACACGTGACACAAAGTCTTCTGCTTTAGAGAGACAAGTGACACAAAGTCTTCTGCATGTGAGAGACTCATGACAAAAAGTCTTCTGCATGTGAGAGACATGTGACACAAAGTCTTCTGCTTTAGAGAGACACGTGACACAAAGTCTTCTGCATGTGAGAGACACGTGACAAAGTCTTCTGCATTTGAGAGACATGTGACACAAAGTCTTCTGCTTTAGAGAGACACGTGACACAAAGTCTTCTGCATTTGACAGACACATGACACAAAGTCTTCTGCATGTGAGAGACTTGTGACACAAAGTCTTCTTCATGTGAGAGACACGTGACACAAAGTCTTCTGCATTTTAGAGACACGTGACACAAAGTCTTCTAAATGTGAGAGACACGTGAAGTCTTCTGCATTTGACAGACACATGACACAAAATCTTCTAAATGTGAGAGACACGTGACACAAAGTCTTCTGCATGTGAGAGACACGTGACACAAAGTCTTCTGCATATGAGAGACACGTGACACAAAGTCTTCTGCAAGTGAGAGACACGTGACACAAAGTCTTCTGCGATTGAGAGACACGTGACACAAAGTCTTTTGCATGTGAGAGACACGTGACACAAGGTCTCTGCATGTGAGAGACACGTGACACAAAGTCTTCTGCATATGAGAGACACGTGACAAAGTCTTCTGCATGTGAGAGACAAGTGACACAAAGTCTTCTGCTTTAGAGAGACACGTGACACAAAGTCTTCTAAATGTGAGAGACACGTGACACAAAGTCTTCTACATTTGAGAGACATGTGACACAAAGTCTTCTACATGTGAGAGACAAGAGACACAAAGTCTTCTGCATGTGAGAGACACGTGACACAAAGTCTTCTACATGTGAGAGACACGTGACACAAAGTCTTTTGCATGTGAGAGACACGTGACACAAAGTCTTCTGCATGTGAGAGACACGTGACACAAAGTCTTCTGCATGTGAGAGACACGTGACACAAAGTCTTCTGCATGTGAGAGACACGTGACACAAAGTCTTCTGCATGTGAGAGACACGTGACACAAAGTCTTCTGCTTTAGAGAGACACGTGACACAAAGTCTTCTACATGTGAGAGACACGTGACACAAAGTCTTCTACATGTGAGAGACAAGTGACAGTCTTCTGCATTTGAGAGACAAGTGACACAAAGTCTTCTAAATGTGAGAGACACGTGACTCAAAGTCTTCTGCATGTGAGAGACACGTGACACAAAGTCTTCTACATGTGAGAGACAAGAGACACAAAGTCTTCTGCATGTGAGAGACACGTGACACAAAGTCTTCTGCATATGAGAGACACGTGACACAAAGTCTTCTGCATGTGAGAGATACGTGACACAAAGTCTTCTGCATGTGAGAGACACGTGACACAAAGTCTTCTACATGTGAGAGACATGTGACACAAAGTCTTCTACATTTGAGAGACATGTGACACAAAGTCTTCTGCATGTGAGAGACACGTGACACAAAGTCTTCTGCATGTGAGAGACACGTGACAAAGTCTTCTGCATGTGAGCAACACGTGACAAAAAGTCTTCTGCATGTGAGAGACACGTGACACAAAGTCTTCTGCATGTGAGAGACACGTGACACAAAGTCTTCTGCATGTGAGAGACACGTGACACAAAGTCTTCTGCTTTAGAGAGACACGTGACACAAAGTCTTCTGCATGTGAGAGACACGTGACACAAAGTTTTCTGCATGTGAGAGACACGTGACACAAAATCTTCTGGATGTGAGAGACACGTGACACAAAGTCTTCTACATGTGAGAGACACGTGACACAAAGTCTTCTGCATGAGAGAGACACATGACAGTCTTCTGCATTTGAGAGACACGTGACACAAAGTCTTCTAAATGTGAGAGACACGTGACAAAGTCTTATGCATGTGAGAGACACGTGACACAAAGTCTTCTACATGTGAGAGACACGTGACACAAAGTCTTCTAAATGTGAGAGACACGTGACACAAAGTCTTCTAAATGTGAGAGACACGTGACAAAGTCTTATGCATTTGAGAGACACGTGACACAAAGTCTTCTAAATGTGAGAGACACGTGACACAAAGTCTTCTGCATGTGAGAGACACGTGACACAAAGTCTTCTGCATGTGAGAGACACGCGACACAAAGTCTTCTGCATGTGAGAGACACGTGACACAAAGTCTTCTGCTTTAGAGAGACACGTGATACAAAGTCTTCTGCATGTGAGAGACACGTGACACAAAGTTTTCTGCATGTGAGAGACACGTGACACAAAATCTTCTGGATGTGAGAGACACGTGACACAAAGTCTTCTACATGTGAGAGACACGTGACACAAAGTCTTCTGCATGAGAGAGACACGTGACAGTCTTCTGCATTTGAGAGACACGTGACACAAAGTCCTCTAAATGTGAGAGACACGTGACACAAAGTCTTCTGCATGTGAGAGACACGTGACACAAAGTCTTCTGCATGTGAGAGACACGTGACACAAAGTCTTCTGCATGTGAGAGACACGAGACACAAAGTCTTCTGCTTTAGAGAGACACGTGACACAAAGTCTTCTGCATGTGAGAGACACGTGACACAAAGTTTTCTGCATGTGAGAGACACGTGACACAAAATCTTCTGGATGTGAGAGACACGTGACACAAAGTCTTCTACATGTGAGAGACACGTGACACAAAGTCTTCTGCATGAGAGAGACACGTGACAGTCTTCTGCATTTGAGAGACACGTGACACAAAGTCTTCTAAATGTGAGAGACACGTGACAAAGTCTTATGCATGTGAGAGACACGTGACACAAAGTCTTCTACATGTGAGAGACACGTGACACAAAGTCTTCTACATGTGAGAGACACGTGACACAAAGTCTTCTAAATGTGAGAGACACGTGACAAAGTCTTATGCATTTGAGAGACACGTGACACAAAGTCTTCTAAATGTGAGAGACACGTGACACAAAGTCTTCTGCATATGAGAGACACGTGACACAAAATCTTCTACATGTGAGAGACACGTGACACAAAGTCTTCTACATGTGAGAGACACGTGACACAAAGTCTTCTGCATATGAGAGACACGTGACACAAAGTCTTCTACATGTGAGAGACACGTGACACAAAGTTTTCTACATGTGAGAGACATGTGACACAAAGTCTTCTGCATGTGAGAGACACGTGACACAAAGTCTTCTGCATGTGAGAGACACGTGACACAAAGTCTTCTACATGTGAGAGACATGTGACACAAAGTCTTTTGCATGTGAGAGACACGTGACACAAAGTCTTCTGCATGTGAGAGACACGTGACACAAAGTCTTCTGCATGTGAGAGACACGTGACACAAAGTCTTCTGCATGTGAGAGACACGTGACACAAAGTCTTCTGCTTTAGAGAGACACGTGACACAAAGTATTTTACATGTGAGAGACACGTGACACAAAGTCTTCTGCATGTGAGAGACACGTGACAGTCTTCTGCGTTTAAGAGACATGTGACACAAAGTCTTCTAAATGTGAGAGACACGTGACAAAGTCTTATGCATGTGAGAGACACGTGACACAAAGTCTTCTAAATGTGAGAGACAAGTGACAGTCTTCTGCATTTGAGAGACACGTGACACAAATTCTTCTAAATGTGAAAGACACGTGACAAAGTCTTATGCATTTGAGAGACACGTGACACAAAGTCTTCTAAATGTGAGAGACATGTGACTCAAAGTCTTCTGCATGTTAGAGACACGTGACACAAAGTCTTCTGCATGTGAGAGACACGTGACACAAAATCTTCTGGATGTGAGAGACACGTGACACAAAGTCTTCTACATGTGAGAGACACGTGACACAAAGTCTTCTGCATGAGAGAGACACGTGACAGTCTTCTGCATTTGAGAGACACGTGACACAAAGTCTTCTAAATGTGAGAGACACGTGACAACGTCTTATGCATGTGAGAGACACGTGACACAAAGTCTTCTAAATGTGAGAGACACGTGACACAAAGTCTTCTGCATGTGAGAGATACGTGACACAAAGTCTTCTGCATGTGAGAGACACGTGACACAAAGTCTTCTGCATGTGAGAGACACGTGACACAAAGTCTTCTACATGTGAGAGACACGTGACACAAAGTCTTCTACATGTGAGAGACACGTGACACAAAGTCTTCTGCATGTGAGAGACACGTGACACAAAGTCTTCTGCATGTGAGAGACACGTGACAAAGTCTTCTGCATGTGAGAGACACGTGACACAAAGTCTTCTGCATGTGAGAGACACGTGACACAAAGTCTTCTGCATGTGAGAGACACGTGACACAAAGTCTTCTGCATGTGAGAGACACGTGACACAAAGTCTTCTGCATATGAGAGACACGTTACACAAAGTCTTCTGCATATGAGAGACACGTGACACAAAGTCTTCTACATGCGAGAGACACGTGACACAAAGTTTTCTACATGTGAGAGACATGTGACACAAAGTCTTCTGCATGTGAGAGACACGTGACACAAAGTCTTCTGCATGTGAGAGACACGTGACACAAAGTCTTCTACATGTGAGAGACACGTGACACAAAGTCTTTTGCATGTGAGAGACACGTGACACAAAGTCTTCTGCATGTGAGAGACACGTGACACAAAGTCTTCTGCTTTAGAGAGACACGTGACACAAAGTCTTCTACATGTGAGAGACACGTGACACAAAGTCTTCTGCATGAAAGAGACACGTGACAGTCTTCTGCGTTTGAGAGACACGTGACACAAAGTCTTCTAAATGTGCGAGACACGTGACAAAGTCTTATGCATGTGAGTGACACGTGACACAAAGTCTTCTACATGTGAGAGACAAGTGACAGTCTTCTGCATTTGAGAGACACGTGACACAAATTCTTCTAAATGTGAAAGACACGTGACAAAGTCTTATGCATTTGAAAGACACGTGACACAAAGTCTTCTAAATGTGAGAGACACGTGACTCAAAGTCTTCTGCATGTTAGCGACACGTTACACAAAGTCTTCTGCATGTGAGAGACACGTGACACAAAGTCTTCTGCATGTGAGAGACACGTGACACAAAGTCTTCTGGATGTGAGAGACACGTGACACAAAGTCTTCTAAATGTGAGAGACACGTGACACAAAGTCTTCTGCATGTGAGAGATACGTGACACAGTCTTCTGCATGTGAGAGACACGTGACACAAAGTCTTCTACATGTGAGAGACATGTGACACAAAGTCTTCTACATGTGAGAGACATGTGACACAAAGTCTTCTGCATGTGAGAGACACGTGACACAAAGTCTTCTGCATGTGAGAGACACGTGACAAAGTCTTCTGCATGTGAGAGACATGTGACACAAAGTCTTCTGCATGTGAGAGACATGTGACACAAAGTCTTCTGCATGTGAGAGACACGTGACAAAGTCTTCTGCATGTGAGAGACACGTGACACAAAGTCTTCTGCATGTGAGAGACACGTGACACAAAGTCTTCTGCATGTGAGAGACACGTGACACAAAGTCTTCTGCATGTGAGAGACACGTGACACAAAGTCTTCTGCATGTGAGAGACAAGTGACACAAAGTCTTCTGCTTTAGAGAGACACGTGACACAAAGTCTTCTGCATGTGAGAGACACGTGACACAAAATCTTCTGGATGTGAGAGACACGTGACACAAAGTCTTCTACATGTGAGAGACACGTGACACAAAGTCTTCTGCATGTGAGAGACACGTGACACAAAGTCTTCTACATGTGAGAGACACGTGACACAAAGTCTTCTGCATGTGAGAGACACGTGACACAAAATCTCCTGGATGTGAGAGACACGTGACACAAAGTCTTCTACATGTGAGAGACACGTGACACAAAGTCTTCTGCATGAGAGAGACACGTGACAGTCTTCTGCATGTGAGAGACACGTGACAAAGTCTTATGCATGTGAGAGACACGTAACACAAAGTCTTCTACATGTGAGAGACACGTGACACAAAGTCTTCTAAATGTGAGAGACACGTGACAAAGTCGTATGCATTTGAGAGACACGTGACACAAAGTCTTCTAAATGTGAGAGACACGTGACACAAAGTCTTCTGCATGTGAGAGACACGTGACACAAAGTCTTCTGCATGTGAGAGACACGTGAACCAAAGTCTTTTGCATGTGAGAGACACGTGACACAAAGTCTTCTGCATGTGAGAGACACGTGACACAAAGTCTTCTGCATGTGAGAGACACGTGACACAAAGTCTTCTGCTTTAGAGAGACACGTGACACAAAGTCTTCTACATGTGAGAGACACGTGACACAAAGTCTTCTGCATGTGAGAGACACGTGACAGTCTTCTGCGTTTGAGAGACACGTGACACAAAGTCTTCTAAAAGTGAGAGACACGTGACAAAGTCTTATGCATGTGAGAGACACGTGACACAAAGTCTTCTACATGTGAGAGACAAGTGACAGTCTTCTGCATTTGAGAGACACGTGACACAAAGTCTTCTAAATGTGAAAGACACGTGACAAAGTCTTATGCATTTGAGAGACACGTGACACAAAGTCTTCTAAATGTGAGAGACACGTGACTCAAAGTCTTCTGCATGTTAGAGACACGTGACACAAAGTCTTCTGCATGTGAGAGACACGTGACACAAAATCTTCTGGATATGAGAGACACGTGACACAAAGTCTTCTACATGTGAGAGACACGTGACACAAAGTCTTCTGCATGAGAGAGACACGTGACAGTCTTCTGCATTTGAGAGACACGTGACACAAAGTCTTCTAAATGTGAGAGACACGTGACGAAGTCTTATGCATGTGAGAGACACGTGACACAAAGTCTTCTAAATGTGAGAGACACGTGACACAAAGTCTTCTGCATGTGAGAGACACGTGAAACAAAGTCTTCTAAATGTGAGAGACACGTGACACAAAGTCTTCTAAATGTGAGAGACACGTGACACAGTCTTGTGCATGTGAGAGACACGTGACACAAAGTCTTCTACATGTGAGAGACATGTGACACAAAGTCTTCTACATGTGAGAGACATGTGACACAAAGTCTTCTGCATGTGAGAGACACGTGACACAAAGTCTTCTGCATGTGAGAGACACGTGACAAAGTCTTCTGCATGTGAGAGACACGTGACACAAAGTCTTCTGCATGTGAGAGACACGTGACACAAAGTCTTCTGCATGTGAGAGACACGTGACACAAAGTCTTCTGCATGTGAGAGACACGTGACACAAAGTCTTCTGCTTTAGAGAGACACGTGACACAAAGTCTTCTGCATGTGAGAGACACGTGACACAAAGTCTTCTGCATGTCAGAGACACGTGACACAAAGTCTTCTGCATGTGAGAGACACGTGACACAAAGTCTTCTGCATGTGAGAGACACGTGACACAAAGTCTTCTACATGTGAGAGACACGTGACACAAAGTCTTCTACATGTGAGAGACACGTGACACAAAGTCTTCTAAATGTGAGAGACACGTGACAAAGTCTTATGCATTTGAGAGACACGTGACACAAAGTCTTCTAAATGTGAGAGACACGTGACACAAAGTCTTCTGCATATGAGAGACACGTGACACAAAGTCTTCTGCATATGAGAGACACGTGACACAAAATCTTCTACATGTGAGAGACACGTGACACAAAGTCTTCTACATGTGAGAGACACGTGACACAAAGTTTTCTACATGTGAGAGACATGTGACACAAAGTCTTCTGCATATGAGAGACACGTGACACAAAGTCTTCTGCATATGAGAGACACGTGACACAAAGTCTTCTACATGTGAGAGACACGTGACACAAAGTTTTCTACATGTGAGAGACATGTGACACAAAGTCTTCTGCATGTGAGAGACACGTGACACAAAGTCTTCTGCATGTGAGAGACACGTGACACAAAGTCTTCTACATGTGAGAGACATGTGACACAAAGTCTTTTGCATGTGAGAGACACGTGACACAAAGTCTTCTGCATGTGAGAGACACGTGACACAAAGTCTTCTGCATGTGAGAGACACGTGACACAAAGTCTTCTGCATGTGAGAGACACGTGACACAAAGTCTTCTGCTTTAGAGAGACACGTGACACAAAGTATTTTACATGTGAGAGACACGTGACACAAAGTCTTCTGCATGTGAGAGACACGTGACAGTCTTCTGCGTTTAAGAGACATGTGACACAAAGTCTTCTAAATGTGAGAGACACGTGACAAAGTCTTATGCATTTGAGAGACACGTGACACAAAGTCTTCTAAATGTGAGAGACATGTGACTCAAAGTCTTCTGCATGTTAGAGACACGTGACACAAAGTCTTCTGCATGTGAGAGACACGTGACACAAAATCTTCTGGATGTGAGAGACACGTGACACAAAGTCTTCTACATGTGAGAGACACGTGACACAAAGTCTTCTGCATGAGAGAGACACGTGACAGTCTTCTGCATTTGAGAGACACGTGACACAAAGTCTTCTAAATGTGAGAGACACGTGACAACGTCTTATGCATGTGAGAGACACGTGACACAAAGTCTTCTAAATGTGAGAGACACGTGACACAAAGTCTTCTGCATGTGAGAGATACGTGACACAAAGTCTTCTGCATGTGAGAGACACGTGACACAAAGTCTTCTGCATGTGAGAGACACGTGACACAAAGTCTTCTACATGTGAGAGACACGTGACACAAAGTCTTCTACATGTGAGAGACACGTGACACAAAGTCTTCTGCATGTGAGAGACACGTGACACAAAGTCTTCTGCATGTGAGAGACACGTGACAAAGTCTTCTGCATGTGAGAGACACGTGACACAAAGTCTTCTGCATGTGAGAGACACGTGACACAAAGTCTTCTGCATGTGAGAGACACGTGACACAAAGTCTTCTGCATGTGAGAGACACGTGACACAAAGTCTTCTGCATATGAGAGACACGTGACACAAAGTCTTCTGCATATGAGAGACACGTGACACAAAGTCTTCTACATGTGAGAGACACGTGACACAAAGTTTTCTACATGTGAGAGACATGTGACACAAAGTCTTCTGCATGTGAGAGACACGTGACACAAAGTCTTCTGCATGTGAGAGACACGTGACACAAAGTCTTCTACATGTGAGAGACACGTGACACAAAGTCTTTTGCATGTGAGAGACACGTGACACAAAGTCTTCTGCATGTGAGAGACACGTGACACAAAGTCTTCTGCTTTAGAGAGACACGTGACACAAAGTCTTCTACATGTGAGAGACACGTGACACAAAGTCTTCTGCATGAAAGAGACACGTGACAGTCTTCTGCGTTTGAGAGACACGTGACACAAAGTCTTCTAAATGTGCGAGACACGTGACAAAGTCTTCTGCATTTGACAGACACATGACACAAAGTCTTCTAAATGTGAGAGTCACGTGACACAAAGTCTTCTAAATGTGAGAGACACGTGACAAAGTCTTCTGCATTTGACAGACACATGACACAAAGTCTTCTAAATGTGAGAGACACGTGACACAAAGTCTTCTACATGTGAGAGACACGTGACACAAAGTCTTCTGCATGTGAGAGACACGTGACACAAAGTCTTCTGCATATGAGAGACACGTGACACAAAGTCTTCTGCATGTGAGAGACACGTGACACAAAGTCTTCTGCATGTGAGAGACACGTGACACAAAGTCTTCTGCGATTGAGAGACACGTGACACAAAGTCTTTTGCATGTGAGAGACACGTGACACAAGGTCTCTGCATGTGAGAGACACGTGACACAAAGTCTTCTGCTTTAGAGAGACACGTGACACAAAGTCTTCTGCATGTGAGAGACACATGACACAAAGTCTTCTGCATGTGAGAGACACGTGACACAAACTCTTCTGAATTTGAGAGACACGTGACATAAAGTCGTCTGCATGTGAGAGACACGTGACACAAAGTCTTCTGCTTTAGAGAGACAAGTGACACAAAGTCTTCTGCATGTGAGAGACTCATGACAAAAAGTCTTCTGCATGTGAGAGACATGTGACACAAAGTCTTCTGCTTTAGAGAGACACGTGACACAAAGTCTTCTGCATGTGAGAGACACGTGACAAAGTCTTCTGCATTTGAGAGACATGTGACACAAAGTCTTCTGCTTTAGAGAGACACGTGACACAAAGTCTTCTGCATTTGACAGACACATGACACAAAGTCTTCTGCATGTGAGAGACATGTGACACAAAGTCTTCTTCATGTGAGAGACACGTGACACAAAGTCTTCTGCATTTTAGAGACACGTGACACAAAGTCTTCTAAATGTGAGAGACACGTGAAGTCTTCTGCATTTGACAGACACATGACACAAAATCTTCTAAATGTGAGAGACACGTGACACAAAGTCTTCTGCATGTGAGAGACACGAGACACAAAGTCTTCTGCATGTGAGAGACACCTGACACAAAGTCTTCTGCTTTAGAGAGACACGTGACACAAAGTCTTCTGCATGTGAGAGACACGTGACAAAAAGTCTTCTGCTTTAGAGAGACACGTGACACAAAGTCTTCTGCATTTGAGAGACACGTGACACAAAGTCTTCTGCTTTAGAGAGACACGTGACACAAAGTCTTCTGCATTTGAGAGACACGTGACACAAAGTCTTCTACATGTGAGAGAAAAGAGACACAAAGTCTTCTGCGATTGAGAGACACGTGACACAAAGTCTTTTGCATGTGAGAGACACGTGACACAAGGTCTCTGCATGTGAGAGACACGTGACACAAAGTCTTCTGCATATGAGAGACACGTGACAAAGTCTTCTGCATGTGAGAGACAAGTGACACAAAGTCTTCTGCTTTAGAGAGACACGTGACACAAAGTCTTCTAAATGTGAGAGACACGTGACACAAAGTCTTCTACATTTGAGAGACATGTGACACAAAGTCTTCTACATGTGAGAGACAAGAGACACAAAGTCTTCTGCATGTGAGAGACACGTGACACAAAGTCTTCTACATGTGAGAGACACGTGACACAAAGTCTTTTGCATGTGAGAAACACGTGACACAAAGTCTTCTGCATGTGAGAGACACGTGACACAAAGTCTTCTGCATGTGAGAGACACGTGACACAAAGTCTTCTGCATGTGAGAGACACGTGACACAAAGTCTTCTGCATGTGAGAGACACGTGACACAAATTCTTCTGCTTTAGAGAGACACGTGACACAAAGTCTTCTACATGTGAGAGACACGTGACACAAAGTCTTCTACATGTGAGAGACAAGTGACAGTCTTCTGCATTTGAGAGACAAGTGACACAAAGTCTTCTAAATGTGAGAGACACGTGACTCAAAGTCTTCTGCATGTGAGAGACACGTGACACAAAGTCTTCTACATGTGAGAGACAAGAGACACAAAGTCTTCTGCATGTGAGAGACACGTGACACAAAGTCTTCTGCATATGAGAGACACGTGACACAAAGTCTTCTGCATGTGAGAGATACGTGACACAAAGTCTTCTGCATGTGAGAGACACGTGACACAAAGTCTTCTACATGTGAGAGACATGTGACACAAAGTCTTCTACATTTGAGAGACATGTGACACAAAGTCTTCTGCATGTGAGAGACACGTGACACAAAGTCTTCTGCATGTGAGAGACACGTGACAAAGTCTTCTGCATGTGAGCGACACGTGACACAAAGTCTTCTGCATGTGAGAGACACGTGACACAAAGTCTTCTGCATGTGAGAGACACGTGACACAAAGTCTTCTGCATGTGAGAGACACGTGACACAAAGTCTTCTGCTTTAGAGAGACACGTGACACAAAGTCTTCTGCATGTGAGAGACACGTGACACAAAGTTTTCTGCATGTGAGAGACACGTGACACAAAATCTTCTGGATGTGAGAGACACGTGACACAAAGTCTTCTACATGTGAGAGACACGTGACACAAAGTCTTCTGCATGAGAGAGACACATGACAGTCTTCTGCATTTGAGAGACACGTGACACAAAGTCTTCTAAATGTGAGAGACACGTGACAAAGTCTTATGCATGTGAGAGACACGTGACACAAAGTCTTCTACATGTGAGAGACACGTGACACAAAGTCTTCTAAATGTGAGAGACACGTGACACAAAGTCTTCTAAATGTGAGAGACACGTGACAAAGTCTTATGCATTTGAGAGACACGTGACACAAAGTCTTCTAAATGTGAGAGACACGTGACACAAAGTCTTCTGCATGTGAGAGACACGTGACACAAAGTCTTCTGCATGTGAGAGACACGCGACACAAAGGCTTCTGCATGTGAGAGACACGTGACACAAAGTCTTCTGCTTTAGAGAGACACGTGATACAAAGTCTTCTGCATGTGAGAGACACGTGACACAAAGTTTTCTGCATGTGAGAGACACGTGACACAAAATCTTCTGGATGTGAGAGACACGTGACACAAAGTCTTCTACATGTGAGAGACACGTGACACAAAGTCTTCTGCATGAGAGAGACACGTGACAGTCTTCTGCATTTGAGAGACACGTGACACAAAGTCTTCTAAATGTGAGAGACACGTGACACAAAGTCTTCTGCATGTGAGAGACACGTGACACAAAGTCTTCTGCATGTGAGAGACATGTGACACAAAGTCTTCTGCATGTGAGAGACACGTGACACAAAGTCTTCTGCTTTAGAGAGACACGTGACACAAAGTCTTCTGCATGTGAGAGACACGTGACACAAAGTTTTCTGCATGTGAGAGACACGTGACACAAAATCTTCTGGATGTGAGAGACACGTGACACAAAGTCTTCTACATGTGAGAGACACGTGACACAAAGTCTTCTGCATGAGAGAGACACGTGACAGTCTTCTGCATTTGAGAGACACGTGACACAAAGTCTTCTAAATGTGAGAGACACGTGACTCAAAGTCTTCTGCATGTTAGAGACACGTGACACAAAGTCTTCTGCATGTGAGAGACACGTGACACAAAATCTTCTGGATGTGAGAGACACGTGACACAAAGTCTTCTACATGTGAGAGACACGTGACACAAAGTCTTCTGCATGAGAGAGACACGTGACAGTCTTCTGCATTTGAGAGACACGTGACACAAAGTCTTCTAAATGTGAGAGACACGTGACGAAGTCTTATGCATGTGAGAGACACGTGACACAAAGTCTTCTAAATGTGAGAGACACGTGACACAAAGTCTTCTGCATGTGAGAGACACGTGAAACAAAGTCTTCTAAATGTGAGAGACACGTGACACAAAGTCTTCTAAATGTGAGAGACACGTGACACAGTCTTGTGCATGTGAGAGACACGTGACACAAAGTCTTCTACATGTGAGAGACATGTGACACAAAGTCTTCTACATGTGAGAGACATGTGACACAAAGTCTTCTGCATGTGAGAGACACGTGACACAAAGTCTTCTGCATGTGAGAGACACGTGACAAAGTCTTCTGCATGTGAGAGACACGTGACACAAAGTCTTCTGCATGTGAGAGACACGTGACACAAAGTCTTCTGCATGTGAGAGACACGTGACACAAAGTCTTCTGCATGTGAGAGACACGTGACACAAAGTCTTCTGCTTTAGAGAGACACGTGACACAAAGTCTTCTGCATGTGAGAGACACGTGACACAAAGTCTTCTGCATGTCAGAGACACGTGACACAAAGTCTTCTGCATTTGAGAGACACGTGACACAAAGTCTTCTGCATGTGAGAGACACGTGACACAAAGTCTTCTACATGTGAGAGACACGTGACACAAAGTCTTCTACATGTGAGAGACACGTGACACAAAGTCTTCTAAATGTGAGAGACACGTGACAAAGTCTTATGCATTTGAGAGACACGTGACACAAAGTCTTCTAAATGTGAGAGACACGTGACACAAAGTCTTCTGCATATGAGAGACACGTGACACAAAGTCTTCTGCATATGAGAGACATGTGACACAAAATCTTCTACATGTGAGAGACACGTGACACAAAGTCTTCTACATGTGAGAGACACGTGACACAAAGTTTTCTACATGTGAGAGACATGTGACACAAAGTCTTCTGCATATGAGAGACACGTGACACAAAGTCTTCTGCATATGAGAGACACGTGACACAAAGTCTTCTACATGTGAGAGACACGTGACACAAAGTTTTCTACATGTGAGAGACATGTGACACAAAGTCTTCTGCATGTGAGAGACACGTGACACAAAGTCTTCTGCATGTGAGAGACACGTGACACAAAGTCTTCTACATGTGAGAGACATGTGACACAAAGTCTTTTGCATGTGAGAGACACGTGACACAAAGTCTTCTGCATGTGAGAGACACGTGACACAAAGTCTTCTGCATGTGAGAGACACGTGACACAAAGTCTTCTGCATGTGAGAGACACGTGACACAAAGTCTTCTGCTTTAGAGAGACACGTGACACAAAGTATTTTACATGTGAGAGACACGTGACACAAAGTCTTCTGCATGTGAGAGACACGTGACAGTCTTCTGCGTTTAAGAGACATGTGACACAAAGTCTTCTAAATGTGAGAGACACGTGACAAAGTCTTATGCATGTGAGAGACACGTGACACAAAGTCTTCTAAATGTGAGAGACAAGTGACAGTCTTCTGCATTTGAGAGACACGTGACACAAATTCTTCTAAATGTGAAAGACACGTGACAAAGTCTTATGCATTTGAGAGACACGTGACACAAAGTCTTCTAAATGTGAGAGACATGTGACTCAAAGTCTTCTGCATGTTAGAGACACGTGACACAAAGTCTTCTGCATGTGAGAGACACGTGACACAAAATCTTCTGGATGTGAGAGACACGTGACACAAAGTCTTCTACATGTGAGAGACACGTGACACAAAGTCTTCTGCATGAGAGAGACACGTGACAGTCTTCTGCATTTGAGAGACACGTGACACAAAGTCTTCTAAATGTGAGAGACACGTGACAACGTCTTATGCATGTGAGAGACACGTGACACAAAGTCTTCTAAATGTGAGAGACACGTGACACAAAGTCTTCTGCATGTGAGAGATACGTGACACAAAGTCTTCTGCATGTGAGAGACACGTGACACAAAGTCTTCTGCATGTGAGAGACACGTGACACAAAGTCTTCTACATGTGAGAGACACGTGACACAAAGTCTTCTACATGTGAGAGACACGTGACACAAAGTCTTCTGCATGTGAGAGACACGTGACACAAAGTCTTCTGCATGTGAGAGACACGTGACAAAGTCTTCTGCATGTGAGAGACACGTGACACAAAGTCTTCTGCATGTGAGAGACACGTGACACAAAGTCTTCTGCATGTGAGAGACACGTGACACAAAGTCTTCTGCATGTGAGAGACACGTGACACAAAGTCTTCTGCATATGAGAGACACGTGACACAAAGTCTTCTGCATATGAGAGACACGTGACACAAAGTCTTCTACATGTGAGAGACACGTGACACAAAGTTTTCTACATGTGAGAGACATGTGACACAAAGTCTTCTGCATGTGAGAGACACGTGACACAAAGTCTTCTGCATGTGAGAGACACGTGACACAAAGTCTTCTACATGTGAGAGACACGTGACACAAAGTCTTTTGCATGTGAGAGACACGTGACACAAAGTCTTCTGCATGTGAGAGACACGTGACACAAAGTCTTCTGCTTTAGAGAGACACGTGACACAAAGTCTTCTACATGTGAGAGACACGTGACACAAAGTCTTCTGCATGAAAGAGACACGTGACAGTCTTCTGCGTTTGAGAGACACGTGACACAAAGTCTTCTAAATGTGCGAGACACGTGACAAAGTCTTCTGCATTTGACAGACACATGACACAAAGTCTTCTAAATGTGAGAGTCAAGTGACACAAAGTCTTCTAAATGTGAGAGACACGTGACAAAGTCTTCTGCATTTGACAGACACATGACACAAAGTCTTCTAAATGTGAGAGACACGTGACACAAAGTCTTCTACATGTGAGAGACACGTGACACAAAGTCTTCTGCATGTGAGAGACAAGTGACACAAAGTCTTCTGCATATGAGAGACACGTGACACAAAGTCTTCTGCATGTGAGAGACACGTGACACAAAGTCTTCTGCATGTGAGAGACACGTGACACAAAGTCTTCTGCGATTGAGAGACACGTGACACAAAGTCTTTTGCATGTGAGAGACACGTGACACAAGGTCTCTGCATGTGAGAGACACGTGACACAAAGTCTTCTGCTTTAGAGAGACACGTGACACAAAGTCTTCTGCATGTGAGAGACACATGACACAAAGTCTTCTGCATGTGAGAGACACGTGACACAAACTCTTCTGAATTTGAGAGACACGTGACATAAAGTCGTCTGCATGTGAGAGACACGTGACACAAAGTCTTCTGCTTTAGAGAGACAAGTGACACAAAGTCTTCTGCATGTGAGAGACTCATGACAAAAAGTCTTCTGCATGTGAGAGACATGTGACACAAAGTCTTCTGCTTTAGAGAGACACGTGACACAAAGTCTTCTGCATGTGAGAGACACGTGACAAAGTCTTCTGCATTTGAGAGACATGTGACACAAAGTCTTCTGCTTTAGAGAGACACGTGACACAAAGTCTTCTGCATTTGACAGACACATGACACAAAGTCTTCTGCATGTGAGAGACATGTGACACAAAGTCTTCTTCATGTGAGAGACACGTGACACAAAGTCTTCTGCATTTTAGAGACACGTGACACAAAGTCTTCTAAATGTGAGAGACACGTGAAGTCTTCTGCATTTGACAGACACATGACACAAAATCTTCTAAATGTGAGAGACACGTGACACAAAGTCTTCTGCATGTGAGAGACACGAGACACAAAGTCTTCTGCATGTGAGAGACACCTGACACAAAGTCTTCTGCTTTAGAGAGACACGTGACACAAAGTCTTCTGCATGTGAGAGACACGTGACAAAAAGTCTTCTGCTTTAGAGAGACACGTGACACAAAGTCTTCTGCATTTGAGAGACACGTGACACAAAGTCTTCTGCTTTAGAGAGACACGTGACACAAAGTCTTCTGCATTTGAGAGACACGTGACACAAAGTCTTCTACATGTGAGAGAAAAGAGACACAAAGTCTTCTGCGATTGAGAGACACGTGACACAAAGTCTTTTGCATGTGAGAGACACGTGACACAAGGTCTCTGCATGTGAGAGACACGTGACACAAAGTCTTCTGCATATGAGAGACACGTGACAAAGTCTTCTGCATGTGAGAGACAAGTGACACAAAGTCTTCTGCTTTAGAGAGACACGTGACACAAAGTCTTCTAAATGTGAGAGACACGTGACACAAAGTCTTCTACATTTGAGAGACATGTGACACAAAGTCTTCTACATGTGAGAGACAAGAGACACAAAGTCTTCTGCATGTGAGAGACACGTGACACAAAGTCTTCTACATGTGAGAGACACGTGACACAAAGTCTTTTGCATGTGAGAAACACGTGACACAAAGTCTTCTGCATGTGAGAGACACGTGACACAAAGTCTTCTGCATGTGAGAGACACGTGACACAAAGTCTTCTGCATGTGAGAGACACGTGACACAAAGTCTTCTGCATGTGAGAGACACGTGACACAAAGTCTTCTGCTTTAGAGAGACACGTGACACAAAGTCTTCTACATGTGAGAGACACGTGACACAAAGTCTTCTACATGTGAGAGACAAGTGACAGTGTTCTGCATTTGAGAGACAAGTGACACAAAGTCTTCTAAATGTGAGAGACACGTGACTCAAAGTCTTCTGCATGTGAGAGACACGTGACACAAAGTCTTCTACATGTGAGAGACAAGAGACACAAAGTCTTCTGCATGTGAGAGACACGTGACACAAAGTCTTCTGCATATGAGAGACACGTGACACAAAGTCTTCTGCATGTGAGAGATACGTGACACAAAGTCTTCTGCATGTGAGAGACACGTGACACAAAGTCTTCTACATGTGAGAGACATGTGACACAAAGTCTTCTACATTTGAGAGACATGTGACACAAAGTCTTCTGCATGTGAGAGACACGTGACACAAAGTCTTCTGCATGTGAGAGACACGTGACAAAGTCTTCTGCATGTGAGCGACACGTGACACAAAGTCTTCTGCATGTGAGAGACACGTGACACAAAGTCTTCTGCATGTGAGAGACACGTGACACAAAGTCTTCTGCATGTGAGAGACACGTGACACAAAGTCTTCTGCTTTAGAGAGACACGTGACACAAAGTCTTCTGCATGTGAGAGACACGTGACACAAAGTTTTCTGCATGTGAGAGACACGTGACACAAAATCTTCTGGATGTGAGAGACACGTGACACAAAGTCTTCTACATGTGAGAGACACGTGACACAAAGTCTTCTGAATGAGAGAGACACATGACAGTCTTCTGCATTTGAGAGACACGTGACACAAAGTCTTCTAAATGTGAGAGACACGTGACAAAGTCTTATGCATGTGAGAGACACGTGACACAAAGTCTTCTACATGTGAGAGACACGTGACACAAAGTCTTCTAAATGTGAGAGACACGTGACACAAAGTCTTCTAAATGTGAGAGACACGTGACAAAGTCTTATGCATTTGAGAGACACGTGACACAAAGTCTTCTAAATGTGAGAGACACGTGACACAAAGTCTTCTGCATGTGAGAGACACGTGACACAAAGTCTTCTGCATGTGAGAGACACGCGACACAAAGTCTTCTGCATGTGATAGACACGTGACACAAAGTCTTCTGCTTTAGAGAGACACGTGATACAAAGTCTTCTGCATGTGAGAGACACGTGACACAAAGTTTTCTGCATGTGAGAGACACGTGACACAAAATCTTCTGGATGTGAGAGACACGTGACACAAAGTCTTCTACATGTGAGAGACACGTGACACAAAGTCTTCTGCATGAGAGAGACACGTGACAGTCTTCTGCATTTGAGAGACACGTGACACAAAGTCTTCTAAATGTGAGAGACACGTGACACAAAGTCTTCTGCATGTGAGAGACACGTGACACAAAGTCTTCTGCATGTGAGAGACATGTGACACAAAGTCTTCTGCATGTGAGAGACACGTGACACAAAGTCTTCTGCTTTAGAGAGACACGTGACACAAAGTCTTCTGCATGTGAGAGACACGTGACACAAAGTTTTCTGCATGTGAGAGACACGTGACACAAAATCTTCTGGATGTGAGAGACACGTGACACAAAGTCTTCTACATGTGAGAGACACGTGACACAAAGTCTTCTGCATGAGAGAGACACGTGACAGTCTTCTGCATTTGAGAGACACGTGACACAAAGTCTTCTAAATGTGAGAGACACGTGACAAAGTCTTATGCATGTGAGGGACACGTGACACAAAGTCTTCTACATGTGAGAGACACGTGACACAAAGTCTTCTAAATGTGAGAGACACGTGACAAAGTCTTATGCATTTGAGAGACACGTGAGACAAAGTCTTCTAAATGTGAGAGACACGTGACACAAAGTCTTCTGCATATGAGAGACACGTGACACAAAGTCTTCTGCATATGAGAGACACGTGACACAAAATCTTCTACATGTGAGAGACACGTGACACAAAGTCTTCTACATGTGAGAGACACGTGACACAAAGTTTTCTACATGTGAGAGACATGTGACACAAAGTCTTCTGCATATGAGAGACACGTGACACAAAGTCTTCTGCATATGAGAGACACGTCACATGACACAAAGTCTTCTACATGTGAGAGACACGTGACACAAAGTTTTCTACATGTGAGAGACATGTGACACAAAGTCTTCTGCATGTGAGAGACACGTGACACAAAGTCTTCTGCATGTGAGAGACACGTGACACAAAGTCTTCTACATGTGAGAGACATGTGACACAAAGTCTTTTGCATGTGAGAGACACGTGACACAAAGTCTTCTGCATGTGAGAGACACGTGACACAAAGTCTTCTGCATGTGAGAGACACGTGACACAAAGTCTTCTGCATGTGAGAGACACGTGACACAAAGTCTTCTGCTTTAGAGAGACACGTGACACAAAGTATTTTACATGTGAGAGACACGTGACACAAAGTCTTCTGCATGTGAGAGACACGTGACAGTCTTCTGCGTTTAAGAGACATGTGACACAAAGTCTTCTAAATGTGAGAGACACGTGACAAAGTCTTATGCTTGTGAGAGACACGTGACACAAAGTCTTCTAAATGTGAGAGACAAGTGACAGTCTTCTGCATTTGAGAGACACGTGACACAAAGTCTTCTAAATGTGAGAGACACGTGACACAAAGTCTTCTGCATGTGAGAGACACGTGACACAAAGTCTTCTGCATGTGAGAGACACGTGACACAAAGTCTTCTGCATGTGAGAGACACGTGACACAAAATCTTCTGGATGTGAGAGACACGTGACACAAAGTCTTCTACATGTGAGAGACACGTGACACAAAGTCTTCTGCATGTGAGAGACACGTGACACAAAGTCTTCTGCATGTGAGAGACACGTGACACAAAGTCTTCTGCTTTAGAGAGACACGTGACACAAAGTATTTTACATGTGAGAGACACGTGACACAAAGTCTTCTGCATGTGAGAGACACGTGACAGTCTTCTGCGTTTAAGAGACATGTGACACAAAGTCTTCTAAATGTGAGAGACACGTGACAAAGTCTTATGCTTGTGAGAGACACGTGACACAAAGTCTTCTAAATGTGAGAGACAAGTGACAGTCTTCTGCATTTGAGAGACACGTGACACAAAGTCTTCTAAATGTGAGAGACACGTGACACAAAGTCTTCTGCATGTGAGAGACACGTGACACAAAGTCTTCTGCATGTGAGAGACATGTGACACAAAGTCTTCTGCATGTGAGAGACACGTGACACAAAGTCTTCTGCTTTAGAGAGACACGTGACACAAAGTCTTCTGCATGTGAGAGACACGTGACACAAAGTTTTCTGCATGTGAGAGACACGTGACACAAAATCTTCTGGATGTGAGAGACACGTGACACAAAGTCTTCTACATGTGAGAGACACGTGACACAAAGTCTTCTGCATGAGAGAGACACGTGACAGTCTTCTGCATTTGAGAGACACGTGACACAAAGTCTTCTAAATGTGAGAGACACGTGACAAAGTCTTATGCATGTGAGGGACACGTGACACAAAGTCTTCTACATGTGAGAGACACGTGACACAAAGTCTTCTAAATGTGAGAGACACGTGACAAAGTCTTATGCATTTGAGAGACACGTGACACAAAGTCTTCTAAATGTGAGAGACACGTGACACAAAGTCTTCTGCATATGAGAGACACGTGACACAAAGTCTTCTGCATATGAGAGACACGTGACACAAAATCTTCTACATGTGAGAGACACGTGACACAAAGTCTTCTACATGTGAGAGACACGTGACACAAAGTTTTCTACATGTGAGAGACATGTGACACAAAGTCTTCTGCATATGAGAGACACGTGACACAAAGTCTTCTGCATATGAGAGACACGTCACATGACACAAAGTCTTCTACATGTGAGAGACACGTGACACAAAGTTTTCTACATGTGAGAGACATGTGACACAAAGTCTTCTGCATGTGAGAGACACGTGACACAAAGTCTTCTGCATGTGAGAGACACGTGACACAAAGTCTTCTACATGTGAGAGACATGTGACACAAAGTCTTTTGCATGTGAGAGACACGTGACACAAAGTCTTCTGCATGTGAGAGACACGTGACACAAAGTCTTCTGCATGTGAGAGACACGTGACACAAAGTCTTCTGCATGTGAGAGACACGTGACACAAAGTCTTCTGCTTTAGAGAGACACGTGACACAAAGTATTTTACATGTGAGAGACACGTGACACAAAGTCTTCTGCATGTGAGAGACACGTGACAGTCTTCTGCGTTTAAGAGACATGTGACACAAAGTCTTCTAAATGTGAGAGACACGTGACAAAGTCTTATGCTTGTGAGAGACACGTGACACAAAGTCTTCTAAATGTGAGAGACAAGTGACAGTCTTCTGCATTTGAGAGACACGTGACACAAATTCTTCTAAATGTGAAAGACACGTGACAAAGTCTTATGCATTTGAGAGACACGTGACTCAAAGTCTTCTGCATGTTAGAGACACGTGACACAAAGTCTTCTGCATGTGAGAGACACGTGACACAAAATCTTCTGGATGTGAGAGACACGTGACACAAAGTCTTCTACATGTGAGAGACACGTGACACAAAGTCTTCTGCATGAGAGAGAGACGTGACAGTCTTCTGCATTTGAGAGACACGTGACACAAAGTCTTCTAAATGTGAGAGACACGTGACAACGTCTTATGCATGTGAGAGACACGTGACACAAAGTCTTCTAAATGTGAGAGACACGTGACACAAAGTCTTCTGCATGTGAGAGATACGTGACACAAAGTCTTCTGCATGTGAGAGACACGTGACACAAAGTCTTCTACATGTGAGAGACACGTGACACAAAGTCTTCTACATGTGAGAGACACGTGACACAAAGTCTTCTGCATGTGAGAGACACGTGACACAAAGTCTTCTGCATGTGAGAGACACGTGACAAAGTCTTCTGCATGTGAGAGACACGTGACACAAAGTCTTCTGCATGTGAGAGACACGTGACACAAAGTCTTCTGCATGTGAGAGACACGTGACACAAAGTCTTCTGCATGTGAGAGACACGTGACACAAAGTCTTCTGCATATGAGAGACACGTGACACAAAGTCTTCTGCATATGAGAGACACGTGACACAAAGTCTTCTACATGCGAGAGACACGTGACACAAAGTTTTCTACATGTGAGAGACATGTGACACAAAGTCTTCTGCATGTGAGAGACACGTGACACAAAGTCTTCTGCATGTGAGAGACACGTGACACAAAGTCTTCTACATGTGAGAGACACGTGACACAAAGTCTTTTGCATGTGAGAGACACGTGACACAAAGTCTTCTGCATGTGAGAGACACGTGACACAAAGTCTTCTGCTTTAGAGAGACACGTGACACAAAGTCTTCTACATGTGAGAGACACGTGACACAAAGTCTTCTGCATGAAAGAGACACGTGACAGTCTTCTGCGTTTGAGAGACACGTGACACAAAGTCTTCTAAATGTGCGAGACACGTGACAAAGTCTTATGCATGTGAGTGACACGTGACACAAAGTCTTCTACATATGAGAGACAAGTGACAGTCTTCTGCATTTGAGAGACACGTGACACAAATTCTTCTAAATGTGAAAGACACGTGACAAAGTCTTATGCATTTGAAAGACACGTGACACAAAGTCTTCTAAATGTGAGAGACACGTGACTCAAAGTCTTCTGCATGTTAGCGACACGTTACACAAAGTCTTCTGCATGTGAGAGACACGTGACACAAAGTCTTCTGCATGTGAGAGACACGTGACACAAAGTCTTCTGGATGTGAGAGACACGTGACACAAAGTCTTCTAAATGTGAGAGACACGTGACACAAAGTCTTCTGCATGTGAGAGATACGTGACACAGTCTTCTGCATGTGAGAGACACGTGACACAAAGTCTTCTACATGTGAGAGACATGTGACACAAAGTCTTCTACATGTGAGAGACATGTGACACAAAGTCTTCTGCATGTGAGAGACACGTGACACAAAGTCTTCTGCATGTGAGAGACACGTGACAAAGTCTTCTGCATGTGAGAGACATGTGACACAAAGTCTTCTGCATGTGAGAGACATGTGACACAAAGTCTTCTGCATGTGAGAGACACGTGACAAAGTCTTCTGCATGTGAGAGACACGTGACACAAAGTCTTCTGCATGTGAGAGACACGTGACACAAAGTCTTCTGCATGTGAGAGACACGTGACACAAAGTCTTCTGCATGTGAGAGACACGTGACACAAAGTCTTCTGCATGTGAGAGACAAGTGACACAAAGTCTTCTGCTTTAGAGAGACACGTGACACAAAGTCTTCTGCATGTGAGAGACACGTGACACAAAATCTTCTGGATGTGAGAGACACGTGACACAAAGTCTTCTACATGTGAGAGACACGTGACACAAAGTCTTCTGCATGTGAGAGACACGTGACACAAAGTCTTCTACATGTGAGAGACACGTGACACAAAGTCTTCTGCATGTGAGAGACACGTGACACAAAATCTCCTGGATGTGAGAGACACGTGACACAAAGTCTTCTACATGTGAGAGACACGTGACACAAAGTCTTCTGCATGAGAGAGACACGTGACAGTCTTCTGCATGTGAGAGACACGTGACAAAGTCTTATGCATGTGAGAGACACGTAACACAAAGTCTTCTACATGTGAGAGACACGTGACACAAAGTCTTCTAAATGTGAGAGACACGTGACAAAGTCGTATGCATTTGAGAGACACGTGACACAAAGTCTTCTAAATGTGAGAGACACGTGACACAAAGTCTTCTGCATGTGAGAGACACGTGACACAAAGTCTTCTGCATGTGAGAGACACGTGAACCAAAGTCTTTTGCATGTGAGAGACACGTGACACAAAGTCTTCTGCATGTGAGAGACACGTGACACAAAGTCTTCTGCATGTGAGAGACACGTGACACAAAGTCTTCTGCTTTAGAGAGACACGTGACACAAAGTCTTCTACATGTGAGAGACACGTGACACAAAGTCTTCTGCATGTGAGAGACACGTGACAGTCTTCTGCGTTTGAGAGACACGTGACACAAAGTCTTCTAAAAGTGAGAGACACGTGACAAAGTCTTATGCATGTGAGAGACACGTGACACAAAGTCTTCTACATGTGAGAGACAAGTGACAGTCTTCTGCATTTGAGAGACACGTGACACAAAGTCTTCTAAATGTGAAAGACACGTGACAAAGTCTTATGCATTTGAGAGACACGTGACACAAAGTCTTCTAAATGTGAGAGACACGTGACACAAAGTCTTCTGAATGAGAGAGACACATGACAGTCTTCTGCATTTGAGAGACACGTGACACAAAGTCTTCTAAATGTGAGAGACACGTGACAAAGTCTTATGCATGTGAGAGACACGTGACACAAAGTCTTCTGCATATGAGAGACACGTCACATGACACAAAGTCTTCTACATGTGAGAGACACGTGACACAAAGTTTTCTACATGTGAGAGACATGTGACACAAAGTCTTCTGCATGTGAGAGACACGTGACACAAAGTCTTCTGCATGTGAGAGACACGTGACACAAAGTCTTCTACATGTGAGAGACATGTGACACAAAGTCTTTTGCATGTGAGAGACACGTGACACAAAGTCTTCTGCATGTGAGAGACACGTGACACAAAGTCTTCTGCATGTGAGAGACACGTGACACAAAGTCTTCTGCATGTGAGAGACACGTGACACAAAGTCTTCTGCTTTAGAGAGACACGTGACACAAAGTATTTTACATGTGAGAGACACGTGACACAAAGTCTTCTGCATGTGAGAGACACGTGACAGTCTTCTGCGTTTAAGAGACATGTGACACAAAGTCTTCTAAATGTGAGAGACACGTGACAAAGTCTTATGCATGTGAGAGACACGTGACACAAAGTCTTCTAAATGTGAGAGACAAGTGACAGTCTTCTGCATTTGAGAGACACGTGACACAAATTCTTCTAAATGTGAAAGACACGTGACAAAGTCTTATGCATTTGAGAGACACGTGACACAAAGTCTTCTAAATGTGAGAGACATGTGACTCAAAGTCTTCTGCATGTTAGAGACACGTGACACAAAGTCTTCTGCATGTGAGAGACACGTGACACAAAATCTTCTGGATGTGAGAGACACGTGACACAAAGTCTTCTACATGTGAGAGACACGTGACACAAAGTCTTCTGCATGAGAGAGAGACGTGACAGTCTTCTGCATTTGAGAGACACGTGACACAAAGTCTTCTAAATGTGAGAGACACGTGACAACGTCTTATGCATGTGAGAGACACGTGACACAAAGTCTTCTAAATGTGAGAGACACGTGACACAAAGTCTTCTGCATGTGAGAGATACGTGACACAAAGTCTTCTGCATGTGAGAGACACGTGACACAAAGTCTTCTACATGTGAGAGACACGTGACACAAAGTCTTCTACATGTGAGAGACACGTGACACAAAGTCTTCTGCATGTGAGAGACACGTGACACAAAGTCTTCTGCATGTGAGAGACACGTGACAAAGTCTTCTGCATGTGAGAGACACGTGACACAAAGTCTTCTGCATGTGAGAGACACGTGACACAAAGTCTTCTGCATGTGAGAGACACGTGACACAAAGTCTTCTGCATGTGAGAGACACGTGACACAAAGTCTTCTGCATATGAGAGACACGTGACACAAAGTCTTCTGCATATGAGAGACACGTGACACAAAGTCTTCTACATGCGAGAGACACGTGACACAAAGTTTTCTACATGTGAGAGACATGTGACACAAAGTCTTCTGCATGTGAGAGACACGTGACACAAAGTCTTCTGCATGTGAGAGACACGTGACACAAAGTCTTCTACATGTGAGAGACACGTGACACAAAGTCTTTTGCATGTGAGAGACACGTGACACAAAGTCTTCTGCATGTGAGAGACACGTGACACAAAGTCTTCTGCTTTAGAGAGACACGTGACACAAAGTCTTCTACATGTGAGAGACACGTGACACAAAGTCTTCTGCATGAAAGAGACACGTGACAGTCTTCTGCGTTTGAGAGACACGTGAAACAAAGTCTTCTAAATGTGCGAGACACGTGACAAAGTCTTATGCATGTGAGTGACACGTGACACAAAGTCTTCTACATATGAGAGACAAGTGACAGTCTTCTGCATTTGAGAGACACGTGACACAAATTCTTCTAAATGTGAAAGACACGTGACAAAGTCTTATGCATTTGAAAGACACGTGACACAAAGTCTTCTAAATGTGAGAGACACGTGACTCAAAGTCTTCTGCATGTTAGCGACACGTTACACAAAGTCTTCTGCATGTGAGAGACACGTGACACAAAGTCTTCTGCATGTGAGAGACACGTGACACAAAGTCTTCTGGATGTGAGAGACACGTGACACAAAGTCTTCTAAATGTGAGAGACACGTGACACAAAGTCTTCTGCATGTGAGAGATACGTGACACAGTCTTCTGCATGTGAGAGACACGTGACACAAAGTCTTCTACATGTGAGAGACATGTGACACAAAGTCTTCTACATGTGAGAGACATGTGACACAAAGTCTTCTGCATGTGAGAGACACGTGACACAAAGTCTTCTGCATGTGAGAGACACGTGACAAAGTCTTCTGCATGTGAGAGACATGTGACACAAAGTCTTCTGCATGTGAGAGACATGTGACACAAAGTCTTCTGCATGTGAGAGACACGTGACAAAGTCTTCTGCATGTGAGAGACACGTGACACAAAGTCTTCTGCATGTGAGAGACACGTGACACAAAGTCTTCTGCATGTGAGAGACACGTGACACAAAGTCTTCTGCATGTGAGAGACACGTGACACAAAGTCTTCTGCATGTGAGAGACAAGTGACACAAAGTCTTCTGCTTTAGAGAGACACGTGACACAAAGTCTTCTGCATGTGAGAGACACGTGACACAAAATCTTCTGGATGTGAGAGACACGTGACACAAAGTCTTCTACATGTGAGAGACACGTGACACAAAGTCTTCTGCATGTGAGAGACACGTGACACAAAGTCTTCTACATGTGAGAGACACGTGACACAAAGTCTTCTGCATGTGAGAGACACGTGACACAAAATCTCCTGGATGTGAGAGACACGTGACACAAAGTCTTCTACATGTGAGAGACACGTGACACAAAGTCTTCTGCATGAGAGAGACACGTGACAGTCTTCTGCATGTGAGAGACACGTGACAAAGTCTTATGCATGTGAGAGACACGTAACACAAAGTCTTCTACATGTGAGAGACACGTGACACAAAGTCTTCTAAATGTGAGAGACACGTGACAAAGTCGTATGCATTTGAGAGACACGTGACACAAAGTCTTCTAAATGTGAGAGACACGTGACACAAAGTCTTCTGCATGTGAGAGACACGTGACACAAAGTCTTCTGCATGTGAGAGACACGTGAACCAAAGTCTTTTGCATGTGAGAGACACGTGACACAAAGTCTTCTGCATGTGAGAGACACGTGACACAAAGTCTTCTGCATGTGAGAGACACGTGACACAAAGTCTTCTGCTTTAGAGAGACACGTGACACAAAGTCTTCTACATGTGAGAGACACGTGACACAAAGTCTTCTGCATGTGAGAGACACGTGACAGTCTTCTGCGTTTGAGAGACACGTGACACAAAGTCTTCTAAAAGTGAGAGACACGTGACAAAGTCTTATGCATGTGAGAGACACGTGACACAAAGTCTTCTACATGTGAGAGACAAGTGACAGTCTTCTGCATTTGAGAGACACGTGACACAAAGTCTTCTAAATGTGAAAGACACGTGACAAAGTCTTATGCATTTGAGAGACACGTGACACAAAGTCTTCTAAATGTGAGAGACACGTGACTCAAAGTCTTCTGCATGTTAGAGACACGTGACACAAAGTCTTCTGCATGTGAGAGACACGTGACACAAAATCTTCTGGATGTGAGAGACACGTGACACAAAGTCTTCTACATGTGAGAGACACGTGACACAAAGTCTTCTGCATGAGAGAGACACGTGACAGTCTTCTGCATTTGAGAGACACGTGACACAAAGTCTTCTAAATGTGAGAGACACGTGACGAAGTCTTATGCATGTGAGAGACACGTGACACAAAGTCTTCTAAATGTGAGAGACACGTGACACAAAGTCTTCTGCATGTGAGAGACACGTGACACAAAGTCTTCTGCATGTGAGAGACACGTGACACAAAGTCTTCTACATGTGAGAGACATGTGACACAAAGTCTTCTAAATGTAAGAGACACGTGACACAAAGTCTTCTACATGTGAGAGACACGTGACACAAAGTCTTCTGCATATGAGAGACATGTGACACAAAGTCTTCTGCTTTATAGAGACACGTGACACAAAGTCTTCTGCTTGTGAGAAACACGAGACACAAAGTCTTCTGCTTTAGAGAGACACGTGACACAAAGTCTTCTGCTTTAGAGAGACACGTGACACAAAGTCTTCTGCATGTGAGAGACACGTGACACAAAGTCTTCTGAATTTGAGAGACACGTGACATAAAGTCGTCTGCATGTGAGAGACACGTGACACAAAGTCCTCTGCATGTGAGAGACTCATGGCAAAGAGTCTTCTGCATGTGAGAGACACGTGACACAAAGTCTTCTGCATGTGAGAGACACGTGACAAAGTCTTCTGCATTTGAGAGACACGTGACACAAAGTCTTCTGCATGTGAGAGACATGTGACACAAAGTCTTCTACATGTAAGAGACACGTGACACAAAGTCTTCTGCATGTGAGAGACACGTGACAAAGTCTTCTGCATTTGACAGACACATGACACAAAGTCTTCTAAATGTGAGAGTCACGTGACACAAAGTCTTCTAAATGTGAGAGACACGTGACAAAGTCTTCTGCATTTGACAGACACATGACACAAAGTCTTCTAAATGTGAGAGACACGTGACACAAAGTCTTCTACATGTGAGAGACACGTGACACAAAGTCTTCTGCATGTGAGAGACACGTGACACAAAGTCTTCTGCATATGAGAGACACGTGACACAAAGTCTTCTGCATGTGAGAGACACGTGACACAAAGTCTTCTGCATGTGAGAGACACGTGACACAAAGTCTTCTGCGATTGAGAGACACGTGACACAAAGTCTTTTGCATGTGAGAGACACGTGACACAAGGTCTCTGCATGTGAGAGACACGTGACACAAAGTCTTCTGCTTTAGAGAGACACGTGACACAAAGTCTTCTGCATGTGAGAGACACGTGACACAAAGTCTTCTGCATGTGAGAAACACGAGACACAAAGTCTTCTGCTTTAGAGAGACACGTGACACAAAGTCTTCTGCTTTAGAGAGACACGTGACACAAAGTCTTCTGCATGTGAGAGACACGTGACACAAACTCTTCTGAATTTGAGAGACACGTGACATAAAGTCGTCTGCATGTGAGAGACAAGTGACAGTCTTCTGCATTTGAGAGACACGTGACACAAATTCTTCTAAATGTGAAAGACACGTGACAAAGTCTTATGCATTTGAGAGACACGTGACACAAAGTCTTCTAAATGTGAGAGACATGTGACTCAAAGTCTTCTGCATGTTAGAGACACGTGACACAAAGTCTTCTGCATGTGAGAGACACGTGACACAAAATCTTCTGGATGTGAGAGACACGTGACACAAAGTCTTCTACATGTGAGAGACACGTGACACAAAGTCTTCTGCATGAGAGAGAGACGTGACAGTCTTCTGCATTTGAGAGACACGTGACACAAAGTCTTCTAAATGTGAGAGACACGTGACAACGTCTTATGCATGTGAGAGACACGTGACACAAAGTCTTCTAAATGTGAGAGACACGTGACACAAAGTCTTCTGCATGTGAGAGATACGTGACACAAAGTCTTCTGCATGTGAGAGACACGTGACACAAAGTCTTCTACATGTGAGAGACACGTGACACAAAGTCTTCTACATGTGAGAGACACGTGACACAAAGTCTTCTGCATGTGAGAGACACGTGACACAAAGTCTTCTGCATGTGAGAGACACGTGACAAAGTCTTCTGCATGTGAGAGACACGTGACACAAAGTCTTCTGCATGTGAGAGACACGTGACACAAAGTCTTCTGCATGTGAGAGACACGTGACACAAAGTCTTCTGCATATGAGAGACACGTGACACAAAGTCTTCTGCATATGAGAGACACGTGACACAAAGTCTTCTACATGCGAGAGACACGTGACACAAAGTTTTCTACATGTGAGAGACATGTGACACAAAGTCTTCTGCATGTGAGAGACACGTGACACAAAGTCTTCTGCATGTGAGAGACACGTGACACAAAGTCTTCTACATGTGAGAGACACGTGACACAAAGTCTTTTGCATGTGAGAGACACGTGACACAAAGTCTTCTGCATGTGAGAGACACGTGACACAAAGTCTTCTGCTTTAGAGAGACACGTGACACAAAGTCTTCTACATGTGAGAGACACGTGACACAAAGTCTTCTGCATGAAAGAGACACGTGACAGTCTTCTGCGTTTGAGAGACACGTGACACAAAGTCTTCTAAATGTGCGAGACACGTGACAAAGTCTTATGCATGTGAGTGACACGTGACACAAAGTCTTCTACATATGAGAGACAAGTGACAGTCTTCTGCATTTGAGAGACACGTGACACAAATTCTTCTAAATGTGAAAGACACGTGACAAAGTCTTATGCATTTGAAAGACACGTGACACAAAGTCTTCTAAATGTGAGAGACACGTGACTCAAAGTCTTCTGCATGTTAGCGACACGTTACACAAAGTCTTCTGCATGTGAGAGACACGTGACACAAAGTCTTCTGCATGTGAGAGACACGTGACACAAAGTCTTCTGGATGTGAGAGACACGTGACACAAAGTCTTCTAAATGTGAGAGACACGTGACACAAAGTCTTCTGCATGTGAGAGATACGTGACACAGTCTTCTGCATGTGAGAGACACGTGACACAAAGTCTTCTACATGTGAGAGACATGTGACACAAAGTCTTCTACATGTGAGAGACATGTGACACAAAGTCTTCTGCATGTGAGAGACACGTGACACAAAGTCTTCTGCATGTGAGAGACACGTGACAAAGTCTTCTGCATGTGAGAGACATGTGACACAAAGTCTTCTGCATGTGAGAGACATGTGACACAAAGTCTTCTGCATGTGAGAGACACGTGACAAAGTCTTCTGCATGTGAGAGACACGTGACACAAAGTCTTCTGCATGTGAGAGACACGTGACACAAAGTCTTCTGCATGTGAGAGACACGTGACACAAAGTCTTCTGCATGTGAGAGACACGTGACACAAAGTCTTCTGCATGTGAGAGACAAGTGACACAAAGTCTTCTGCTTTAGAGAGACACGTGACACAAAGTCTTCTGCATGTGAGAGACACGTGACACAAAATCTTCTGGATGTGAGAGACACGTGACACAAAGTCTTCTACATGTGAGAGACACGTGACACAAAGTCTTCTGCATGTGAGAGACACGTGACACAAAGTCTTCTACATGTGAGAGACACGTGACACAAAGTCTTCTGCATGTGAGAGACACGTGACACAAAATCTCCTGGATGTGAGAGACACGTGACACAAAGTCTTCTACATGTGAGAGACACGTGACACAAAGTCTTCTGCATGAGAGAGACACGTGACAGTCTTCTGCATGTGAGAGACACGTGACAAAGTCTTATGCATGTGAGAGACACGTAACACAAAGTCTTCTACATGTGAGAGACACGTGACACAAAGTCTTCTAAATGTGAGAGACACGTGACAAAGTCGTATGCATTTGAGAGACACGTGACACAAAGTCTTCTAAATGTGAGAGACACGTGACACAAAGTCTTCTGCATGTGAGAGACACGTGACACAAAGTCTTCTGCATGTGAGAGACACGTGAACCAAAGTCTTTTGCATGTGAGAGACACGTGACACAAAGTCTTCTGCATGTGAGAGACACGTGACACAAAGTCTTCTGCATGTGAGAGACACGTGACACAAAGTCTTCTGCTTTAGAGAGGCCTGTGACACAAAGTCTTCTACATGTGAGAGACACGTGACACAAAGTCTTCTGCATGTGAGAGACACGTGACAGTCTTCTGCGTTTGAGAGACACGTGACACAAAGTCTTCTAAAAGTGAGAGACACGTGACAAAGTCTTATGCATGTGAGAGACACGTGACACAAAGTCTTCTACATGTGAGAGACAAGTGACAGTCTTCTGCATTTGAGAGACACGTGACACAAAGTCTTCTAAATGTGAAAGACACGTGACAAAGTCTTATGCATTTGAGAGACACGTGACACAAAGTCTTCTAAATGTGAGAGACACGTGACTCAAAGTCTTCTGCATGTTAGAGACACGTGACACAAAGTCTTCTGCATGTGAGAGACACGTGACACAAAATCTTCTGGATGTGAGAGACACGTGACACAAAGTCTTCTACATGTGAGAGACACGTGACACAAAGTCTTCTGCATGAGAGAGACACGTGACAGTCTTCTGCATTTGAGAGACACGTGACACAAAGTCTTCTAAATGTGAGAGACACGTGACGAAGTCTTATGCATGTGAGAGACACGTGACACAAAGTCTTCTAAATGTGAGAGACACGTGACACAAAGTCTTCTGCATGTGAGAGACACGTGAAACAAAGTCTTCTAAATGTGAGAGACACGTGACACAAAGTCTTCTAAATGTGAGAGACACGTGACACAGTCTTGTGCATGTGAGAGACACGTGACACAAAGTCTTCTACATGTGAGAGACATGTGACACAAAGTCTTCTGCATGTGAGAGACACGTGACACAAAGTCTTCTGCATGTGAGAGACACGTGACAAAGTCTTCTGCATGTGAGAGACACGTGACACAAAGTCTTCTGCATGTGAGAGACACGTGACACAAAGTCTTCTGCATGTGAGAGACACGTGACACAAAGTCTTCTGCATGTGAGAGACACGTGACACAAAGTCTTCTGCTTTAGAGAGACACGTGACACAAAGTCTTCTGCATGTGAGAGACACGTGACACAAAGTCTTCTGCATGTCAGAGACACGTGACACAAAGTCTTCTGCATGTGAGAGACACGTGACACAAAGTCTTCTGCATGTGAGAGACACGTGACACAAAGTCTTCTGCTTTAGAGAGACACGTGACACAAAGTTTTCTAAATGTGAGAGACACGTGACTCAAAGTCTTCTGCATGTTAGAGACACGTGACAAAAAGTCTTCTGCTTTAGAGAGACACGTGACACAAAGTCTTCTGCATGTGAGAGACACGTGACACAAAGTCTTCTGCTTTAGAGAGACACGTGACACAAAGTCTTCTGCATGTGAGAGACACGTGACACAAAGTCTTCTGCATATGAGAGACACGTGACACAAAGTCTTCTGCATATGAGAGACACGTGACACAAAGTCTTCTACATGCGAGAGACACGTGACACAAAGTTTTCTACATGTGAGAGACATGTGACACAAAGTCTTCTGCATGTGAGAGACACGTGACACAAAGTCTTCTGCATGTGAGAGACACGTGACACAAAGTCTTCTACATGTGAGAGACACGTGACACAAAGTCTTTTGCATGTGAGAGACACGTGACACAAAGTCTTCTGCATGTGAGAGACACGTGACACAAAGTCTTCTGCTTTAGAGAGACACGTGACACAAAGTCTTCTACATGTGAGAGACACGTGACACAAAGTCTTCTGCATGAAAGAGACACGTGACAGTCTTCTGCGTTTGAGAGACACGTGACACAAAGTCTTCTAAATGTGCGAGACACGTGACAAAGTCTTATGCATGTGAGTGACACGTGACACAAAGTCTTCTACATATGAGAGACAAGTGACAGTCTTCTGCATTTGAGAGACACGTGACACAAATTCTTCTAAATGTGAAAGACACGTGACAAAGTCTTATGCATTTGAAAGACACGTGACACAAAGTCTTCTAAATGTGAGAGACACGTGACTCAAAGTCTTCTGCATGTTAGCGACACGTTACACAAAGTCTTCTGCATGTGAGAGACACGTGACACAAAGTCTTCTGCATGTGAGAGACACGTGACACAAAGTCTTCTGGATGTGAGAGACACGTGACACAAAGTCTTCTAAATGTGAGAGACACGTGACACAAAGTCTTCTGCATGTGAGAGATACGTGACACAGTCTTCTGCATGTGAGAGACACGTGACACAAAGTCTTCTACATGTGAGAGACATGTGACACAAAGTCTTCTACATGTGAGAGACATGTGACACAAAGTCTTCTGCATGTGAGAGACACGTGACACAAAGTCTTCTGCATGTGAGAGACACGTGACAAAGTCTTCTGCATGTGAGAGACATGTGACACAAAGTCTTCTGCATGTGAGAGACATGTGACACAAAGTCTTCTGCATGTGAGAGACACGTGACAAAGTCTTCTGCATGTGAGAGACACGTGACACAAAGTCTTCTGCATGTGAGAGACACGTGACACAAAGTCTTCTGCATGTGAGAGACACGTGACACAAAGTCTTCTGCATGTGAGAGACACGTGACACAAAGTTTTCTGCATGTGAGAGACACGTGACACAAAGTCTTCTGCATGTGAGAGACACGTGACACAAAGTCTTCTGCATTTGAGAGACACGTGACACAAAATCTTCTGCATGTGAGAGACACGTGACACAAAATCTTCTGCATGTGAGAGACACGTGACACAAAGTCTTCTGCATGTGAGAGACACGTGACACAAAGTCTTCTGCATGTGAGAGACACGTGACAGTCGTTTGCATTTGAGATACACGTGACACAAAGTCTTCTAAATGTAAGAGACACGTGACACAAAGTCTTCTACATGTGAGAGACACGTGACACAAAGTCTTCTGCATATGAGAGACATGTGACACAAAGTCTTCTGCTTTATAGAGACACGTGACACAAAGTCTTCTGCTTGTGAGAAACACGAGACACAAAGTCTTCTGCTTTAGAGAGACACGTGACACAAAGTCTTCTGCTTTAGAGAGACACGTGACACAAAGTCTTCTGCATGTGAGAGACACGTGACACAAAGTCTTCTGAATTTGAGAGACACGTGACATAAAGTCGTCTGCATGTGAGAGACACGTGACACAAAGTCCTCTGCATGTGAGAGACTCATGGCAAAAAGTCTTCTGCATGTGAGAGACACGTGACACAAAGTCTTCTGCATGTGAGAGACACGTGACAAAGTCTTCTGCATTTGAGAGACACGTGACACAAAGTCTTCTGCATGTGAGAGACATGTGACACAAAGTCTTCTACATGTAAGAGACACGTGACACAAAGTCTTCTGCATGTGAGAGACACGTGACAAAGTCTTCTGCATTTGACAGACACATGACACAAAGTCTTCTAAATGTGAGAGTCACGTGACACAAAGTCTTCTAAATGTGAGAGACACGTGACAAAGTCTTCTGCATTTGACAGACACATGACACAAAGTCTTCTAAATGTGAGAGACACGTGACACAAAGTCTTCTACATGTGAGAGACACGTGACACAAAGTCTTCTGCATGTGAGAGACACGTGACACAAAGTCTTCTGCATATGAGAGACACGTGACACAAAGTCTTCTGCATGTGAGAGACACGTGACACAAAGTCTTCTGCATGTGAGAGACACGTGACACAAAGTCTTCTGCGATTGAGAGACACGTGACACAAAGTCTTTTGCATGTGAGAGACACGTGACACAAGGTCTCTGCATGTGAGAGACACGTGACACAAAGTCTTCTGCTTTAGAGAGACACGTGACACAAAGTCTTCTGCATGTGAGAGACACGTGACACAAAGTCTTCTGCATGTGAGAAACACGAGACACAAAGTCTTCTGCTTTAGAGAGACACGTGACACAAAGTCTTCTGCTTTAGAGAGACACGTGACACAAAGTCTTCTGCATGTGAGAGACACGTGACACAAAGTCTTCTGAATTTGAGAGACACGTGACATAAAGTCGTCTGCATGTGAGAGACACGTGACACAAAGTCTTCTGCTTTAGAGAGACATGTGACACAAAGTCTTCTGCATGTGAGAGACTCATGACACAAAGTCTTCTGCATGTGAGAGACACGTGACAAAGTCTTCTGAATTTGAGAGACACGTGACACAAAGTCTTCTAAATGTGAGAGACACGTGACACAAAGTCTTCTGCATTTGACAGACACATGACACAAAGTCTTCTGCATGTGAGAGACATGTGACACAAAGTCTTCTTCATGTGAGAGACACGTGACACAAAGTCTTCTGCATTTTGAGACACGTGACACAAAGTCTTCTAAATGTGAGAGACACGTGAAGTCTTCTGCATTTGACAGACACATGACACAAAATCTTCTAAATGTGAGAGACACGTGACACAAAGTCTTCTGCATGTGAGAGACACGTGACACAAAGTCTTCTGCATATGAGAGACACGTGACACAAAGTCTTCTGCAAGTGAGAGACACGTGACACAAAGTCTTCTGCGATTGAGAGACACGTGACACAAAGTCTTTTGCATATGAGAGACACGTGACAAAGTCTTCTGCATGTGAGAGACATGTGACACAAAGTCTTTGGCATGTGAGAGACACGTGACACAAAGTCTTCTGCTTTAGAGAGACACGTGACACAAAGTCTTCTAAATGTGAGAGACACGTGACACAAAGTCTTCTACATGTGAGAGACACGTGACACAAAGTCTTCTACATTTGAGAGACATGTGACACAAAGTCTTCTACATGTGAGAGACAAGAGACACAAAGTCTTCTGCATGTGAGAGACACGTGACACAAAGTCTTCTGCATATGAGAGACACGTGACACAAAGTCTTCTACATGTGAGAGACACGTGACACAAAGTCTTTTGCATGTGAGAGACACGTGACACAAAGTCTTCTGCATGTGAGAGACACGTGACACAAAGTCTTCTGCATGTGAGAGACACGTGACACAAAGTCTTCTGCATGTGAGAGACACGTGACACAAAGTCTTCTGCATGTGAGAGACACGTGACACAAAGTCTTCTGCTTTAGAGAGACACGTGACACAAAGTCTTCTACATGTGAGAGACACGTGACACAAAGTCTTCTGCATGTGAGAGACACGTGACAGTCTTCTGCGTTTGAGAGACACGTGACACAAAGTCTTCTAAATGTGAGAGACACGTGACAAAGTCTTATGCATGTGAGAGACACGTGACACAAAGTCTTCTACATGTGAGAGACACGTGACACAAAGTCTTCTAAATGTGAAAGACACGTGACAAAGTCTTATGCATTTGAGAGACACGTGACACAAAGTCTTCTAAATGTGAGAGACACGTGACTCAAAGTCTTCTGCATGTGAGAGACACGTGACACAAAGTCTTCTACATGTGAGAGACAAGAGACACAAAGTCTTCTGCATGTGAGAGACACGTGACACAAAGTCTTCTGCATATGAGAGACACTTGACACAAAGTCTTCTGCATGTGAGAGACACGTGACACAAAGTCTTCTGCATGTGAGAGACACGTGACACAAAGTCTTCTACATGTGAGAGACATGTGACACAAAGTCTTCTACATTTGAGAGACATGTGACACAAAGTCTTCTGCATGTGAGAGACACGTGACACAAAGTCTTCTGCATGTGAGAGACACGTGACAAAGTCTTCTGCATGTGAGCGACACGTGACACAAAGTCTTCTGCATGTGAGAGACACGTGACACAAAGTCTTCTGCTTTAGAGAGACACGTGACACAAAGTCTTCTGCATGTGAGAGACACGTGACACAAAGTTTTCTGCATGTGAGAGACACGTGACACAAAATCTTCTGGATGTGAGATACACGTGACACAAAGTCTTCTACATGTGAGAGACATGTGACACAAAGTCTTCTGCATGAGAGAGACACGTGACAGTCTTCTGCATTTGAGAGACACGTGACACAAAGTCTTCTAAATGTGAGAGACACGTGACAAAGTCTTATGCATGTGAGAGACACGTGACACAAAGTCTTCTACATGTGAGAGACACGTGACACAAAGTCTTCTAAATGTGAGAGACACGTGACAAAGTCTTATGCATTTGAGAGACACGTGACACAAAGTCTTCTACATGTGAGAGACACGTGACACAAAGTCTTCTGCATGTGAGAGACACGTGACAGTCTTCTGCGTTTGAGAGACACGTGACACAAAGTCTTCTAAATGTGAGAGACACGTGACAAAGTCTTATGCATGTGAGAGACACGTGACACAAAGTCTTCTAAATGTGAGAGACAAGAGACACAAAGTCTTCTGCATGTGAGAGACACGTGACACAAAGTCTTCTGCATATGAGAGACACGTGACACAAAGTCTTCTGCATGTGAGAGATACGTAACACAAAGTCTTCTGCATGTGAGAGACACGTGACACAAAGTCTTCTACATGTGAGAGACATGTGACACAAAGTCTTCTACATTTGAGAGACATGTGACACAAAGTCTTCTGCATGTGAGAGACACGTGACACAAAGTCTTCTGCATGTGAGAGACACGTGACAAAGTCTTCTGCATGTGAGCGACACGTGACACAAAGTCTTCTGCATGTGAGAGACACGTGACACAAAGTCTTCTGCATGTGAGAGACACGTGACACAAAGTCTTCTACATGTGAGAGACACGTGACACAAAGTCTTCTGCTTTAGAGAGACACGTGACACAAAGTCTTCTGCATGTGAGAGACACGTGACACAAAGTTTTCTGCATGTGAGAGACACGTGACACAAAATCTTCTGGATGTGAGAGACACGTGACACAAAGTCTTCTACATGTGAGAGACACGTGACACAAAGTCTTCTGCATGAGAGAGACACGTGACAGTCTTCTGCATTTGAGAGACACGTGACACAAAGTCTTCTAAATGTGAGAGACACGTGACAAAGTCTTATGCATGTGAGAGACACGTGACACAAAGTCTTCTACATGTGAGAGACACGTGACACAAAGTCTTCTACATGTGAGAGACACGTGACACAAAGTCTTCTAAATGTGAGAGACACGTGACAAAGTCTTATGCATTTGAGAGACACGTGACACAAAGTCTTCTAAATGTGAGAGACACGTGACACAAAGTCTTCTGCATGTGAGAGACACGTGACACAAAGTCTTCTGCATGTGAGAGACACGTGACACAAAGTCTTCTGCATGTGAGAGACACGTGACACAAAGTCTTCTGCTTTAGAGAGACACGTGACACAAAGTCTTCTGCATGTGAGAGACACGTGACACAAAGTTTTCTGCATGTGAGAGACACGTGACACAAAATCTTCTGGATGTGAGAGACACGTGACACAAAGTCTTCTACATGTGAGAGACACGTGACACAAAGTCTTCTGCATGAGAGAGACACGTGACAGTCTTCTGCATTTGAGAGACACGTGACACAAAGTCTTCTAAATGTGAGAGACACGTGACACAAAGTCTTCTGCATGTGAGAGACACGTGACACAAAGTCTTCTGCATGTGAGAGACACGTGACACAAAGTCTTCTGCATGTGAGAGACACGTGACACAAAGTCTTCTGCTTTAGAGAGACACGTGACACAAAGTCTTCTGCATGTGAGAGACACGTGACACAAAGTTTTCTGCATGTGAGAGACACGTGACACAAAATCTTCTGGATGTGAGAGACACGTGACACAAAGTCTTCTACATGTGAGAGACACGTGACACAAAGTATTCTGCATGAGAGAGACACGTGACAGTCTTCTGCATTTGAGAGACACGTGACACAAAGTCTTCTAAATGTGAGAGACACGTGACAAAGTCTTATGCATGTGAGAGACACGTGACACAAAGTCTTCTACATGTGAGAGACACGTGACACAAAGTCTTCTACATGTGAGAGACACGTGACACAAAGTCTTCTAAATGTGAGAGACACGTGACAAAGTCTTATGCATTTGAGAGACACGTGACACAAAGTCTTCTAAATGTGAGAGACACGTGACACAAAGTCTTCTGCATATGAGAGACACGTGACACAAAGTCTTCTGCATATGAGAGACATGTGACACAAAGTCTTCTGCATGTGAGAGACACGTGACACAAAGTCTTCTGCATGTGAGAGACACGTGACACAAAGTCTTCTACATGTGAGAGACACGTGACACAAAGTCTTTGGCATGTGAGAGACACGTGACACAAAGTCTTCTGCATGTGAGAGACACGTGACACAAAGTCTTCTGCATGTGAGAGACACGTGACACAAAGTCTTCTGCATGTGAGAGACACGTGACACAAAGTCTTCTGCTTTAGAGAGACACGTGACACAAAGTCTTTTACATGTGAGAGACACGTGACACAAAGTCTTCTGCATGTGAGAGACACGTGACAGTCTTCTGCGTTTGAGAGACACGTGACACAAAGTCTTCTAAATGTGAGAGACACGTGACAAAGTCTTATGCATGTGAGAGACACGTGACACAAAGTCTTCTAAATTTGAGAGACAAGTGACAGTCTTCTGCATTTGAGAGACACGTGACACAAATTCTTCTAAATGTGAAAGACACGTGACAAAGTCTTATGCATTTGAGAGACACGTGACACAAAGTCTTCTAAATGTGAGAGACACGTGACTCAAAGTCTTCTGCATGTTAGAGACACGTTACACAAAGTCTTCTGCATGTGAGAGACACGTGACACAAAATCTTCTGGATGTGAGAGACACGTGACACAAAGTCTTCTAAATGTGAGAGACACGTGAAACAAAGTCTTCTGCATGTGAGAGACACGTGACACAAAGTCTTCTGCATGTGAGAGACACGTGACACAAAGTCTTCTGCTTTAGAGAGACACGTGACACAAAGTCTTCTGCATGTGAGAGACACGTGACACAAAGTTTTCTGCATGTGAGAGACACGTGACACAAAATCTTCTGGATGTGAGAGACACGTGACACAAAGTCTTCTACATGTGAGAGACACGTGACACAAAGTCTTCTGCATGAGAGAGACACGTGACAGTCTTCTGCATTTGAGAGACACGTGACACAAAGTCTTCTAAATGTGAGAGACACGTGACACAAAGTCTTCTGCATGTGAGAGACACGTGACACAAAGTCTTCTGCATGTGAGAGACACGTGACACAAAGTCTTCTGCATGTGAGAGACACGTGACACAAAGTCTTCTGCTTCAGAGAGACACGTGACACAAAGTCTTCTGCATGTGAGAGACACGTGACACAAAGTTTTCTGCATGTGAGAGACACGTGACACAAAATCTTCTGGATGTGAGAGACACGTGACACAAAGTCTTCTACATGTGAGAGACACGTGACACAAAGTCTTCTGCATGAGAGAGACACGTGACAGTCTTCTGCATTTGAGAGACACGTGACACAAAGTCTTCTAAATGTGAGAGACACGTGACAAAGTCTTATGCATGTGAGAGACACGTGACACAAAGTCTTCTACATGTGAGAGACACGTGACACAAAGTCTTCTACATGTGAGAGACACGTGACACAAAGTCTTCTAAATGTGAGAGACACGTGACAAAGTCTTTTGCATTTGAGAGACACGTGACACAAAGTCTTCTAAATGTGAGAGACACGTGACACAAAGTCTTCTGCATATGAGAGACACGTGACACAAAGTCTTCTACATGTGAGAGACACGTGACACAAAGTTTTCTACATGTGAGAGACATGTGACACAAAGTCTTCTGCATGTGAGAGACACGTGACACAAAGTCATCTGCATGTGAGAGACATGTGACACAAAGTCTTCTACATGTGAGAGACACGTGACACAAAGTCTTTTGCATGTGAGAGACACGTGACACAAAGTCTTCTGCATGTGAGAGACACGTGACACAAAGTCTTCTGCATGTGAGAGACACGTGACACAAAGTCTTCTGCATGTGAGAGACACGTGACACAAAGTCTTCTGCTTTAGAGAGACACGTGACACAAAGTCTTTTACATGTGAGAGACACGTGACACAAAGTCTTCTGCATGTGAGAGACACGTGACAGTCTTCTGCGTTTGAGAGACACGTGACACAAAGTCTTCTAAATGTGAGAGACACGTGACAAAGTCTTATGCATGTGAGAGACACGTGACACAAAGTCTTCTAAATGTGAGAGACAAGTGACAGTCTTCTGCATTTGAGAGACACGTGACACAAATTCTTCTAAATGTGAGAGACACGTGACAAAGTCTTATGCATGTGAGAGACACGTGACACAAAGTCTTCTAAATGTGAGAGACAAGTGACAGTCTTCTGCATTTGAGAGACACGTGACACAAATTCTTCTAAATGTGAGAGACACGTGACAAAGTCTTATGCATGTGAGAGACACGTGACTCAAAGTCTTCTGCATGTTAGAGACACGTTACACAAAGTCTTCTGCATGTGAGAGACACGTGACACAAAATCTTCTGGATGTGAGAGACACGTGACACAAAGTCTTCTACATGTGAGAGACACGTGACACAAAGTCTTCTGCATGAGAGAGACACGTGACAGTCTTCTGCATTTGAGAGACACGTGACACAAAGTCTTCTAAATGTGAGAGACACGTGACAAAGTCTTATGCATGTGAGAGACACGTGACACAAAGTCTTCTAAATGTGAGAGACACGTGACACAAAGTCTTCTGCATGTGAGAGATACGTGACACAGTCTTCTGCATGTGAGAGACACGTGACACAAAGTCTTCTACATGTGAGAGACACGTGACACAAAGTCTTCTGCATGTGAGAGACACGTGACACAAAGTCTTCTGCATGTGAGAGACACGTGACAAAGTCTTCTGCATGTGAGAGACACGTGACACAAAGTCTTCTGCATGTGAGAGACACGTGACACAAAGTCTTCTGCTTTAGAGAGACACGTGACACAAAGTCTTTTACATGTGAGAGACACGTGACACAAAGTCTTCTGCATGTGAGAGACACGTGACAGTCTTCTGCGTTTGAGAGACACGTGACACAAAGTCTTCTAAATGTGAGAGACACGTGACAAAGTCTTATGCATGTGAGAGACACGTGACACAAAGTCTTCTAAATGTGAGAGACAAGTGACAGTCTTCTGCATTTGAGAGACACGTGACACAAATTCTTCTAAATGTGAGAGACACGTGACTCAAAGTCTTCTGCATGTTAGAGACACGTTACACAAAGTCTTCTGCATGTGAGAGACACGTGACACAAAATCTTCTGGATGTGAGAGACACGTGACACAAAGTCTTCTACATGTGAGAGACACGTGACACAAAGTCTTCTGCATGAGAGAGACACGTGACAGTCTTCTGCATTTGAGAGACACGTGACACAAAGTCTTCTAAATGTGAGAGACACGTGACAAAGTCTTATGCATGTGAGAGACACGTGACACAAAGTCTTCTAAATGTGAGAGACACGTGACACAAAGTCTTCTGCATGTGAGAGATACGTGACACAGTCTTCTGCATGTGAGAGACACGTGACACAAAGTCTTCTACATGTGAGAGACACGTGACACAAAGTCTTCTGCATGTGAGAGACACGTGACACAAAGTCTTCTGCATGTGAGAGACACGTGACAAAGTCTTCTGCATGTGAGAGACACGTGACACAAAGTCTTCTGCATGTGAGAGACACGTGACACAAAGTCTTCTGCATGTGAGAGACACGTGACACAAAGTCTTCTGCATGTGAGAGACACGTGACACAAAGTCTTCTGCATATGAGAGACACGTGACACAAAGTCTTCTGCATGTGAGAGACACGTGACACAAAGTCTTCTGCATGTGAGAGACACGTGACACAAAGTCTTCTGCATATGAGAGACACGTGACACAAAGTCTTCTGCATATGAGAGACACGTGACACAAAGTCTTCTACATGTGAGAGACACGTGACACAAAGTTTTCTACATGTGAGAGACATGTGACACAAAGTCTTCTGCATGTGAGAGACACGTGACACAAAGTCTTCTGCATGTGAGAGACACGTGACACAAAGTCTTCTACATGTGAGAGACACGTGACACAAAGTCTTTTGCATGTGAGAGACACGTGACACAAAGTCTTCTGCATGTGAGAGACATGTGACACAAAGTCTTCTGCTTTAGAGAGACACGTGACACAAAGTCTTCTACATGTGAGAGACACGTGACACAAAGTCTTCTGCATGAAAGAGACACGTGACAGTCTTCTGCGTTTGAGAGACACGTGACACAAAGTCTTCTAAATGTGCGAGACACGTGACAAAGTCTTATGCATGTGAGAGACACGTGACACAAAGTCTTCTACATGTGAGAGACAAGTGACAGTCTTCTGCATTTGAGAGACACGTGACACAAATTCTTCTAAATGTGAAAGACACGTGACAAAGTCTTATGCATTTGAAAGACACGTGACACAAAGTCTTCTAAATGTGAGAGACACGTGACTCAAAGTCTTCTGCATGTGAGAGACACGTGACACAAAATCTTCTGGATGTGAGAGACACGTGACACAAAGTCTTCTACATGTGAGAGACACGTGACACAAAGTCTTCTAAATGTGAGAGACACGTGACGAAGTCTTATGCATGTGAGAGACACGTGACACAAAGTCTTCTAAATGTGAGAGACACGTGACACAAAGTCTTCTACATGTGAGAGACACGTGACACAAAGTCTTCTAAATGTGAGAGACACGTGACAAAGTCTTATGCATTTGAGAGACACGTGACACAAAGTCTTCTAAATGTGAGAGACACGTGACACAAAGTCTTCTGCATGTGAGAGACACGTGACACAAAGTCTTCTGCATGTGAGAGACATGTGACACAAAGTCTTCTGCATGTGAGAGACACGTGAACCAAAGTCTTTTGCATGTGAGAGACACGTGACAAAAAGTCTTCTGCATGTGAGAGACACGTGACACAAAGTCTTCTGCATGTGAGAGACACGTGACACAAAGTCTTCTGCTTTAGAGAGACACGTGACACAAAGTCTTCTACATGTGAGAGACACATGACACAAAGTCTTCTGCATGTGAGAGACACGTGACAGTCTTCTGCATTTGAGAGACACGTGACACAAAGTCTTCTAAATGTGAGAGACACGTGACAAAGTCTTATGCATGTGAGAGACACGTGACACAAAGTCTTCTACATGTGAGAGACAAGTGACAGTCTTCTGCATTTGAGAGACACGTGACACAAAGTCTTCTAAATGTGAAAGACACGTGACAAAGTCTTATGCATTTGAGAGACACATGACACAAAGTCTTCTAAATGTGAGAGACACGTGACTCAAAGTCTTCTGCATGTTAGAGACACGTGACACAAAGTCTTCTGCATGTGAGAGACACGTGACACAAAATCTTCTGGATGTGAGAGACACGTGACACAAAGTCTTCTACATGTGAGAGACACGTGACACAAAGTCTTCTGCATGAGAGAGACACGTGACAGTCTTCTGCATTTGAGAGACACGTGACACAAAGTCTTCTAAATGTGAGAGACACGTGACGAAGTCTTATGCATGTGAGAGACACGTGACACAAAGTCTTCTAAATGTGAGAGACACGTGACACAAAGTCTTCTGCATGTGAGAGATACGTGACACAGTCTTGTGCATGTGAGAGACACGTGACACAAAGTCTTCTACATGTGAGAGACATGTGACACAAAGTCTTCTACATGTGAGAGACATGTGACACAAAGTCTTCTGCATGTGAGAGACACGTGACACAAAGTCTTCTGCATGTGAGAGACACGTGACAAAGTCTTCTGCATGTGAGAGACACGTGACACAAAGTCTTCTGCATGTGAGAGACACGTGACACAAAGTCTTCTGCATGTGAGAGACACGTGACACAAAGTCTTCTGCATGTGAGAGACACGTGACACAAAGTCTTCTGCTTTAGAGAGACACGTGACACAAAGTCTTCTGCATGTGAGAGACACGTGACACAAAGTTTTCTAAATGTGAGAGACACGTGACTCAAAGTCTTCTGCATGTTAGAGACACGTGACAAAAAGTCTTCTGCTTTAGAGAGACACGTGACACAAAGTCTTCTGCATGTGAGAGACACGTGACACAAAGTCTTCTGCTTTAGAGAGACACGTGACACAAAGTCTTCTGCATGTGAGAGACACGTGACAAAAAGTCTTCTGCTTTAGAGAGACACGTGACACAAAGTCTTCTGCATTTGAGAGAAACGTGACACAAAGTCTTCTACATGTGAGAGACAAGAGACACAAAGTCTTCTGCATGTGAGAGACACGTGACACAAAGTCTTCTGCATGTGAGAGACACGTGACACAAAGTCTTCTGCATATGAGAGACACGTGACACAAAGTCTTCTGCATGTGAGAGACACGTGACACGAAGTCTTCTACATGTGAGAGACACGTGACACAAAGTCTTCTGCATGTGAGAGACACGTGACACAAAGTCTTCTGCATTTGAGAGACACGTGACACAAAATCTTCTACATGTGAGAGACACGTGACACAAAGTCTTCTACATGTGAGAGACACGTGACACAAAGTCTTCTGCATATGAGAGACATGTGACACAAAGTCTTCTGCTTTATAGAGACACGTGACACAAAGTCTTCTGCTTTAGAAAGACACGTGACACAAAGTCTTCTGCATGTGAGAGACACGTGACACAAAGTCTTCTGAATTTGAGAGACACGTGACATAAAGTCGTCTGCATGTGAGAGACACGTGACACAAAGTCTTCTGCATGTGAGAGACTCATGACAAAAAGTCTTCTGCATGTGAGAGACACGTGACACAAAGTCTTCTGCATGTGAGAGACACGTGACAAAGTCTTCTGCATTTGAGAGACACGTGACACAAAGTCTTCTGCATGTGAGAGACATGTGACACAAAGTCTTCTACATGTAAGAGACACGTGACACAAAGTCTTCTGCATGTGAGAGACACGTGACAAAGTCTTCTGCATTTGACAGACACATGACACAAAGTCTTCTAAATGTGAGAGTCACGTGACACAAAGTCTTCTAAATGTGAGAGACACGTGACAAAGTCTTCTGCATTTGACAGACACATGACACAAAGTCTTCTAAATGTGAGAGACACGTGACACAAAGTCTTCTACATGTGAGAGACACGTGACACAAAGTCTTCTGCATGTGAGAGACACGTGACACAAAGTCTTCTGCATATGAAAGACACGTGACACAAAGTCTTCTGCATGTGAGAGACACGTGACACAAAGTCTTCTGCATGTGAGAGACACGTGACACAAAGTCTTCTGCGATTGAGAGACACGTGACACAAAGTCTTTTGCATGTTAGAGACACGTGACACAAGGTCTCTGCATGTGAGAGACACGTGACACAAAGTCTTCTGCTTTAGAGAGACACGTGACACAAAGTCTTCTGCATGTGAGAGACACGTGACACAAAGTCTTCTGCATGTGAGAAACACGAGACACAAAGTCTTCTGCTTTAGAGAGACACGTGACACAAAGTCTTCTGCATGTGAGAGACACGTGACACAAACTCTTCTGAATTTGAGAGACACGTGACATAAAGTCGTCTGCATGTGAGAGACACGTGACACAAAGTCTTCTGCTTTAGAGAGACAAGTGACACAAAGTCTTCTGCATGTGAGAGACTCATGACACAAAGTCTTCTGCATGTGAGAGACACGTGACAAAGTCTTCTGCATTTGAGAGACATGTGACACAAAGTCTTCTGCTTTAGAGAGACACGTGACACAAAGTCTTCTGCATTTGACAGACACATGACACAAAGTCTTCTTCATGTGAGAGACACGTGACACAAAGTCTTCTGCATTTTAGAGACACGTGACACAAAGTCTTCTAAATGTGAGAGACACGTGAAGTCTTCTGCATTTGACAGACACATGACACAAAATCTTCTAAATGTGAGAGACACGTGACACAAAGTCTTCTGCATGTGAGAGACACGTGACACAAAGTCTTCTGAATATGAGAGACACGTGACACAAAGTCTTCTGCAAGTGAGAGACACGTGACACAAAGTCTTCTGCGATTGAGAGACACGTGACACAAAGTCTTTTGCATGTGAGAGACACGTGACACAAGGTCTCTGCATGTGAGAGACACGTGACACAAAGTCTTCTGCATATGAGAGACACGTGACAAAGTCTTCTGCATGTGAGAGACATGTGACACAAAGTCTTTTGCATGTGAGAGACACGTGACACAAAGTCTTCTGCTTTAGAGAGACACGTGACACAAAGTCTTCTAAATGTGAGAGACACGTGACACAAAGTCTTCTACATGTGAGAGACACGTGACACAATGTCTTCTACATTTGAGAGACATGTGACACAAAGTCTTCTACATGTGAGAGACAAGAGACACAAAGTCTTCTGCATGTGAGAGACACGTGACACAAAGTCTTCTGCATATGAGAGACACGTGACACAAAGTCTTCTACATGTGAGAGACACGTGACACAAAGTCTTTTGCATGTGAGAGACACGTGACACAAAGTCTTCTGCATGTGAGAGACACGTGACACAAAGTCTTCTGCATGTGAGAGACACGTGACACAAAGTCTTCTGCATGTGAGAGACACGTGACACAAAGTCTTCTGCATGTGAGAGACACGTGACACAAAGTCTTCTGCTTTAGAGAGACACGTGACACAAAGTCTTCTACATGTGAGAGACACGTGACACAAAGTCTTCTGCATGTGAGAGACACGTGACAGTCTTCTGCGTTTGAGAGACACGTGACACAAAGTCTTCTAAATGTGAGAGACACGTGACAAAGTCTTATGCATGTGAGAGACACGTGACACAAAGTCTTCTACATGTGAGAGACAAGTGACAGTCTTCTGCATTTGAGAGACACGTGACACAAAGTCTTCTAAATGTGAAAGACACGTGACAAAGTCTTATGCATTTGAGAGACACGTGACACAAAGTCTTCTAAATGTGAGAGACACGTGACTCAAAGTCTTCTGCATGTGAGAGACACGTGACACAAAGTCTTCTACATGTGAGAGACAAGAGACACAAAGTCTTCTGCATGTGAGAGACACGTGACACAAAGTCTTCTGCATATGAGAGACACGTGACACAAAGTCTTCTGCATGTGAGAGATACGTGACACAAAGTCTTCTGCATGTGAGAGACATGTGACACAAATTCTTCTACATGTGAGAGACATGTGACACAAAGTCTTCTACATTTGAGAGACATGTGACACAAAGTCTTCTGCATGTGAGAGACACGTGACACAAAGTCTTCTGCATGTGAGAGACACGTGACAAAGTCTTCTGCATGTGAGCGACACGTGACACAAAGTCTTCTGCATGTGAGAGACACGTGACACAAAGTCTTCTGCATGTGAGAGACACGTGACACAAAGTCTTCTGCTTTAGAGAGACACGTGACACAAAGTCTTCTGCATGTGAGAGACACGTGACACAAAGTTTTCTGCATGTGAGAGACACGTGACACAAAATCTTCTGGATATGAGAGACACGTGACACAAAGTCTTCTACATGTGAGAGACACGTGACACAAAGTCTTCTGCATGAGAGAGACACGTGACAGTCTTCTGCATTTGAGAGACACGTGACACAAAGTCTTCTAAATGTGAGAGACACGTGACAAAGTCTTATGCATGTGAGAGACACGTGACACAAAGTCTTCTACATGTGAGAGACACGTGACACAAAGTCTTCTACATGTGAGAGACACGTGACACAAAGTCTTCTAAATGTGAGAGACACGTGACAAAGTCTTATGCATTTGAGAGACACGTGACACAAAGTCTTCTAAATGTGAGAGACACGTGACACAAAGTCTTCTGCATGTGAGAGACACGTGACACAAAGTCTTCTGCATGTGAGAGACACGTGACACAAAGTCTTCTGCATGTGAGAGACACGTGACACAAAGTCTTCTGCTTTAGAGAGACACGTGACACAAAGTCTTCTGCATGTGAGAGACACGTGACACAAAGTTTTCTGCATGTGAGAGACACGTGACACAAAATCTTCTGGATGTGAGAGACACGTGACACAAAGTCTTCTACATGTGAGAGACACGTGACACAAAGTCTTCTGCATGAGAGAGACACGTGACAGTCTTCTGCATTTGAGAGACACGTGACACAAAGTCTTCTAAATGTGAGAGACACGTGACACAAAGTCTTCTGCATGTGAGAGACACGTGACACAAAGTCTTCTGCATGTGAGAGACACGTGACACAAAGTCTTCTGCATGTGAGAGACACGTGACACAAAGTCTTCTGCTTTAGAGAGACACGTGACACAAAGTCTTCTGCATATGAGAGACACGTGACACAAAGTTTTCTGCATGTGAGAGACACGTGACACAAAATCTTCTGGATGTGAGAGACACGTGACACAAAGTCTTCTACATGTGAGAGACACGTGACACAAAGTCTTCTGCATGAGAGAGACACGTGACAGTCTTCTGCATTTGAGAGACACGTGACACAAAGTCTTCTAAATGTGAGAGACACGTGACAAAGTCTTATGCATGTGAGAGACACGTGACACAAAGTCTTCTACATGTGAGAGACACGTGACACAAAGTCTTCTACATGTGAGAGACACGTGACACAAAGTCTTCTAAATGTGAGAGACACGTGACAAAGTCTTATGCATTTGAGAGACACGTGACACAAAGTCTTCTAAATGTGAGAGACACGTGACACAAAGTCTTCTGCATATGAGAGACACGTGACACAAAGTCTTCTGCATATGAGAGACACGTGACACAAAGTCTTCTACATGTGAGAGACACGTGACACAAAGTTTTCTACATGTGAGAGACATGTGACACAAAGTCTTCTGCATGTGAGAGACACGTGACACAAAGTCTTCTACATGTGAGAGACACGTGACACAAAGTCTTCTACATGTGAGAGACACGTGACACAAAGTCTTTTGCATGTGAGAGACACGTGACACAAAGTCTTCTGCATGTGAGAGACACGTGACACAAAGTCTTCTGCATGTGAGAGACACGTGACACAAAGTCTTCTGCATGTGAGAGACACGTGACACAAAGTCTTCTGCTTTAGAGAGACACGTGACACAAAGTCTTTTACATGTGAGAGACACGTGACACAAAGTCTTCTGCATGTGAGAGACACGTGACAGTCTTCTGCATTTGAGAGACACGTGACACAAAGTCTTCTAAATGTGAGAGACACGTGACACAAAGTCTTCTGCATGTGAGAGACACGTGACACAAAGTCTTCTGCATGTGAGAGACACGTGACACAAAGTCTTCTGCATGTGAGAGACACGTGACACAAAGTCTTCTGCTTTAGAGAGACACGTGACACAAAGTCTTCTGCATATGAGAGACACGTGACACAAAGTTTTCTGCATGTGAGAGACACGTGACACAAAATCTTCTGGATGTGAGAGACACGTGACACAAAGTCTTCTACATGTGAGAGACACGTGACACAAAGTCTTCTGCATGAGAGAGACACGTGACAGTCTTCTGCATTTGAGAGACACGTGACACAAAGTCTTCTAAATGTGAGAGACACGTGACAAAGTCTTATGCATGTGAGAGACACGTGACACAAAGTCTTCTACATGTGAGAGACACGTGACACAAAGTCTTCTACATGTGAGAGACACGTGACACAAAGTCTTCTAAATGTGAGAGACACGTGACAAAGTCTTATGCATTTGAGAGACACGTGACACAAAGTCTTCTAAATGTGAGAGACACGTGACACAAAGTCTTCTGCATATGAGAGACACGTGACACAAAGTCTTCTGCATATGAGAGACACGTGACACAAAGTCTTCTACATGTGAGAGACACGTGACACAAAGTTTTCTACATGTGAGAGACATGTGACACAAAGTCTTCTGCATGTGAGAGACACGTGACACAAAGTCTTCTACATGTGAGAGACACGTGACACAAAGTCTTCTACATGTGAGAGACACGTGACACAAAGTCTTTTGCATGTGAGAGACACGTGACACAAAGTCTTCTGCATGTGAGAGACACGTGACACAAAGTCTTCTGCATGTGAGAGACACGTGACACAAAGTCTTCTGCATGTGAGAGACACGTGACACAAAGTCTTCTGCTTTAGAGAGACACGTGACACAAAGTCTTTTACATGTGAGAGACACGTGACACAAAGTCTTCTGCATGTGAGAGACACGTGACAGTCTTCTGCGTTTGAGAGACACGTGACACAAAGTCTTCTAAATGTGAGAGACACGTGACAAAGTCTTATGCATGTGAGAGACACGTGACACAAAGTCTTCTAAATGTGAGAGACAAGTGACAGTCTTCTGCATTTGAGAGACACGTGACACAAATTCTTCTAAATGTGAAAGACACGTGACAAAGTCTTATGCATTTGAGAGACACGTGACACAAAGTCTTCTAAATGTGAGAGACACGTGACTCAAAGTCTTCTGCATGTTAGAGACACGTTACACAAAGTCTTCTGCATGTGAGAGACACGTGACACAAAATCTTCTGGATGTGAGAGACACGTGACACAAAGTCTTCTACATGTGAGAGACACGTGACACAAAGTCTTCTGCATGAGAGAGACACGTGACACAAAGTCTTCTAAATGTGAGAGACACGTGACGAAGTCTTATGCATGTGAGAGACACGTGACACAAAGTCTTCTAAATGTGAGAGACACGTGACACAAAGTCTTCTGCATGTGAGAGATACGTGACACAGTCTTCTGCATGTGAGAGACACGTGACACAAAGTCTTCTACATGTGAGAGACATGTGACACAAAGTCTTCTACATGTGAGAGACATGTGACACAAAGTCTTCTGCATGTGAGAGACACGTGACATAAAGTCTTCTGCATGTGAGAGACACGTGACAAAGTCTTCTGCATGTGAGAGACACGTGACACAAAGTCTTCTGCATGTGAGAGACACGTGACACAAAGTCTTCTGCATGTGAGAGACACGTGACACAAAGTCTTCTGCATGTGAGAGACACGTGACACAAAGTCTTCTGCATGTGAGAGACACGTGACACAAAGTCTTCTGCTTTAGAGAGACACGTGACACAAAGTCTTCTGCATGTGAGAGACACGTGACACAAAGTTTTCTGCATGTGAGAGACACGTGACACAAAATCTTCTGGATGTGAGAGACACGTGACACAAAGTCTTCTGCATGAGAGAGACATGTGACAGTCTTCTGCATTTGAGAGACACGTGACACAAAGTCTTCTAAATGTGAGAGACACGTGACAAAGTCTTATGCATGTGAGAGACACGTAACACAAAGTCTTCTACATGTGAGAGACACGTGACACAAAGTCTTCTACATGTGAGAGACACGTGACACAAAGTCTTCTGCATGTGAGAGACACGTGACACAAAGTCTTCTGCATGTGAGAGACACGTGACACAAAGTCTTCTGCATGTGAGAGACACGTGACACAAAGTCTTCTGCATATGAGAGACACGTGACACAAAGTCTTCTGCATATGAGAGACACGTGACACAAAGTCTTCTACATGTGAGAGACACGTGACACAAAGTTTTCTACATGTGAGAGACATGTGACACAAAGTCTTCTGCATGTGAGAGACACGTGACACAAAGTCTTCTGCATGTGAGAGACACGTGACACAAAGTCTTCTACATGTGAGAGACACGTGACACAAAGTATTTTGCATGTGAGAGACACGTGACACAAAGTCTTCTGCATGTGAGAGACACGTGACAAAAAGTCTTCTGCTTTAGAGAGACACGTGACACAAAGTCTTCTACATGTGAGAGACACGTGACACAAAGTCTTCTGCATGAAAGAGACACGTGACAGTCCTCTGCGTTTGAGAGACACGTGACACAAAGTCTTCTAAATGTGCGAGACACGTGACAAAGTCTTATGCATGTGAGAGACACGTGACACAAAGTCTTCTACATGTGAGAGACAAGTGACAGTCTTCTGCATTTGAGAGACACGTGACACAAATTCTTCTAAATGTGAAAGACACGTGACAAAGTCTTATGCATTTGAAAGACACGTGACACAAAGTCTTCTAAATGTGAGAGACACGTGACTCAAAGTCTTCTGCATGTTAGCGACACGTTACACAAAGTCTTCTGCATGTGAGAGACACGTGACACAAAATCTTCTGGATGTGAGAGACACGTGACACAAAGTCTTCTACATGTGAGAGACACGTGACACAAAGTCTTCTGCATGAGAGAGACACGTGACACAAAGTCTTCTAAATGTGAGAGACACGTGACGAAGTTTTATGCATGTGAGAGACACGTGACACAAAGTCTTCTAAATGTGAGAGACACGTGACACAAAGTCGTCTGCATGTGAGAGATACGTGACACAGTCTTCTGCATGTGAGAGACACGTGACACAAAGTCTTCTACATGTGAGAGACATGTGACACAAAGTCTTCTACATGTGAGAGACATGTGACACAAAGTCTTCTGCATGTGAGAGACACGTGACATAAAGTCTTCTGCATGTGAGAGACACGTGACACAAAGTCTTCTGCATTTTAGAGACACGTGACACAAAGTCTTCTAAATGTGAGAGACACGTGAAGTCTTCTGCATTTGACAGACACATGACACAAAATCTTCTAAATGTGAGAGACACGTGACACAAAGTCTTCTGCATGTGAGAGACACGTGACACAAAGTCTTCTGCATATGAGAGACACGTGACACAAAGTCTTCTGCATATGAGAGACACGTGACAAAGTCTTCTGCATGTGAGAGACATGTGACACAAAGTCTTTTGCATGTGAGAGACACGTGACACAAAGTCTTTTGCATGTGAGAGACACGTGACACAAAGTCTTCTGCATATGAGAGACACGTGACAAAGTCTTCTGCATGTGAGAGACATGTGACACAAAGTCTTTTGCATGTGAGAGACACGTGACACAAAGTCTTCTGCTTTAGAGAGACACGTGACACAAAGTCTTCTAAATGTGAGAGACACGTGACACAAAGTCTTCTACATGTGAGAGACACGTGACACAATGTCTTCTACATTTGAGAGACATGTGACACAAAGTCTTCTACATGTGAGAGACAAGAGACACAAAGTCTTCTGCATGTGAGAGACACGTGACACAAAGTCTTCTGCATATGAGAGACACGTGACACAAAGTCTTCTACATGTGAGAGACACGTGACACAAAGTCTTTTGCATGTGAGAGACACGTGACACAAAGTCTTCTGCATGTGAGAGACACGTGACACAAAGTCTTCTGCATGTGAGAGACACGTGACACAAAGTCTTCTGCATGTGAGAGACACGTGACACAAAGTCTTCTGCATGTGAGAGACACGTGACACAAAGTCTTCTGCTTTAGAGAGACACGTGACACAAAGTCTTCTACATGTGAGAGACACGTGACAGTCTTCTGCGTTTGAGAGACACGTGACACAAAGTCTTCTAAATGTGAGAGACACGTGACAAAGTCTTATGCATGTGAGAGACACGTGACACAAAGTCTTCTACATGTGAGAGACAAGTGACAGTCTTCTGCATTTGAGAGACACGTGACACAAAGTCTTCTAAATGTGAAAGACACGTGACAAAGTCTTATGCATTTGAGAGACACGTGACACAAAGTCTTCTAAATGTGAGAGACACGTGACTCAAAGTCTTCTGCATGTGAGAGACACGTGACACAAAGTCTTCTACATGTGAGAGACAAGAGACACAAAGTCTTCTGCATGTGAGAGACACGTGACACAAAGTCTTCTGCATATGAGAGACACGTGACACAAAGTCTTCTGCATGTGAGAGATACGTGACACAAAGTCTTCTGCATGTGAGAGACATGTGACACAAATTCTTCTACATGTGAGAGACATGTGACACAAAGTCTTCTACATTTGAGAGACATGTGACACAAAGTCTTCTGCATGTGAGAGACACGTGACACAAAGTCTTCTGCATGTGAGAGACACGTGACAAAGTCTTCTGCATGTGAGCGACACGTGACACAAAGTCTTCTGCATGTGAGAGACACGTGACACAAAGTCTTCTGCATGTGAGAGACACGTGACACAAAGTCTTCTGCTTTAGAGAGACACGTGACACAAAGTCTTCTGCATGTGAGAGACACGTGACACAAAGTTTTCTGCATGTGAGAGACACGTGACACAAAATCTTCTGGATGTGAGAGACACGTGACACAAAGTCTTCTACATGTGAGAGACACGTGACACAAAGTCTTCTGCATGAGAGAGACACGTGACAGTCTTCTGCATTTGAGAGACACGTGACACAAAGTCTTCTAAATGTGAGAGACACGTGACAAAGTCTTATGCATGTGAGAGACACGTGACACAAAGTCTTCTACATGTGAGAGACACGTGACACAAAGTCTTCTACATGTGAGAGACACGTGACACAAAGTCTTCTAAATGTGAGAGACACGTGACAAAGTCTTATGCATTTGAGAGACACGTGACACAAAGTCTTCTAAATGTGAGAGACACGTGACACAAAGTCTTCTGCATGTGAGAGACACGTGACACAAAGTCTTCTGCATGTGAGAGACACGTGACACAAAGTCTTCTGCATGTGAGAGACACGTGACACAAAGTCTTCTGCTTTAGAGAGACACGTGACACAAAGTCTTCTGCATGTGAGAGACACGTGACACAAAGTTTTCTGCATGTGAGAGACACGTGACACAAAATCTTCTGGATGTGAGAGACACGTGACACAAAGTCTTCTACATGTGAGAGACACGTGACACAAAGTCTTCTGCATGAGAGAGACACGTGACAGTCTTCTGCATTTGAGAGACACGTGACACAAAGTCTTCTAAATGTGAGAGACACGTGACACAAAGTCTTCTGCATGTGAGAGACACGTGACACAAAGTCTTCTGCATGTGAGAGACACGTGACACAAAGTCTTCTGCATGTGAGAGACACGTGACACAAAGTCTTCTGCTTTAGAGAGACACGTGACACAAAGTCTTCTGCATGTGAGAGACACGTGACACAAAGTTTTCTGCATGTGAGAGACACGTGACACAAAATCTTCTGGATGTGAGAGACACGTGACACAAAGTCTTCTACATGTGAGAGACACGTGACACAAAGTCTTCTGCATGAGAGAGACACGTGACAGTCTTCTGCATTTGAGAGACACGTGACACAAAGTCTTCTAAATGTGAGAGACACGTGACAAAGTCTTATGCATGTGAGAGACACGTGACACAAAGTCTTCTACATGTGAGAGACACGTGACACAAAGTCTTCTACATGTGAGAGACACGTGACACAAAGTCTTCTAAATGTGAGAGACACGTGACAAAGTCTTATGCATTTGAGAGACACGTGACACAAAGTCTTCTAAATGTGAGAGACACGTGACACAAAGTCTTCTGCATATGAGAGACACGTGACACAAAGTCTTCTGCATATGAGAGACACGTGAGACAAAGTCTTCTACATGTGAGAGACACGTGACACAAAGTTTTCTACATGTGAGAGACATGTGACACAAAGTCTTCTGCATGTGAGAGACACGTGACACAAAGTCTTCTGCATGTGAGAGACACGTGACACAAAGTCTTCTACATGTGAGAGACACGTGACACAAAGTCTTTTGCATGTGAGAGACACGTGACACAAAGTCTTCTGCATGTGAGAGACACGTGACACAAAGTCTTCTGCATGTGAGAGACACGTGACACAAAGTCTTCTGCATGTGAGAGACACGTGACACAAAGTCTTCTGCTTTAGAGAGACACGTGACACAAAGTCTTTTACATGTGAGAGACACATGACACAAAGTCTTCTGCATGTGAGAGACACGTGACAGTCTTCTGCGTTTGAGAGACACGTGACACAAAGTCTTCTAAATGTGAGAGACACGTGACAAAGTCTTATGCATGTGAGAGACACGTGACACAAAGTCTTCTAAATGTGAGAGACAAGTGACAGTCTTCTGCATTTGAGAGACACGTGACACAAATTCTTCTAAATGTGAAAGACACGTGACAAAGTCTTATGCATTTGAGAGACACGTGACACAAAGTCTTCTAAATGTGAGAGACACGTGACTCAAAGTCTTCTGCATGTTAGAGACACGTTACACAAAGTCTTCTGCATGTGAGAGACACGTGACACAAAATCTTCTGGATGTGAGAGACACGTGACACAAAGTCTTCTACATGTGAGAGACACGTGACACAAAGTCTTCTACATGTGAGAGACACGTGACACAAAGTCTTCTGCATGTGAGAGACACGTGACACAAAGTCTTCTGCATGTGAGAGACACGTGACAAAGTCTTCTGCATGTGAGAGACACGTGACACAAAGTCTTCTGCATGTGAGAGACACGTGACACAAAGTCTTCTGCATGTGAGAGACACGTGACACAAAGTCTTCTGCATGTGAGAGACACGTGACACAAAGTCTTCTGCATATGAGAGACACGTGACACAAAGTCTTCTGCATATGAGAGACACGTGACACAAAGTCTTCTACATGTGAGAGACACGTGACACAAAGTTTTCTACATGTGAGAGACATGTGACAAAAAGTCTTCTGCATGTGAGAGACACGTGACACAAAGTCTTCTGCATGTGAGAGACACGTGACACAAAGTCTTCTACATGTGAGAGACACGTGACACAAAGTATTTTGCATGTGAGAGACACGTGACACAAAGTCTTCTGCATGTGAGAGACACGTGACAAAAAGTCTTCTGCTTTAGAGAGACACGTGACACAAAGTCTTCTACATGTGAGAGACACGTGACACAAAGTCTTCTGCATGAAAGAGACACGTGACAGTCTTCTGCGTTTGAGAGACACGTGACACAAAGTCTTCTAAATGTGCGAGACACGTGACAAAGTCTTATGCATGTGAGAGACACGTGACACAAAGTCTTCTACATGTGAGAGACAAGTGACAGTCTTCTGCATTTGAGAGACACGTGACACAAATTCTTCTAAATGTGAAAGACACGTGACAAAGTCTTATGCATTTGAAAGACACGTGACACAAAGTCTTCTAAATGTGAGAGAAACGTGACTCAAAGTCTTCTGCATGTTAGCGACACGTTACACAAAGTCTTCTGCATGTGAGAGACACGTGACACAAAATCTTCTGGATGTGAGAGACACGTGACACAAAGTCTTCTACATGTGAGAGACACGTGACACAAAGTCTTCTGCATGAGAGAGACACGTGACACAAAGTCTTCTAAATGTGAGAGACACGTGACGAAGTCTTATGCATGTGAGAGACACGTGACACAAAGTCTTCTAAATGTGAGAGACACGTGACACAAAGTCTTCTGCATGTGAGAGATACGTGACACAGTCTTCTGCATGTGAGAGACACGTGACACAAAGTCTTCTACATGTGAGAGACATGTGACACAAAGTCTTCTACATGTGAGAGACATGTGACACAAAGTCTTCTGCATGTGAGAGACACGTGACATAAAGTCTTCTGCATGTGAGAGACACGTGACAAAGTCTTCTGCATGTGAGAGACACGTGACACAAAGTCTTCTGCATGTGAGAGACACGTGACACAAAGTCTTCTGCATGTGAGAGACACGTGACACAAAGTCTTCTGCATGTGAGAGACACGTGACACAAAGTCTTCTGCATGTGAGAGACACGTGACACAAAGTCTTCTGCTTTAGAGAGACACGTGACAAAAAGGCTTCTGCATGTGAGAGACACGTGACACAAAGTTTTCTGCATGTGAGAGACACGTGACACAAAATCTTCTGGATGTGAGAGACACGTGACACAAAGTCTTCTGCATGAGAGAGACATGTGACAGTCTTCTGCATTTGAGAGACACGTGACACAAAGTCTTCTAAATGTGAGAGACACGTGACAAAGTCTTATGCATGTGAGAGACACGTAACACAAAGTCTTCTACATGTGAGAGACACGTGACACAAAGTCTTCTACATGTGAGAGACACGTGACACAAAGTCTTCTGCATGTGAGAGACACGTGACACAAAGTCTTCTGCATGTGAGAGACACGTGACACAAAGTCTTCTGCATGTGAGAGACACGTGACACAAAGTCTTCTGCATATGAGAGACACGTGACACAAAGTCTTCTGCATATGAGAGACACGTGACACAAAGTCTTCTACATGTGAGAGACACGTGACACAAAGTTTTCTACATGTGAGAGACATGTGACACAAAGTCTTCTGCATGTGAGAGACACGTGACACAAAGTCTTCTGCATGTGAGAGACACGTGACACAAAGTCTTCTACATGTGAGAGACACGTGACACAAAGTATTTTGCATGTGAGAGACACGTGACACAAAGTCTTCTGCATGTGAGAGACACGTGACAAAAAGTCTTCTGCTTTAGAGAGACACGTGACACAAAGTCTTCTACATGTGAGAGACACGTGACACAAAGTCTTCTGCATGAAAGAGACACGTGACACAAAGTCTTCTACATGTGAGAGACATGTGACACAAAGTCTTCTACATGTGAGAGACATGTGACACAAAGTCTTCTGCATGTGAGAGACACGTGACATAAAGTCTTCTGCATGTGAGAGACACGTGACAAAGTCTTCTGCATGTGAGAGACACGTGACACAAAGTCTTCTGCATGTGAGAGACACGTGACACAAAGTCTTCTGCATGTGAGAGACACGTGACACAAAGTCTTCTGCATGTGAGAGACACGTGACACAAAGTCTTCTGCATGTGAGAGACACGTGACACAAAGTCTTCTGCTTTAGAGAGACACGTGACACAAAGTCTTCTGCATGTGAGAGACACGTGACACAAAGTTTTCTGCATGTGAGAGACACGTGACACAAAATCTTCTGGATGTGAGAGAGACGTGACACAAAGTCTTCTGCATGAGAGAGACATGTGACAGTCTTCTGCATTTGAGAGACACGTGACACAAAGTCTTCTAAATGTGAGAGACACGTGACAAAGTCTTATGCATGTGAGAGACACGTAACACAAAGTCTTCTACATGTGAGAGACACGTGACACAAAGTCTTCTACATGTGAGAGACACGTGACACAAAGTCTTCTGCATGTGAGAGACACGTGACACAAAGTCTTCTACATGTGAGAGACACGTGACACAAAGTCTTCTGCATGTGAGAGACACGTGACACAAAGTCTTCTGCATATGAGAGACACGTGACACAAAGTCTTCTGCATATGAGAGACACGTGACACAAAGTCTTCTACATGTGAGAGACACGTGACACAAAGTTTTCTACATGTGAGAGACATGTGACACAAAGTCTTCTGCATGTGAGAGACACGTGACACAAAGTCTTCTGCATGTGAGAGACACGTGACACAAAGTCTTCTACATGTGAGAGACACGTGACACAAAGTATTTTGCATGTGAGAGACACGTGACACAAAGTCTTCTGCATGTGAGAGACACGTGACAAAAAGTCTTCTGCTTTAGAGAGACACGTGACACAAAGTCTTCTACATGTGAGAGACACGTGACACAAAGTCTTCTGCATGAAAGAGACACGTGACAGTCCTCTGCGTTTGAGAGACACGTGACACAAAGTCTTCTAAATGTGCGAGACACGTGACAAAGTCTTATGCATGTGAGAGACACGTGACACAAAGTCTTCTACATGTGAGAGACAAGTGACAGTCTTCTGCATTTGAGAGACACGTGACACAAATTCTTCTAAATGTGAAAGACACGTGACAAAGTCTTATGCATTTGAAAGACACGTGACACAAAGTCTTCTAAATGTGAGAGACACGTGACTCAAAGTCTTCTGCATGTTAGCGACACGTTACACAAAGTCTTCTGCATGTGAGAGACACGTGACACAAAATCTTCTGGATGTGAGAGACACGTGACACAAAGTCTTCTACATGTGAGAGACACGTGACACAAAGTCTTCTGCATGAGAGAGACACGTGACACAAAGTCTTCTAAATGTGAGAGACACGTGACGAAGTCTTATGCATGTGAGAGACACGTGACACAAAGTCTTCTAAATGTGAGAGACACGTGACACAAAGTCGTCTGCATGTGAGAGATACGTGACACAGTCTTCTGCATGTGAGAGACACGTGACACAAAGTCTTCTACATGTGAGAGACATGTGACACAAAGTCTTCTACATGTGAGAGACATGTGACACAAAGTCTTCTGCATGTGAGAGACACGTGACATAAAGTCTTCTGCATGTGAGAGACACGTGACAAAGTCTTCTGCATGTGAGAGACACGTGACACAAATTCTTCTGCATGTGAGAGACACGTGACACAAAGTCTTCTGCATGTGAGAGACACGTGACACAAAGTCTTCTGCATGTGAGAGACACGTGACACAAAGTCTTCTGCATGTGAGAGACACGTGACACAAAGTCTTCTGCTTTAGAGAGACACGTGACACAAAGTCTTCTGCATGTGAGAGACACGTGACACAAAGTTTTCTGCATGTGAGAGACACGTGACACAAAATCTTCTGGATGTGAGAGACACGTGACACAAAGTCTTCTACATGTGAGAGACACATGACACAAAGTCTTCTGCATGAGAGAGACATGTGACAGTCTTCTGCATTTGAGAGACACGTGACACAAAGTCTTCTAAATTTGAGAGACACGTGACAAAGTCTTATGCATGTGAGAGACACGTAACACAAAGTCTTCTACATGTGAGAGACACGTGACACAAAGTCTTCTACATTTGAGAGACACGTGACACAAAGTCTTCTAAATGTGAGAGACACGTGACAAAGTCATGCATTTGAGAGACACGTGACACAAAGTCTTCTAAATGTGAGAGACACGTGACACAAAGTCTTCTGCATGTGAGAGACACGTGACACAAAGTCTTCTGCATGTGAGAGACACGTGACACAAAGTCTTCTGCTTTAGAGAGACACGTGACACAAAGTCTTCTACATGTGAGAGACACGTGACACAAAGTCTTCTGCATGTGAGAGACACGTGACAGTCTTCTGCGTTTGAGAGACACGTGACACAAAGTCTTCTAAATGTGAGAGACACGTGACAAAGTCTTATGCATGTGAGAGACACGTGACACAAAGTCTTCTACCTGTGAGAGACAAGTGACAGTCTTCTGCATTTGAGAGACACGTGACACAAAGTCTTCTACATGTGAGAGACACGTGACACAAAGTCTTCTGCATGTGAGAGACACGTGACAGTCTTCTGCGTTTGAGAGACACGTGACACAAAGTCTTCTAAATGTGAGAGACACGTGACAAAGTCTTATGCATGTGAGAGACACGTGACACAAAGTCTTCTACATGTGAGAGACAAGTGACAGTCTTCTGCATTTGAGAGACACGTGACACAAAGTCTTCTAAATGTGAAAGACACGTGACAAAGTCTTCTGCATTTGAGAGACACGTGACACAAATTCTTCTAAATGTGAAAGACACGTGACAAAGTCTTATGCATTTGAGAGACACGTGACACAAAGTCTTCTAAATGTGAGAGACACGTGACTCAAAGTCTTCTGCATGTTAGAGACACGTTACACAAAGTCTTCTGCATGTGAGAGACACGTGACACAAAATCTTCTGGATGTGAGAGACACGTGACACAAAGTCTTCTACATGTGAGAGACACGTGACACAAAGTCTTCTACATGTGAGAGACACGTGACACAAAGTCTTCTGCATGTGAGAGACACGTGACACAAAGTCTTCTGCATGTGAGAGACACGTGACAAAGTCTTCTGCATGTGAGAGACACGTGACACAAAGTCTTCTGCATGTGAGAGACACGTGACACAAAGTCTTCTGCATGTGAGAGACACGTGACACAAAGTCTTCTGCATGTGAGAGACACGTGACACAAAGTCTTCTGCATATGAGAGACACGTGACACAAAGTCTTCTGCATATGAGAGACACGTGACACAAAGTCTTCTACATGTGAGAGACACGTGACACAAAGTTTTCTACATGTGAGAGACATGTGACACAAAGTCTTCTGCATGTGAGAGACACGTGACACAAAGTCTTCTGCATGTGAGAGACACGTGACACAAAGTCTTCTACATGTGAGAGACACGTGACACAAAGTATTTTGCATGTGAGAGACACGTGACACAAAGTCTTCTGCATCTGAGAGACACGTGACAAAAAGTCTTCTGCTTTAGAGAGACACGTGACACAAAGTCTTCTACATGTGAGAGACACGTGACACAAAGTCTTCTGCATGAAAGAGACACGTGACAGTCTTCTGCGTTTGAGAGACAGGTGACACAAAGTCTTCTAAATGTGCGAGACACGTGACAAAGTCTTATGCATGTGAGAGACACGTGACACAAAGTCTTCTACATGTGAGAGACAAGTGACAGTCTTCTGCATTTGAGAGACACGTGACACAAATTCTTCTAAATGTGAAAGACACGTGACAAAGTCTTATGCATTTGAAAGACACGTGACACAAAGTCTTCTAAATGTGAGAGACACGTGACTCAAAGTCTTCTGCATGTTAGCGACACGTTACACAAAGTCTTCTGCATGTGAGAGACACGTGACACAAAATCTTCTGGATGTGAGAGACACGTGACACAAAGTCTTCTACATGTGAGAGACACGTGACACAAAGTCTTCTGCATGAGAGAGACACGTGACACAAAGTCTTCTAAATGTGAGAGACACGTGACGAAGTCTTATGCATGTGAGAGACACGTGACACAAAGTCTTCTAAATGTGAGAGACACGTGACACAAAGTCTTCTGCATATGAGAGACACGTGACACAAAGTCTTCTGCATATGAGAGACACGTGACACAAAGTCTTCTACATGTGAGAGACACGTGACACAAAGTTTTCTACATGTGAGAGACATGTGACACAAAGTCTTCTGCATGTGAGAGACAGGTGACACAAAGTCTTCTGCATGTGAGAGACACGTGACACAAAGTCTTCTACATGTGAGAGACACGTGACACAAAGTATTTTGCATGTGAGAGACACGTGACACAAAGTCTTCTGCATGTGAGAGACACGTGACAAAAAGTCTTCTGCTTTAGAGAGACACGTGACACAAAGTCTTCTACATGTGAGAGACACGTGACACAAAGTCTTCTGCATGAAAGAGACACGTGAGAGTCTTCTGCGTTTGAGAGACACGTGACACAAAGTCTTCTAAATGTGCGAGACACGTGACAAAGTCTTATGCATGTGAGAGACACGTGACACAAAGTCTTCTACATGTGAGAGACAAGTGACAGTCTTCTGCATTTGAGAGACACGTGACACAAATTCTTCTAAATGTGAAAGACACGTGACAAAGTCTTATGCATTTGAAAGACACGTGACACAAAGTCTTCTAAATGTGAGAGACACGTGACTCAAAGTCTTCTGCATGTTAGCGACACGTTACACAAAGTCTTCTGCATGTGAGAGACACGTGACACAAAATCTTCTGGATGTGAGAGACACGTGACACAAAGTCTTCTACATGTGAGAGACACGTGACACAAAGTCTTCTGCATGAGAGAGACACGTGACACAAAGTCTTCTAAATGTGAGAGACACGTGACGAAGTCTTATGCATGTGAGAGACACGTGACACAAAGTCTTCTAAATGTGAGAGACACGTGACACAAAGTCTTCTGCATGTGAGAGATACGTGACACAGTCTTCTGCATGTGAGAGACACGTGACACAAAGTCTTCTACATGTGAGAGACATGTGACACAAAGTCTTCTACATGTGAGAGACATGTGACACAAAGTCTTCTGCATGTGAGAGACACGTGACATAAAGTCTTCTGCATGTGAGAGACACGTGACAAAGTCTTCTGCATGTGAGAGACACGTGACACAAAGTCTTCTGCATGTGAGAGACACGTGACACAAAGTCTTCTGCATGTGAGAGACACGTGACACAAAGTCTTCTGCATGTGAGAGACACGTGACACAAAGTCTTCTGCATGTGAGAGACACGTGACACAAAGTCTTCTGCTTTAGAGAGACACGTGACACAAAGTCTTCTGCATGTGAGAGACACGTGACACAAAGTTTTCTGCATGTGAGAGACACGTGACACAAAATCTTCTGGATGTGAGAGACACGTGACACAAAGTCTTCTACATGTGAGAGACACGTGACACAAAGTCTTCTGCATGAGAGAGACATGTGACAGTCTTCTGCATTTGAGAGACACGTGACACAAAGTCTTCTAAATGTGAGAGACACGTGACAAAGTCTTATGCATGTGAGAGACACGTAACACAAAGTCTTCTACATGTGAGAGACACGTGACACAAAGTCTTCTACATGTGAGAGACACGTGACACAAAGTCTTCTGCATGTGAGAGACACGTGACACAAAGTCTTCTGCATGTGAGAGACACGTGACACAAAGTCTTCTGCATGTGAGAGACACGTGACACAAAGTCTTCTGCTTTAGAGAGACACGTGACACAAAGTCTTCTACATGTGAGAGACACGTGACACAAAGTCTTCTGCATGAAAGAGACACGTGACAGTCTTCTGCGTTTGAGAGACACGTGACACAAAGTCTTCTAAATGTGCGAGACACGTGACAAAGTCTTATGCATGTGAGAGACACGTGACACAAAGTCTTCTACATGTGAGAGACAAGTGACAGTCTTCTGCATTTGAGAGACACGTGACACAAATTCTTCTAAATGTGAAAGACACGTGACAAAGTCTTATGCATTTGAAAGACACGTGACACAAAGTCTTCTAAATGTGAGAGACACGTGACTCAAAGTCTTCTGCATGTTAGCGACACGTTACACAAAGTCTTCTGCATGTGAGAGACACGTGACACAAAATCTTCTGGATGTGAGAGACACGTGACACAAAGTCTTCTACATGTGAGAGACACGTGACACAAAGTCTTCTGCATGAGAGAGACACGTGACACAAAGTCTTCTAAATGTGAGAGACACGTGACGAAGTCTTATGCATGTGAGAGACACGTGACACAAAGTCTTCTAAATGTGAGAGACACGTGACACAAAGTCGTCTGCATGTGAGAGATACGTGACACAGTCTTCTGCATGTGAGAGACACGTGACACAAAGTCTTCTACATGTGAGAGACATGTGACACAAAGTCTTCTACATGTGAGAGACATGTGACACAAAGTCTTCTGCATGTGAGAGACACGTGACATAAAGTCTTCTGCATGTGAGAGACACGTGACAAAGTCTTCTGCATGTGAGAGACACGTGACACAAAGTCTTCTGCATGTGAGAGACACGTGACACAAAGTCTTCTGCATGTGAGAGACACGTGACACAAAGTCTTCTGCATGTGAGAGACACGGGACACAAAGTCTTCTGCATGTGAGAGACACGTGACACAAAGTCTTCTGCTTTAGAGAGACACGTGACACAAAGTCTTCTGCATGTGAGAGACACGTGACATAAAGTCTTCTGCATGTGAGAGACACGTGACAAAGTCTTCTGCATGTGAGAGACACGTGACACAAAGTCTTCTGCATGTGAGAGACACGTGACACAAAATCTTCTGGATGTGAGAGACACGTGACACAAAGTCTTCTACATGTGAGAGACACGTGACACAAAGTCTTCTGCATGAGAGAGACATGTGACAGTCTTCTGCATTTGAGAGACACGTGACACAAAGTCTTCTAAATGTGAGAGACACGTGACAAAGTCTTATGCATGTGAGAGACACGTAACACAAAGTCTTCTACATGTGAGAGACACGTGACACAAAGTCTTCTACATGTGAGAGACACGTGACACAAAGTCTTCTAAATGTGAGAGACACGTGACAAAGTCATGCATTTGAGAGACACGTGACACAAAGTCTTCTAAATGTGAGAGACACGTGACACAAAGTCTTCTGCATGTGAGAGACACGTGACACAAAGTCTTCTGCATGTGAGAGACACGTGACACAAAGTCTTCTGCTTTAGAGAGACACGTGACACAAAGTCTTCTACATGTGAGAGACACGTGACACAAAGTCTTCTGCATGTGAGAGACACGTGACAGTCTTCTGCGTTTGAGAGACACGTGACACAAAGTCTTCTAAATGTGAGAGACACGTGACAAAGTCTTATGCATGTGAGAGACACGTGACACAAAGTCTTCTACATGTGAGAGACAAGTGACAGTCTTCTGCATTTGAGAGACACGTGACACAAAGTCTTCTAAATGTGAAAGACACGTGACAAAGTCTTATGCATTTGAGAGACACGTGACACAAAGTCTTCTAAATGTGAGAGACACGTGACTCAAAGTTTTCTGCATGTGAGAGACACGTGACACAAAATCTTCTGGATGTGAGAGACACGTGACACAAAGTCTTCTACATGTGAGAGACACGTGACACAAAGTCTTCTGCATGAGAGAGACATGTGACAGTCTTCTGCATTTTAGAGACACGTGACACAAAGTCTTCTAAATGTGAGAGACACGTGACAAAGTCTTATGCATGTGAGAGACACGTAACACAAAGTCTTCTACATGTGAGAGACACGTGACACAAAGTCTTCTACATGTGAGAGACACGTGACACAAAGTCTTCTAAATGTGAGAGACACGTGACAAAGTCTTATGCATTTGAGAGACACGTGACACAAAGTCTTCTATATGTGAGAGACACGTGACACAAAGTCTTCTGCATGTGAGAGACACGTGACACAAAGTCTTCTGCATGTGAGAGACACGTGACACAAAGTCTTTTGCATGTGAGAGACACGTGACACAAAGTCTTCTGCATGTGAGAGACACGTGACACAAAGTCTTCTGCATGTGAGAGACACGTGACACAAAGTCTTCTGCTTTAGAGAGACACGTGACACAAAGTCTTCTACATGTGAGAGACACGTGACACAAAGTCTTCTGCATGTGAGAGACACGTGACAGTCTTCTGCGTTTGAGAGACACGTGACACAAAGTCTTCTAAATGTGAGAGACACGTGACAAAGTCTTATGCATGTGAGAGACACGTGACACAAAGTCTTCTACATGTGAGAGACAAGTGACAGTCTTCTGCATTTGAGAGACACGTGACACAAAGTCTTCTAAATGTGAAAGACACGTGACAAAGTCTTATGCATTTGAGAGACACGTGACACAAAGTCTTCTAAATGTGAGAGACACGTGACTCAAAGTCTTCTGCATGTTAGAGACACGTGACACAAAGTCTTCTGCATGTGAGAGACACGTGACACAAAATCTTCTGGATGTGAGAGACACGTGACACAAAGTCTTCTACATGTGAGAGACACGTGACACAAAGTCTTCTGCATGAGAGAGACACGTGACAGTCTTCTGCATTTGAGAGACACGTGACACAAAGTCTTCTAAATGTGAGAGACACGTGACGAAGTCTTATGCATGTGAGAGACACGTGACACAAAGTCTTCTAAATGTGAGAGACACGTGACACAAAGTCTTCTGCATGTGAGAGATACGTGACACAGTCTTGTGCATGTGAGAGACACGTGACACAAAGTCTTCTACATGTGAGAGACATGTGACACAAAGTCTTCTACATGTGAGAGACATGTGACACAAAGTCTTCTGCATGTGAGAGACACGTGACACAAAGTCTTCTGCATGTGAGAGACACGTGACAAAGTCTTCTGCATGTGAGAGACACGTGACACAAAGTCTTCTAAATGTGAGAGACACGTGACAAAGTCTTATGCATTTGAGAGACACGTGACACAAAGTCTTCTAAATGTGAGAGACACGTGACACAAAGTCTTCTGCATGTGAGAGACACGTGACACAAAGTCTTTTGCATGTGAGAGACACGTGACACAAAGTCTTCTGCATGTGAGAGACACGTGACAAAAAGTCTTCTGCATGTGAGAGACACGTGACACAAAGTCTTCTGCTTTAGAGAGACACGTGACACAAAGTCTTCTGCATGTGAGAGACACGTGACAAAAAGTCTTCTGCATGTGAGAGACACGTGACAAAAAGTCTTCTGCTTTAGAAAGACACGTGACACAAAGTCTTCTACATGTGAGAGACACGTGACACAAAGTCTTCTGCATGAAAGAGACACGTGACAGTCTTCTGCGTTTGAGAGACACGTGACACAAAGTCTTCTAAATGTGCGAGACACGTGACAAAGTCTTATGCATGTGAGAGACACGTGACACAAAGTCTTCTACATGTGAGAGACAAGTGACAGTCTTCTGCATTTGAGAGACACGTGACACAAATTCTTCTAAATGTGAAAGACACGTGACAAAGTCTTATGCATTTGAAAGACACGTGACACAAAGTCTTCTAAATGTGAGGGACACGTGACTCAAAGTCTTCTGCATGTTAGCGACACGTTACACAAAGTCTTCTGCATGTGAGAGACACGTGACACAAAATCTTCTGGATGTGAGAGACACGTGACACAAAGTCTTCTACATGTGAGAGACACGTGACACAAAGTCTTCTGCATGAGAGAGACACGTGACAGTCTTCTGCATTTGAGAGACACGTGACACAAAGTCTTCTAAATGTGAGAGACACGTGACGAAGTCTTATGCATGTGAGAGACACGTGACACAAAGTCTTCTAAATGTGAGAGACACGTGACACAAAGTCTTCTGCATGTGAGAGATACGTGACACAGTCTTGTGCATGTGAGAGACACGTGACACAAAGTCTTCTACATGTGAGAGACATGTGACACAAAGTCTTCTACATGTGAGAGACATGTGACACAAAGTCTTCTGCATGTGAGAGACACGTGACACAAAGTCTTCTGCATGTGAGAGACACGTGACAAAGTCTTCTGCATGTGAGAGACACGTGACACAAAGTCTTCTAAATGTGAGAGACACGTGACAAAGTCTTATGCATTTGAGAGACACGTGACACAAAGTCTTCTAAATGTGAGAGACACGTGACACAAAGTCTTCTGCATGTGAGAGACACGTGACACAAAGTCTTTTGCATGTGAGAGACACGTGACACAAAGTCTTCTGCATGTGAGAGACACGTGACAAAAAGTCTTCTGCATGTGAGAGACACGTGACACAAAGTCTTCTGCTTTAGAGAGACACGTGACACAAAGTCTTCTGCATGTGAGAGACACGTGACAAAAAGTCTTCTGCATGTGAGAGACACGTGACAAAAAGTCTTCTGCTTTAGAAAGACACGTGACACAAAGTCTTCTACATGTGAGAGACACGTGACACAAAGTCTTCTGCATGAAAGAGACACGTGACAGTCTTCTGCGTTTGAGAGACACGTGACACAAAGTCTTCTAAATGTGCGAGACACGTGACAAAGTCTTATGCATGTGAGAGACACGTGACACAAAGTCTTCTACATGTGAGAGACAAGTGACAGTCTTCTGCATTTGAGAGACACGTGACACAAATTCTTCTAAATGTGAAAGACACGTGACAAAGTCTTATGCATTTGAAAGACACGTGACACAAAGTCTTCTAAATGTGAGGGACACGTGACTCAAAGTCTTCTGCATGTTAGCGACACGTTACACAAAGTCTTCTGCATGTGAGAGACACGTGACACAAAATCTTCTGGATGTGAGAGACACGTGACACAAAGTCTTCTACATGTGAGAGACACGTGACACAAAGTCTTCTGCATGAGAGAGACACGTGACACAAAGTCTTCTAAATGTGAGAGACACGTGACGAAGTCTTATGCATGTGAGAGACACGTGACACAAAGTCTTCTAAATGTGAGAGACACGTGACACAAAGTCTTCTGCATGTGAGAGATACGTGACACAGTCTTCTGCATGTGAGAGACACGTGACACAAAGTCTTCTACATGTGAGAGACATGTGACACAAAGTCTTCTACATGTGAGAGACATGTGACACAAAGTCTTCTGCATGTGAGAGACACGTGACATAAAGTCTTCTGCATGTGAGAGACACGTGACAAAGTCTTCTGCATGTGAGAGACACGTGACACAAAGTCTTCTGCATGTGAGAGACACGTGACACAAAGTCTTCTGCATGTGAGAGACACGTGACACAAAGTCTTCTGCATGTGAGAGACACGTGACACAAAGTCTTCTGCATGTGAGAGACACGTGACACAAAGTCTTCTGCATGTGAGAGACACGTGACACAAAGTCTTCTGCATGTGAGAGACACGTGACACAAAGTCTTCTGCTTTAGAGAGACACGTGACACAAAGTCTTCTGCATGTGAGAGACACGTGACACAAAGTTTTCTGCATGTGAGAGACACGTGACACAAAATCTTCTGGATGTGAGAGACACGTGACACAAAGTCTTCTACATGTGAGAGACACGTGACACAAAGTCTTCTGCATGAGAGAGACATGTGACAGTCTTCTGCATTTGAGAGACACGTGACACAAAGTCTTCTAAATGTGAGAGACACGTGACAAAGTCTTATGCATGTGAGAGACACGTAACACAAAGTCTTCTACATGTGAGAGACACGTGACACAAAGTCTTCTACATGTGAGAGACACGTGACACAAAGTCTTCTGCATGTGAGAGACACGTGACACAAAGTCTTCTGCATGTGAGAGACATGTGACACAAAGTCTTCTGCATGTGAGAGACACGTGACACAAAGTCTTCTGCTTTAGAGAGACACGTGACACAAAGTCTTCTACATGTGAGAGACACGTGACACAAAGTCTTCTGCATGAAAGAGACACGTGACAGTCTTCTGCGTTTGAGAGACACGTGACACAAAGTCTTCTAAATGTGCGAGACACGTGACAAAGTCTTATGCATGTGAGAGACACGTGACACAAAGTCTTCTACATGTGAGAGACAAGTGACAGTCTTCTGCATTTGAGAGACACGTGACACAAATTCTTCTAAATGTGAAAGACACGTGACAAAGTCTTATGCATTTGAAAGACACGTGACACAAAGTCTTCTAAATGTGAGAGACACGTGACTCAAAGTCTTCTGCATGTTAGCGACACGTTACACAAAGTCTTCTGCATGTGAGAGACACGTGACACAAAATCTTCTGGATGTGAGAGACACGTGACACAAAGTCTTCTACATGTGAGAGACACGTGACACAAAGTCTTCTGCATGAGAGAGACACGTGACACAAAGTCTTCTAAATGTGAGAGACACGTGACGAAGTCTTATGCATGTGAGAGACACGTGACACAAAGTCTTCTAAATGTGAGAGACACGTGACACAAAGTCGTCTGCATGTGAGAGATACGTGACACAGTCTTCTGCATGTGAGAGACACGTGACACAAAGTCTTCTACATGTGAGAGACATGTGACACAAAGTCTTCTACATGTGAGAGACATGTGACACAAAGTCTTCTGCATGTGAGAGACACGTGACATAAAGTCTTCTGCATGTGAGAGACACGTGACATAAAGTCTTCTGCATGTGAGAGACACGTGACAAAGTCTTCTGCATGTGAGAGACACGTGACACAAAGTCTTCTGCATGTGAGAGACACGTGACACAAAGTCTTCTGCATGTGAGAGACACGTGACACAAAGTCTTCTGCATGTGAGAGACACGGAACACAAAGTCTTCTGCATGTGAGAGACACGTGACACAAAGTCTTCTGCTTTAGAGAGACACGTGACACAAAGTCTTCTGCATGTGAGAGACACGTGACACAAAGTTTTCTGCATGTGAGAGACACGTGACACAAAATCTTCTGGATGTGAGAGACACGTGACACAAAGTCTTCTACATGTGAGAGACACGTGACACAAAGTCTTCTGCATGAGAGAGACATGTGACAGTCTTCTGCATTTGAGAGACACGTGACACAAAGTCTTCTAAATGTGAGAGACACGTGACAAAGTCTTATGCATGTGAGAGACACGTAACACAAAGTCTTCTACATGTGAGAGACACGTGACACAAAGTCTTCTACATGTGAGAGACACGTGACACAAAGTCTTCTAAATGTGAGAGACACGTGACAAAGTCATGCATTTGAGAGACACGTGACACAAAGTCTTCTAAATGTGAGAGACACGTGACACAAAGTCTTCTGCATGTGAGAGACACGTGACACAAAGTCTTCTGCATGTGAGAGACACGTGACACAAAGTCTTCTGCTTTAGAGAGACACGTGACACAAAGTCTTCTACATGTGAGAGACACGTGACACAAAGTCTTCTGCATGTGAGAGACACGTGACAGTCTTCTGCGTTTGAGAGACACGTGACACAAAGTCTTCTAAATGTGAGAGACACGTGACAAAGTCTTATGCATGTGAGAGACACGTGACACAAAGTCTTCTACATGTGAGAGACAAGTGACAGTCTTCTGCATTTGAGAGACACGTGACACAAAGTCTTCTAAATGTGAAAGACACGTGACAAAGTCTTATGCATTTGAGAGACACGTGACACAAAGTCTTCTAAATGTGAGAGACACGTGACTCAAAGTTTTCTGCATGTGAGAGACACGTGACACAAAATCTTCTGGATGTGAGAGACACGTGACACAAAGTCTTCTACATGTGAGAGACACGTGACACAAAGTCTTCTGCATGAGAGAGACATGTGACAGTCTTCTGCATTTGAGAGACACGTGACACAAAGTCTTCTAAATGTGAGAGACACGTGACAAAGTCTTATGCATGTGAGAGACACGTAACACAAAGTCTTCTACATGTGAGAGACACGTGACACAAAGTCTTCTACATGTGAGAGACACGTGACACAAAGTCTTCTAAATGTGAGAGACACGTGACAAAGTCTTATGCATTTGAGAGACACGTGACACAAAGTCTTCTATATGTGAGAGACACGTGACACAAAGTCTTCTGCATGTGAGAGACACGTGACACAAAGTCTTCTGCATGTGAGAGACACGTGACACAAAGTCTTTTGCATGTGAGAGACACGTGACACAAAGTCTTCTGCATGTGAGAGACACGTGACACAAAGTCTTCTGCATGTGAGAGACACGTGACACAAAGTCTTCTGCTTTAGAGAGACACGTGACACAAAGTCTTCTACATGTGAGAGACACGTGACACAAAGTCTTCTGCATGTGAGAGACACGTGACAGTCTTCTGCGTTTGAGAGACACGTGACACAAAGTCTTCTAAATGTGAGAGACACGTGACAAAGTCTTATGCATGTGAGAGACACGTGACACAAAGTCTTCTACATGTGAGAGACAAGTGACAGTCTTCTGCATTTGAGAGACACGTGACACAAAGTCTTCTAAATGTGAAAGACACGTGACAAAGTCTTATGCATTTGAGAGACACGTGACACAAAGTCTTCTAAATGTGAGAGACACGTGACTCAAAGTCTTCTGCATGTTAGAGACACGTGACACAAAGTCTTCTGCATGTGAGAGACACGTGACACAAAATCTTCTGGATGTGAGAGACACGTGACACAAAGTCTTCTACATGTGAGAGACACGTGACACAAAGTCTTCTGCATGAGAGAGACACGTGACAGTCTTCTGCATTTGAGAGACACGTGACACAAAGTCTTCTAAATGTGAGAGACACGTGACGAAGTCTTATGCATGTGAGAGACACGTGACACAAAGTCTTCTAAATGTGAGAGACATGTGACACAAAGTCTTCTGCATGTGAGAGATACGTGACACAGTCTTGTGCATGTGAGAGACACGTGACACAAAGTCTTCTACATGTGAGAGACATGTGACACAAAGTCTTCTACATGTGAGAGACATGTGACACAAAGTCTTCTGCATGTGAGAGACACGTGACACAAAGTCTTCTGCATGTGAGAGACACGTGACAAAGTCTTCTGCATGTGAGAGACACGTGACACAAAGTCTTCTAAATGTGAGAGACACGTGACAAAGTCTTATGCATTTGAGAGACACGTGACACAAAGTCTTCTAAATGTGAGAGACACGTGACACAAAGTCTTCTGCATGTGAGAGACACGTGACACAAAGTCTTTTGCATGTGAGAGACACGTGACACAAAGTCTTCTGCATGTGAGAGACACGTGACAAAAAGTCTTCTGCATGTGAGAGACACGTGACACAAAGTCTTCTGCTTTAGAGAGACACGTGACACAAAGTCTTCTGCATGTGAGAGACACGTGACACAAAGTTTTCTGCATGTGAGAGACACGTGACACAAAATCTTCTGGATGTGAGAGACACGTGACACAAAGTCTTCTGCATGAGAGAGACACGTGACAGTCTTCTGCATTTGAGAGACACGTGACACAAAGTCTTCTAAATGTGAGAGACACGTGGCACAAAGTCTTCTGCATGTGAGAGACACGTGACACAAAGTCTTCTGCATGTGAGAGACACGTGACACAAAGTCTTCTGCTTTAGAGAGACACGTGACACAAAGTCTTCTGCATGTGAGAGACACGTGACACAAAGTTTTCTGCATGTGAGAGACACGTGACACAAAATCTTCTGGATGTGAGAGACACGTGACACAAAGTCTTCTACATGTGAGAGACACGTGACACAAAGTCTTCTGCATGAGAGAGACACGTGACAGTCTTCTGCATTTGAGAGACACGTGACACAAAGTCTTCTAAATGTGAGAGACACGTGACAAAGTCTTATGCATGTGAGAGACACGTGACACAAAGTCTTCTACATGTGAGAGACACGTGACACAAAGTCTTCTACATGTGAGAGACACGTGACACAAAGTCTTCTAAATGTGAGAGACACGTGACACAAAGTCTTCTGCATGTGAGAGACACGTGACACAAAGTCTTCTGCTTTAGAGAGACACGTGACACAAAGTCTTTTACATGTGAGAGACACGTGACACAAAGTCTTCTGCATGTGAGAGACACCTGACAGTCTTCTGCGTTTGAGAGACACGTGACACAAAGTCTTCTAAATGTGAGAGACACGTGACAAAGTCTTATGCATGTGAGAGACACGTGACACAAAGTCTTCTAAATGTGAGAGACAAGTGACAGTCTTCTGCATTTGAGAGACACGTGACACAAATTCTTCTAAATGTGAAAGACACGTGACAAAGTCTTATGCATTTGAGAGACACGTGACACAAAGTCTTCTAAATGTGAGAGACACGTGACTCAAAGTCTTCTGCATGTTAGAGACACGTTACACAAAGTCTTCTGCATGTGAGAGACACGTGACACAAAATCTTCTGGATGTGAGAGACACGTGACACAAAGTCTTCTACATGTGAGAGACACGTGACACAAAGTCTTCTACATGTGAGAGACACGTGACACAAAGTCTTCTGCATGTGAGAGACACGTGACACAAAGTCTTCTGCATGTGAGAGATACGTGACACAGTCTTGTGCATGTGAGAGACACGTGACACAAAGTCTTCTACATGTGAGAGACATGTGACACAAAGTCTTCTACATGTGAGAGACATGTGACACAAAGTCTTCTGCATGTGAGAGACACGTGACACAAAGTCTTCTGCATGTGAGAGACACGTGACAAAGTCTTCTGCATGTGAGAGACACGTGACACAAAGTCTTCTAAATGTGAGAGACACGTGACAAAGTCTTAGGCATTTGAGAGACACGTGACACAAAGTCTTCTAAATGTGAGAGACACGTGACACAAAGTCTTCTGCATGTGAGAGACACGTGACACAAAGTCTTTTGCATGTGAGAGACACGTGACACAAAGTCTTCTGCATGTGAGAGACACGTGACAAAAAGTCTTCTGCATGTGAGAGACACGTGACACAAAGTCTTCTGCTTTAGAGAGACACGTGACACAAAGTCTTCTGCATGTGAGAGACACGTGACAAAAAGTCTTCTGCATGTGAGAGACACGTGACAAAAAGTCTTCTGCTTTAGAAAGACACGTGACACAAAGTCTTCTACATGTGAGAGACACGTGACACAAAGTCTTCTGCATGAAAGAGACACGTGACAGTCTTCTGCGTTTGAGAGACACGTGACACAAAGTCTTCTAAATGTGCGAGACACGTGACAAAGTCTTATGCATGTGAGAGACACGTGACACAAAGTCTTCTACATGTGAGAGACAAGTGACAGTCTTCTGCATTTGAGAGACACGTGACACAAATTCTTCTAAATGTGAAAGACACGTGACAAAGTCTTATGCATTTGAAAGACACGTGACACAAAGTCTTCTAAATGTGAGAGACACGTGACTCAAAGTCTTCTGCATGTTAGCGACACGTTACACAAAGTCTTCTGCATGTGAGAGACACGTGACACAAAATCTTCTGGATGTGAGAGACACGTGACACAAAGTCTTCTACATGTGAGAGACACGTGACACAAAGTCTTCTGCATGAGAGAGACACGTGACACAAAGTCTTCTAAATGTGAGAGACACGTGACGAAGTCTTATGCATGTGAGAGACACGTGACACAAAGTCTTCTAAATGTGAGAGACACGTGACACAAAGTCTTCTGCATGTGAGAGATACGTGACACAGTCTTCTGCATGTGAGAGACACGTGACACAAAGTCTTCTACATGTGAGAGACATGTGACACAAAGTCTTCTGCATGTGAGAGACACGTGACATAAAGTCTTCTGCATGTGAGAGACACGTGACAAAGTCTTCTGCATGTGAGAGACACGTGACACAAAGTCTTCTGCATGTGAGAGACACGTGACACAAAGTCTTCTGCATGTGAGAGACACGTGACACAAAGTCTTCTGCATGAGAGAGACATGTGACAGTCTTCTGCATTTGAGAGACACGTGACACAAAGTCTTCTAAATGTGAGAGACACGTGACAAAGTCTTATGCATGTGAGAGACACGTAACACAAAGTCTTCTACATGTGAGAGACACGTGACACAAAGTCTTCTACATGTGAGAGACACGTGACACAAAGTCTTCTAAATGTGAGAGACACGTGACAAAGTCTTATGCATTTGAGAGACACGTGACACAAAGTCTTCTATATGTGAGAGACACGTGACACAAAGTCTTCTGCATGTGAGAGACACGTGACACAAAGTCTTCTGCATGTGAGAGACACGTGACACAAAGTCTTTTGCATGTGAGAGACACGTGACACAAAGTCTTCTGCATGTGAGAGACACGTGACACAAAGTCTTCTGCATGTGAGAGACACGTGACACAAAGTCTTCTGCTTTAGAGAGACACGTGACACAAAGTCTTCTACATGTGAGAGACACGTGACACAAAGTCTTCTGCATGTGAGAGACACGTGACAGTCTTCTGCGTTTGAGAGACACGTGACACAAAGTCTTCTAAATGTGAGAGACACGTGACAAAGTCTTATGCATGTGAGAGACACGTGACACAAAGTCTTCTACATGTGAGAGACAAGTGACAGTCTTCTGCATTTGAGAGACACGTGACACAAAGTCTTCTAAATGTGAAAGACACGTGACAAAGTCTTATGCATTTGAGAGACACGTGACACAAAGTCTTCTAAATGTGAGAGACACGTGACTCAAAGTCTTCTGCATGTTAGAGACACGTGACACAAAGTCTTCTGCATGTGAGAGACACGTGACACAAAATCTTCTGGATGTGAGAGACACGTGACACAAAGTCTTCTACATGTGAGAGACACGTGACACAAAGTCTTCTGCATGAGAGAGACACGTGACAGTCTTCTGCATTTGAGAGACACGTGACACAAAGTCTTCTAAATGTGAGAGACACGTGACGAAGTCTTATGCATGTGAGAGACACGTGACACAAAGTCTTCTAAATGTGAGAGACATGTGACACAAAGTCTTCTGCATGTGAGAGATACGTGACACAGTCTTGTGCATGTGAGAGACACGTGACACAAAGTCTTCTACATGTGAGAGACATGTGACACAAAGTCTTCTACATGTGAGAGACATGTGACACAAAGTCTTCTGCATGTGAGAGACACGTGACACAAAGTCTTCTGCATGTGAGAGACACGTGACAAAGTCTTCTGCATGTGAGAGACACGTGACACAAAGTCTTCTAAATGTGAGAGACACGTGACAAAGTCTTATGCATTTGAGAGACACGTGACACAAAGTCTTCTAAATGTGAGAGACACGTGACACAAAGTCTTCTGCATGTGAGAGACACGTGACACAAAGTCTTTTGCATGTGAGAGACACGTGACACAAAGTCTTCTGCATGTGAGAGACACGTGACAAAAAGTCTTCTGCATGTGAGAGACACGTGACACAAAGTCTTCTGCTTTAGAGAGACACGTGACACAAAGTCTTCTGCATGTGAGAGACACGTGACACAAAGTTTTCTGCATGTGAGAGACACGTGACACAAAATCTTCTGGATGTGAGAGACACGTGACACAAAGTCTTCTACATGTGAGAGACACGTGACACAAAGTCTTCTGCATGAGAGAGACACGTGACAGTCTTCTGCATTTGAGAGACACGTGACACAAAGTCTTCTAAATGTGAGAGACACGTGGCACAAAGTCTTCTGCATGTGAGAGACACGTGACACAAAGTCTTCTGCATGTGAGAGACACGTGACACAAAGTCTTCTGCTTTAGAGAGACACGTGACACAAAGTCTTCTGCATGTGAGAGACACGTGACACAAAGTTTTCTGCATGTGAGAGACACGTGACACAAAATCTTCTGGATGTGAGAGACACGTGACACAAAGTCTTCTACATGTGAGAGACACGTGACACAAAGTCTTCTGCATGAGAGAGACACGTGACAGTCTTCTGCATTTGAGAGACACGTGACACAAAGTCTTCTAAATGTGAGAGACACGTGACAAAGTCTTATGCATGTGAGAGACACGTGACACAAAGTCTTCTACATGTGAGAGACACGTGACACAAAGTCTTCTACATGTGAGAGACACGTGACACAAAGTCTTCTAAATGTGAGAGACACGTGACACAAAGTCTTCTGCATGTGAGAGACACGTGACACAAAGTCTTCTGCTTTAGAGAGACACGTGACACAAAGTCTTTTACATGTGAGAGACACGTGACACAAAGTCTTCTGCATGTGAGAGACACGTGACAGTCTTCTGCGTTTGAGAGACACGTGACACAAAGTCTTCTAAATGTGAGAGACACGTGACAAAGTCTTATGCATGTGAGAGACACGTGACACAAAGTCTTCTAAATGTGAGAGACAAGTGACAGTCTTCTGCATTTGAGAGACACGTGACACAAATTCTTCTAAATGTGAAAGACACGTGACAAAGTCTTATGCATTTGAGAGACACGTGACACAAAGTCTTCTAAATGTGAGAGACACGTGACTCAAAGTCTTCTGCATGTTAGAGACACGTTACACAAAGTCTTCTGCATGTGAGAGACACGTGACACAAAATCTTCTGGATGTGAGAGACACGTGACACAAAGTCTTCTACATGTGAGAGACACGTGACACAAAGTCTTCTACATGTGAGAGACACGTGACACAAAGTCTTCTGCATGTGAGAGACACGTGACACAAAGTCTTCTGCATGTGAGAGATACGTGACACAGTCTTGTGCATGTGAGAGACACGTGACACAAAGTCTTCTACATGTGAGAGACATGTGACACAAAGTCTTCTACATGTGAGAGACATGTGACACAAAGTCTTCTGCATGTGAGAGACACGTGACACAAAGTCTTCTGCATGTGAGAGACACGTGACAAAGTCTTCTGCATGTGAGAGACACGTGACACAAAGTCTTCTAAATGTGAGAGACACGTGACAAAGTCTTAGGCATTTGAGAGACACGTGACACAAAGTCTTCTAAATGTGAGAGACACGTGACACAAAGTCTTCTGCATGTGAGAGACACGTGACACAAAGTCTTTTGCATGTGAGAGACACGTGACACAAAGTCTTCTGCATGTGAGAGACACGTGACAAAAAGTCTTCTGCATGTGAGAGACACGTGACACAAAGTCTTCTGCTTTAGAGAGACACGTGACACAAAGTCTTCTGCATGTGAGAGACACGTGACAAAAAGTCTTCTGCATGTGAGAGACACGTGACAAAAAGTCTTCTGCTTTAGAAAGACACGTGACACAAAGTCTTCTACATGTGAGAGACACGTGACACAAAGTCTTCTGCATGAAAGAGACACGTGACAGTCTTCTGCGTTTGAGAGACACGTGACACAAAGTCTTCTAAATGTGCGAGACACGTGACAAAGTCTTATGCATGTGAGAGACACGTGACACAAAGTCTTCTACATGTGAGAGACAAGTGACAGTCTTCTGCATTTGAGAGACACGTGACACAAATTCTTCTAAATGTGAAAGACACGTGACAAAGTCTTATGCATTTGAAAGACACGTGACACAAAGTCTTCTAAATGTGAGAGACACGTGACTCAAAGTCTTCTGCATGTTAGCGACACGTTACACAAAGTCTTCTGCATGTGAGAGACACGTGACACAAAATCTTCTGGATGTGAGAGACACGTGACACAAAGTCTTCTACATGTGAGAGACACGTGACACAAAGTCTTCTGCATGAGAGAGACACGTGACACAAAGTCTTCTAAATGTGAGAGACACGTGACGAAGTCTTATGCATGTGAGAGACACGTGACACAAAGTCTTCTAAATGTGAGAGACACGTGACACAAAGTCTTCTGCATGTGAGAGATACGTGACACAGTCTTCTGCATGTGAGAGACACGTGACACAAAGTCTTCTACATGTGAGAGACATGTGACACAAAGTCTTCTGCATGTGAGAGACACGTGACATAAAGTCTTCTGCATGTGAGAGACACGTGACAAAGTCTTCTGCATGTGAGAGACACGTGACACAAAGTCTTCTGCATGTGAGAGACACGTGACACAAAGTCTTCTGCATGTGAGAGACACGTGACACAAAGTCTTCTGCATGTGAGAGACACGTGACACAAAGTCTTCTGCATGTGAGAGACACGTGACACAAAGTCTTCTGCTTTAGAGAGACACGTGACACAAAGTCTTCTGCATGTGAGAGACACGTGACACAAAGTTTTCTGAATGTGAGAGACACGTGACACAAAATCTTCTGGATGTGAGAGACACGTGACACAAAGTCTTCTACATGTGAGAGACACGTGACACAAAGTCTTCTGCATGAGAGAGACATGTGACAGTCTTCTGCATTTGAGAGACACGTGACACAAAGTCTTCTAAATGTGAGAGACACGTGACAAAGTCTTATGCATGTGAGAGACACGTAACACAAAGTCTTCTACATGTGAGAGACACGTGACACAAAGTCTTCTACATGTGAGAGACACGTGACACAAAGTCTTCTGCATGTGAGAGACACGTGACACAAAGTCTTCTGCATGTGAGAGACACGTGACACAAAGTCTTCTGCATGTGAGAGACACGTGACACAAAGTCTTCTGCTTTAGAGAGACACGTGACACAAAGTCTTCTACATGTGAGAGACACGTGACACAAAGTCTTCTGCATGAAAGAGACACGTGACAGTCTTCTGCGTTTGAGAGACACGTGACACAAAGTCTTCTAAATGTGCGAGACACGTGACAAAGTCTTATGCATGTGAGAGACACGTGACACAAAGTCTTCTACATGTGAGAGACAAGTGACAGTCTTCTGCATTTGAGAGACACGTGACACAAATTCTTCTAAATGTGAAAGACACGTGACAAAGTCTTATGCATTTGAAAGACACGTGACACAAAGTCTTCTAAATGTGAGAGACACGTGACTCAAAGTCTTCTGCATGTTAGCGACACGTTACACAAAGTCTTCTGCATGTGAGAGACACGTGACACAAAATCTTCTGGATGTGAGAGACACGTGACACAAAGTCTTCTACATGTGAGAGACACGTGACACAAAGTCTTCTGCATGAGAGAGACACGTGACACAAAGTCTTCTAAATGTGAGAGACACGTGACGAAGTCTTATGCATGTGAGAGACACGTGACACAAAGTCTTCTAAATGTGAGAGACACGTGACACAAAGTCGTCTGCATGTGAGAGATACGTGACACAGTCTTCTGCATGTGAGAGACACGTGACACAAAGTCTTCTACATGTGAGAGACATGTGACACAAAGTCTTCTACATGTGAGAGACATGTGACACAAAGTCTTCTGCATGTGAGAGACACGTGACATAAAGTCTTCTGCATGTGAGAGACACGTGACAAAGTCTTCTGCATGTGAGAGACACGTGACACAAAGTCTTCTGCATGTGAGAGACACGTGACACAAAGTCTTCTGCATGTGAGAGACACGTGACACAAAGTCTTCTGCATGTGAGAGACACGGAACACAAAGTCTTCTGCATGTGAGAGACACGTGACACAAAGTCTTCTGCTTTAGAGAGACACGTGACACAAAGTCTTCTGCATGTGAGAGACACGTGACACAAAGTTTTCTGCATGTGAGAGACACGTGACACAAAATCTTCTGGATGTGAGAGACACGTGACACAAAGTCTTCTACATGTGAGAGACACGTGACACAAAGTCTTCTGCATGAGAGAGACATGTGACAGTCTTCTGCATTTGAGAGACACGTGACACAAAGTCTTCTAAATGTGAGAGACACGTGACAAAGTCTTATGCATGTGAGAGACACGTAACACAAAGTCTTCTAAATGTGAGAGACACGTGACACAAAGTCTTCTACATGTGAGAGACACGTGACACAAAGTCTTCTAAATGTGAGAGACACGTGACAAAGTCATGCATTTGAGAGACACGTGACACAAAGTCTTCTAAATATGAGAGACACGTGAAACAAAGTCTTCTGCATGTGAGAGACACGTGACACAAAGTCTTCTGCATGTGAGAGACACGTGACAGTCTTCTGCGTTTGAGAGACACGTGACACAAAGTCTTCTAAATGTGAGAGACACGTGACAAAGTCTTATGCATGTGAGAGACACGTGACACAAAGTCTTCTACATGTGAGAGACAAGTGACAGTCTTCTGCATTTGAGAGACACGTGACACAAAGTCTTCTAAATGTGAAAGACACGTGACAAAGTCTTATGCATTTGAGAGACACGTGACACAAAGTCTTCTAAATGTGAGAGACACGTGACTCAAAGTTTTCTGCATGTGAGAGACACGTGACACAAAATCTTCTGGATGTGAGAGACACGTGACACAAAGTCTTCTACATGTGAGAGACACGTGACACAAAGTCTTCTGCATGAGAGAGACATGTGACAGTCTTCTGCATTTGAGAGACACGTGACACAAAGTCTTCTAAATGTGAGAGACACGTGACAAAGTCTTATGCATGTGAGAGACACGTAACACAAAGTCTTCTACATGTGAGAGACACGTGACACAAAGTCTTCCACATGTGAGAGACACGTGACACAAAGTCTTCTAAATGTGAGAGACACGTGACAAAGTCTTATGCATTTGAGAGACACGTGACACAAAGTCTTCTATATGTGAGAGACACGTGACACAAAGTCTTCTGCATGTGAGAGACACGTGACACAAAGTCTTCTGCATGTGAGAGACACGTGACACAAAGTCTTTTGCATGTGAGAGACACGTGACACAAAGTCTTCTGCATGTGAGAGACACGTGACACAAAGTCTTCTGCATGTGAGAGACACGTGACACAAAGTCTTCTGCTTTAGAGAGACACGTGACACAAAGTCTTCTACATGTGAGAGACACGTGACACAAAGTCTTCTGCATGTGAGAGACACGTGACAGTCTTCTGCGTTTGAGAGACACGTGACACAAAGTCTTCTAAATGTGAGAGACACGTGACAAAGTCTTATGCATGTGAGAGACACGTGACACAAAGTCTTCTACATGTGAGAGACAAGTGACAGTCTTCTGCATTTGAGAGACACGTGACACAAAGTCTTCTAAATGTGAAAGACACGTGACAAAGTCTTATGCATTTGAGAGACACGTGACACAAAGTCTTCTAAATGTGAGAGACACGTGACTCAAAGTCTTCTGCATGTTAGAGACACGTGACACAAAGTCTTCTGCATGTGAGAGACACGTGACACAAAATCTTCTGGATGTGAGAGACACGTGACACAAAGTCTTCTACATGTGAGAGACACGTGACACAAAGTCTTCTGCATGAGAGAGACACGTGACAGTCTTCTGCATTTGAGAGACACGTGACACAAAGTCTTCTTAATGTGAGAGACACGTGACGAAGTCTTATGCATGTGAGAGACACGTGACACAAAGTCTTCTAAATGTGAGAGACATGTGACACAAAGTCTTCTGCATGTGAGAGATACGTGACACAGTCTTGTGCATGTGAGAGACACGTGACACAAAGTCTTCTACATGTGAGAGACATGTGACACAAAGTCTTCTACATGTGAGAGACATGTGACACAAAGTCTTCTGCATGTGAGAGACACGTGACACAAAGTCTTCTGCATGTGAGAGACACGTGACAAAGTCTTCTGCATGTGAGAGACACGTGACACAAAGTCTTCTAAATGTGAGAGACACGTGACAAAGTCTTATGCATTTGAGAGACACGTGACACAAAGTCTTCTAAATGTGAGAGACACGTGACACAAAGTCTTCTGCATGTGAGAGACACGTGACACAAAGTCTTTTGCATGTGAGAGACACGTGACACAAAGTCTTCTGCATGTGAGAGACACGTGACAAAAAGTCTTCTGCATGTGAGAGACACGTGACACAAAGTCTTCTGCTTTAGAGAGACACGTGACACAAAGTCTTCTGCATGTGAGAGACACGTGACACAAAATCTTCTGGATGTGAGAGACACGTGACACAAAGTCTTCTACATGTGAGAGACACGTGACACAAAGTCTTCTGCATGAGAGAGACACGTGACAGTCTTCTGCATTTGAGAGACACATGACACAAAGTCTTCTAAATGTGAGAGACACGTGGCACAAAGTCTTCTGCATGTGAGAGACACGTGACACAAAGTCTTCTGCATGTGAGAGACACGTGACACAAAGTCTTCTGCATGTGAGAGACACGTGACACAAAGTCTTCTGCTTTAGAGAGACACGTGACACAAAGTCTTCTGCATGTGAGAGACACGTGACACAAAGTTTTCTGCATGTGAGAGACACGTGACACAAAATCTTCTGGATGTGAGAGACACGTGACACAAAGTCTTCTACATGTGAGAGACACGTGACACAAAGTCTTCTGCATGAGAGAGACACGTGACAGTCTTCTGCATTTGAGAGACACGTGACACAAAGTCTTCTAAATGTGAGAGACACGTGACAAAGTCTTATGCATGTGAGAGACACGTGACACAAAGTCTTCTACATGTGAGAGACACGTGACACAAAGTCTTCTACATGTGAGAGACACGTGACACAAAGTCTTCTAAATGTGAGAGACACGTGACACAAAGTCTTCTGCATGTGAGAGACACGTGACACAAAGTCTTCTGCTTTAGAGAGACACGTGACACAAAGTCTTTTACATGTGAGAGACACGTGACACAAAGTCTTCTGCATGTGAGAGACACGTGACAGTCTTCTGCGTTTGAGAGACACGTGACACAAAGTCTTCTAAATGTGAGAGACACGTGACAAAGTCTTATGCATGTGAGAGACACGTGACACAAAGTCTTCTAAATGTGAGAGACAAGTGACAGTCTTCTGCATTTGAGAGACACGTGACACAAATTCTTCTAAATGTGAAAGACACGTGACAAAGTCTTATGCATTTGAGAGACACGTGACACAAAGTCTTCTAAATGTGAGAGACACGTGACTCAAAGTCTTCTGCATGTTAGAGACACGTTACACAAAGTCTTCTGCATGTGAGAGACACGTGACACAAAATCTTCTGGATGTGAGAGACACGTGACACAAAGTCTTCTACATGTGAGAGACACGTGACACAAAGTCTTCTACATGTGAGAGACACGTGACACAAAGTCTTCTGCATGTGAGAGACACGTGCCACAAAGTCTTCTACATGTGAGAGACATGTGACACAAAGTCTTCTACATGTGAGAGACATGTGACACAAAGTCTTCTGCATGTGAGAGACACGTGACACAAAGTCTTCTGCATGTGAGAGACACGTGACAAAGTCTTCTGCATGTGAGAGACACGTGACACAAAGTCTTCTAAATGTGAGAGACACGTGACAAAGTCTTATGCATTTGAGAGACACGTGACACAAAGTCTTCTAAATGTGAGAGACACGTGACACAAAGTCTTCTGCATGTGAGAGACACGTGACACAAAGTCTTTTGCATGTGAGAGACACGTGACACAAAGTCTTCTGCATGTGAGAGACACGTGACAAAAAGTCTTCTGCATGTGAGAGACACGTGACACAAAGTCTTCTGCTTTAGAGAGACACGTGACACAAAGTCTTCTGCATGTGAGAGACACGTGACACAAAGTTTTCTGCATGTGAGAGACACGTGACACAAAATCTTCTGGATGTGAGAGACACGTGACACAAAGTCTTCTACATGTGAGAGACACGTGACACAAAGTCTTCTGCATGAGAGAGACACGTGACAGTCTTCTGCATTTGAGAGACACGTGACACAAAGTCTTCTAAATGTGAGAGACACGTGGCACAAAGTCTTCTGCATGTGAGAGACACGTGACACAAAGTCTTCTGCATGTGAGAGACACGTGACACAAAGTCTTCTGCATGTGAGAGACACGTGACACAAAGTCTTCTGCTTTAGAGAGACACGTGACACAAAGTCTTCTGCATGTGAGAGACACGTGACACAAAGTTTTCTGCATGTGAGAGACACGTGACACAAAATCTTCTGGATGTGAGAGACACGTGACACAAAGTCTTCTACATGTGAGAGACACGTGACACAAAGTCTTCTGCATGAGAGAGACACGTGACAGTCTTCTGCATTTGAGAGACACGTGACACAAAGTCTTCTAAATGTGAGAGACACGTGACAAAGTCTTATGCATGTGAGAGACACGTGACACAAAGTCTTCTACATGTGAGAGACACGTGACACAAAGTCTTCTACATGTGAGAGACACGTGACACAAAGTCTTCTAAATGTTAGAGACACGTGACACAAAGTCTTCTGCATGTGAGAGACACGTGACACAAAGTCTTCTGCTTTAGAGAGACACGTGACACAAAGTCTTTTACATGTGAGAGACACGTGACACAAAGTCTTCTGCATGTGAGAGACACGTGACAGTCTTCTGCGTTTGAGAGACACGTGACACAAAGTCTTCTAAATGTGAGAGACACGTGACAAAGTCTTATGCATGTGAGAGACACGTGACACAAAGTCTTCTAAATGTGAGAGACAAGTGACAGTCTTCTGCATTTGAGAGACACGTGACACAAATTCTTCTAAATGTGAAAGACACGTGACAAAGTCTTCTGCATTTGAGAGACACGTGACACAAAGTCTTCTAAATGTGAGAGACACGTGGCACAAAGTCTTCTGCATGTGAGAGACACGTGACACAAAGTCTTCTGCATGTGAGAGACACGTGACACAAAGTCTTCTGCATGTGAGAGACACGTGACACAAAGTCTTCTGCTTTAGAGAGACACGTGACACAAAGTCTTCTGCATGTGAGAGACACGTGACACAAAGTTTTCTGCATGTGAGAGACACGTGACACAAAATCTTCTGGATGTGAGAGACACGTGACACAAAGTCTTCTACATGTGAGAGACACGTGACACAAAGTCTTCTGCATGAGAGAGACACGTGACAGTCTTCTGCATTTGAGAGACACGTGACACAAAGTCTTCTAAATGTGAGAGACACGTGACAAAGTCTTATGCATGTGAGAGACACGTGACACAAAGTCTTCTACATGTGAGAGACACGTGACACAAAGTCTTCTACATGTGAGAGACACGTGACACAAAGTCTTCTAAATGTTAGAGACACGTGACACAAAGTCTTCTGCATGTGAGAGACACGTGACACAAAGTCTTCTGCTTTAGAGAGACACGTGACACAAAGTCTTTTACATGTGAGAGACACGTGACACAAAGTCTTCTGCGTGTGAGAGACACGTGACAGTCTTCTGCGTTTGAGAGACACGTGACACAAAGTCTTCTAAATGTGAGAGACACGTGACAAAGTCTTATGCATGTGAGAGACACGTGACACAAAGTCTTCTAAATGTGAGAGACAAGTGACAGTCTTCTGCATTTGAGAGACACGTGACACAAATTCTTCTAAATGTGAAAGACACGTGACAAAGTCTTATGCATTTGAGAGACACGTGACACAAAGTCTTATAAATGTGAGAGACACGTGACTCAAAGTCTTCTGCATGTTAGAGACACGTTACACAAAGTCTTCTGCATGTGAGAGACACGTGACACAAAATCTTCTGGATGTGAGAGACACGTGACACAAAGTCTTCTACATGTGAGAGACACGTGACACAAAGTCTTCTACATGTGAGAGACACGTGACACAAAGTCTTCTGCATGTGAGAGACACGTGACACAAAGTCTTCTGCATGTGAGAGACACGTGACAAAGTCTTCCACATGTGAGAGACACGTGACACAAAGTCTTCTGCATGTGAGAGACACGTGACACAAAGTCTTCTGCATGTGAGAGACACGTGACACAAAGTCTTCTGCATGTGAGAGACACGTGACACAAAGTCTTCTGCATATGAGAGACACGTGACACAAAGTCTTCTGCATATGAGAGACACGTGACACAAAGTCTTCTACATGTGAGAGACACGTGACACAAAGTTTTCTACATGTGAGAGACATGTGACACAAAGTCTTCTGCATGTGAGAGACACGTGACACAAAGTCTTCTGCATGTGAGAGACACGTGACACAAAGTCTTCTACATGTGAGAGACACGTGACACAAAGTCTTTTGCATGTGAGAGACACGTGACACAAAGTCTTCTGCATGTGAGAGACACGTGACACAAAGTCTTCTGCTTTAGAGAGACACGTGACACAAAGTCTTCTACATGTGAGAGACATGTGACACAAAGTCTTCTGCATGAAAGAGACACGTGACAGTCTTCTGCTTTAGAGAGACACGTGACACAAAGTCTTCTGCATGTGAGAGACACGTGACACAAAGTCTTCTGCATGTGAGAGACACGTGACACAAAGTCTTCTGCATGTGAGAGACACGTGACACAAAGTCTTCTGCTTTAGAGAGACACGTGACACAAAGTCTTCTACATGTGAGAGACACGTGACACAAAGTCTTCTGCATGAAAGAGACACGTGACAGTCTTCTGCGTTTGAGAGACACGTGACACAAAGTCTTCTAAATGTGCGAGACACGTGACAAAGTCTTATGCATGTGAGAGACACGTGACACAAAGTCTTCTACATGTGAGAGACAAGTGACAGTCTTCTGCATTTGAGAGACACGTGACACAAATTCTTCTAAATGTGAAAGACACGTGACAAAGTCTTATGCATTTGAAAGACACGTGACACAAAGTCTTCTAAATGTGAGAGACACGTGACTCAAAGTCTTCTGCATGTTAGCGACACGTTACACAAAGTCTTCTGCATGTGAGAGACACGTGACACAAAATCTTCTGGATGTGAGAGACACGTGACACAAAGTCTTCTACATGTGAGAGACACGTGACACAAAGTCTTCTGCATGAGAGAGACACGTGACACAAAGTCTTCTAAATGTGAGAGACACGTGACGAAGTCTTATGCATGTGAGAGACACGTGACACAAAGTCTTCTAAATGTGAGAGACACGTGACACAAAGTCGTCTGCATGTGAGAGATACGTGACACAGTCTTCTGCATGTGAGAGACACGTGACACAAAGTCTTCTACATGTGAGAGACATGTGACACAAAGTCTTCTACATGTGAGAGACATGTGACACAAAGTCTTCTGCATGTGAGAGACACGTGACATAAAGTCTTCTGCATGTGAGAGACACGTGACAAAGTCTTCTGCATGTGAGAGACACGTGACACAAAGTCTTCTGCATGTGAGAGACACGTGACACAAAGTCTTCTAAATGTGAGAGACACGTGACAAAGTCTTATGCATGTGAGAGACACGTAACACAAAGTCTTCTACATGTGAGAGACACGTGACACAAAGTCTTCTGGATGTGAGAGACACGTGACACAAAGTCTTCTACATGTGAGAGACACGTGACACAAAGTCTTCTGCATGAGAGAGACATGTGACAGTCTTCTGCATTTGAGAGACACGTGACACAAAGTCTTCTAAATGTGAGAGACACGTGACAAAGTCTTCTGCATGTGAGAGACACGTGACACAAAGTCTTCTACATGTGAGAGACACGTGACACAAAGTCTTCTACATGTGAGAGACACGTGACACAAAGTCTTCTAAATGTGAGAGACACGTGACAAAGTCTTATGCATTTGAGAGACACGTGACACAAAGTCTTCTATATGTGAGAGACACGTGACACAAAGTCTTCTGCATGTGAGAGACACGTGACACAAAGTCTTCTGCATGTGAGAGACACGTGACACAAAGTCTTTTGCATGTGAGAGACACGTGACACAAAGTCTTCTGCATGTGAGAGACACGTGACACAAAGTCTTCTGCATGTGAGAGACACGTGACACAAAGTCTTCTGCTTTAGAGAGACACGTGACACAAAGTCTTCTACATGTGAGAGACACGTGACACAAAGTCTTCTGCATGTGAGAGACACGTGACACAAAGTCTTCTGCTTTAGAGAGACACGTGACACAAAGTCTTCTGCATGTGAGAGACACGTGACACAAAGTTTTCTGCATGTGAGAGACACGTGACACAAAATCTTCTGGATGTGAGAGACACGTGACACAAAGTCTTCTACATGTGAGAGACACGTGACACAAAGTCTTCTGCATGAGAGAGACATGTGACAGTCTTCTGCATTTGAGAGACACGTGACACAAAGTCTTCTAAATGTGAGAGACACGTGACAAAGTCTTATGCATGTGAGAGACACGTAACACAAAGTCTTCTACATGTGAGAGACACGTGACACAAAGTCTTCTACATGTGAGAGACACGTGACACAAAGTCTTCTAAATGTGAGAGACACGTGACAAAGTCATGCATTTGAGAGACACGTGACACAAAGTCTTCTAAATGTGAGAGACACGTGAAACAAAGTCTTCTGCTTTAGAGAGACACGTGACACAAAGTCTTCTACATGTGAGAGACACGTGACACAAAGTCTTCTAAATGTGAGAGACACGTGACAAAGTCTTATGCATTTGAGAGACACGTGACACAAAGTCTTCTATATGTGAGAGACACGTGACACAAAGTCTTCTGCATGTGAGAGACACGTGACACAAAGTCTTCTGCATGTGAGAGACACGTGACACAAAGTCTTTTGCATGTGAGAGACACGTGACACAAAGTCTTCTGCATGTGAGAGACACGTGACACAAAGTCTTCTGCATGTGAGAGACACGTGACACAAAGTCTTCTGCTTTAGAGAGACACGTGACACAAAGTCTTCTACATGTGAGAGACACGTGACACAAAGTCTTCTGCATGTGAGAGACACGTGACAGTCTTCTGCGTTTGAGAGACACGTGACACAAAGTCTTCTAAATGTGAGAGACACGTGACAAAGTCTTATGCATGTGAGAGACACGTGACACAAAGTCTTCTACATGTGAGAGACAAGTGACAGTCTTCTGCATTTGAGAGACACGTGACACAAAGTCTTCTAAATGTGAAAGACACGTGACAAAGTCTTATGCATTTGAGAGACACGTGACACAAAGTCTTCTAAATGTGAGAGACACGTGACTCAAAGTCTTCTGCATGTTAGAGACACGTGACACAAAGTCTTCTGCATGTGAGAGACACGTGACACAAAATCTTCTGGATGTGAGAGACACGTGACACAAAGTCTTCTACATGTGAGAGACACGTGACACAAAGTCTTCTGCATGAGAGAGACACGTGACAGTCTTCTGCATTTGAGAGACACGTGACACAAAGTCTTCTAAATGTGAGAGACACGTGACGAAGTCTTATGCATGTGAGAGACACGTGACACAAAGTCTTCTAAATGTGAGAGACATGTGACACAAAGTCTTCTGCATGTGAGAGATACGTGACACAGTCTTGTGCATGTGAGAGACACGTGACACAAAGTCTTCTACATGTGAGAGACATGTGACACAAAGTCTTCTACATGTGAGAGACATGTGACACAAAGTCTTCTGCATGTGAGAGACACGTGACACAAAGTCTTCTGCATGTGAGAGACACGTGACAAAGTCTTCTGCATGTGAGAGACACGTGACACAAAGTCTTCTAAATGTGAGAGACACGTGACAAAGTCTTATGCATTTGAGAGACACGTGACACAAAGTCTTCTAAATGTGAGAGACACGTGACACAAAGTCTTCTGCATGTGAGAGACACGTGACACAAAGTCTTTTGCATATGAGAGACACGTGACACAAAGTCTTCTGCATGTGAGAGACACGTGACAAAAAGTCTTCTGCATGTGAGAGACACGTGACACAAAGTCTTCTGCTTTAGAGAGACACGTGACACAAAGTCTTCTGCATGTGAGAGACACGTGACACAAAGTTTTCTGCATGTGAGAGACACGTGACACAAAATCTTCTGGATGTGAGAGACACGTGACACAAAGTCTTCTACATGTGAGAGACACGTGACACAAAGTCTTCTGCATGAGAGAGACACGTGACAGTCTTCTGCATTTGAGAGACACATGACACAAAGTCTTCTAAATGTGAGAGACACGTGGCACAAAGTCTTCTGCATGTGAGAGACACGTGACACAAAGTCTTCTGCATGTGAGAGACACGTGACACAAAGTCTTCTGCATGTGAGAGACACGTGACACAAAGTCTTCTGCTTTAGAGAGACACGTGACACAAAGTCTTCTGCATGTGAGAGACACGTGACACAAAGTTTTCTGCATGTGAGAGACACGTGACACAAAATCTTCTGGATGTGAGAGACACGTGACACAAAGTCTTCTACATGTGAGAGACACGTGACACAAAGTCTTCTGCATGAGAGAGACACGTGACAGTCTTCTGCATTTGAGAGACACGTGACACAAAGTCTTCTAAATGTGAGAGACACGTGACAAAGTCTTATGCATGTGAGAGACACGTGACACAAAGTCTTCTACATGTGAGAGACACGTGACACAAAGTCTTCTACATGTGAGAGACACGTGACACAAAGTCTTCTAAATGTGAGAGACACGTGACACAAAGTCTTCTGCATGTGAGAGACACGTGACACAAAGTCTTCTGCTTTAGAGAGACACGTGACACAAAGTCTTTTACATGTGAGAGACATGTGACACAAAGTCTTCTGCATGTGAGAGACACGTGACAGTCTTCTGCGTTTGAGAGACACGTGACACAAAGTCTTCTAAATGTGAGAGACACGTGACAAAGTCTTATGCATGTGAGAGACACGTGACACAAAGTCTTCTAAATGTGAGAGACAAGTGACAGTCTTCTGCATTTGAGAGACACGTGACACAAATTCTTCTAAATGTGAAAGACACGTGACAAAGTCTTATGCATTTGAGAGACACGTGACACAAAGTCTTCTAAATGTGAGAGACACGTGACTCAAAGTCTTCTGCATGTTAGAGACACGTTACACAAAGTCTTCTGCATGTGAGAGACACGTGACACAAAATCTTCTGGATGTGAGAGACACGTGACACAAAGTCTTCTACATGTGAGAGACACGTGACACAAAGTCTTCTGCTTTAGAGAGACACGTGACACAAAGTCTTCTGCATGTGAGAGACACGTGACACAAAGTCTTCTGAATTTGAGAGACACGTGACACAAAGTCTTCTACATGTGAGAGACACGTGACACAAAGTCTTCTAAATGTGAGAGACACGTGACAAAGTCTTATGCATTTGAGAGACACGTGACACAAAGTCTTCTATATGTGAGAGACACGTGACACAAAGTCTTCTGCATGTGAGAGACACGTGACACAAAGTCTTCTGCATGTGAGAGACACGTGACACAAAGTCTTTTGCATGTGAGAGACACGTGACACAAAGTCTTCTGCATGTGAGAGACACGTGACACAAAGTCTTCTGCATGTGAGAGACACGTGACACAAAGTCTTCTGCTTTAGAGAGACACGTGACACAAAGTCTTCTACATGTGAGAGACACGTGACACAAAGTCTTCTGCATGTGAGAGACACGTGACACAAAGTCTTCTGCTTTAGAGAGACACGTGACACAAAGTCTTCTGCATGTGAGAGACACGTGACACAAAGTTTTCTGCATGTGAGAGACACGTGACACAAAATCTTCTGGATGTGAGAGACACGTGACACAAAGTCTTCTACATGTGAGAGACACGTGACACAAAGTCTTCTGCATGAGAGAGACATGTGACAGTCTTCTGCATTTGAGAGACACGTGACACAAAGTCTTCTAAATGTGAGAGACACGTGACAAAGTCTTATGCATGTGAGAGACACGTAACACAAAGTCTTCTACATGTGAGAGACACGTGACACAAAGTCTTCTACATGTGAGAGACACGTGACACAAAGTCTTCTAAATGTGAGAGACACGTGACAAAGTCATGCATTTGAGAGACACGTGACACAAAGTCTTCTAAATGTGAGAGACACGTGAAACAAAGTCTTCTGCTTTAGAGAGACACGTGACACAAAGTCTTCTACATGTGAGAGACACGTGACACAAAGTCTTCTAAATGTGAGAGACACGTGACAAAGTCTTATGCATTTGAGAGACACGTGACACAAAGTCTTCTATATGTGAGAGACACGTGACACAAAGTCTTCTGCATGTGAGAGACACGTGACACAAAGTCTTCTGCATGTGAGAGACACGTGACACAAAGTCTTTTGCATGTGAGAGACACGTGACACAAAGTCTTCTGCATGTGAGAGACACGTGACACAAAGTCTTCTGCATGTGAGAGACACGTGACACAAAGTCTTCTGCTTTAGAGAGACACGTGACACAAAGTCTTCTACATGTGAGAGACACGTGACACAAAGTCTTCTGCATGTGAGAGACACGTGACAGTCTTCTGCGTTTGAGAGACACGTGACACAAAGTCTTCTAAATGTGAGAGACACGTGACAAAGTCTTATGCATGTGAGAGACACGTGACACAAAGTCTTCTACATGTGAGAGACAAGTGACAGTCTTCTGCATTTGAGAGACACGTGACACAAAGTCTTCTAAATGTGAAAGACACGTGACAAAGTCTTATGCATTTGAGAGACACGTGACACAAAGTCTTCTAAATGTGAGAGACACGTGACTCAAAGTCTTCTGCATGTTAGAGACACGTGACACAAAGTCTTCTGCATGTGAGAGACACGTGACACAAAATCTTCTGGATGTGAGAGACACGTGACACAAAGTCTTCTACATGTGAGAGACACGTGACACAAAGTCTTCTGCATGAGAGAGACACGTGACAGTCTTCTGCATTTGAGAGACACGTGACACAAAGTCTTCTAAATGTGAGAGACACGTGACGAAGTCTTATGCATGTGAGAGACACGTGACACAAAGTCTTCTAAATGTGAGAGACATGTGACACAAAGTCTTCTGCATGTGAGAGATACGTGACACAGTCTTGTGCATGTGAGAGACACGTGACACAAAGTCTTCTACATGTGAGAGACATGTGACACAAAGTCTTCTACATGTGAGAGACATGTGACACAAAGTCTTCTGCATGTGAGAGACACGTGACACAAAGTCTTCTGCATGTGAGAGACACGTGACAAAGTCTTCTGCATGTGAGAGACACGTGACACAAAGTCTTCTAAATGTGAGAGACACGTGACAAAGTCTTATGCATTTGAGAGACACGTGACACAAAGTCTTCTAAATGTGAGAGACACGTGACACAAAGTCTTCTGCATGTGAGAGACACGTGACACAAAGTCTTTTGCATATGAGAGACACGTGACACAAAGTCTTCTGCATGTGAGAGACACGTGACAAAAAGTCTTCTGCATGTGAGAGACACGTGACACAAAGTCTTCTGCTTTAGAGAGACACGTGACACAAAGTCTTCTGCATGTGAGAGACACGTGACACAAAGTTTTCTGCATGTGAGAGACACGTGACACAAAATCTTCTGGATGTGAGAGACACGTGACACAAAGTCTTCTACATGTGAGAGACACGTGACACAAAGTCTTCTGCATGAGAGAGACACGTGACAGTCTTCTGCATTTGAGAGACACATGACACAAAGTCTTCTAAATGTGAGAGACACGTGGCACAAAGTCTTCTGCATGTGAGAGACACGTGACACAAAGTCTTCTGCATGTGAGAGACACGTGACACAAAGTCTTCTGCATGTGAGAGACACGTGACACAAAGTCTTCTGCTTTAGAGAGACACGTGACACAAAGTCTTCTGCATGTGAGAGACACGTGACACAAAGTTTTCTGCATGTGAGAGACACGTGACACAAAATCTTCTGGATGTGAGAGACACGTGACACAAAGTCTTCTACATGTGAGAGACACGTGACACAAAGTCTTCTGCATGAGAGAGACACGTGACAGTCTTCTGCATTTGAGAGACACGTGACACAAAGTCTTCTAAATGTGAGAGACACGTGACAAAGTCTTATGCATGTGAGAGACACGTGACACAAAGTCTTCTACATGTGAGAGACACGTGACACAAAGTCTTCTACATGTGAGAGACACGTGACACAAAGTCTTCTAAATGTGAGAGACACGTGACACAAAGTCTTCTGCATGTGAGAGACACGTGACACAAAGTCTTCTGCTTTAGAGAGACACGTGACACAAAGTCTTTTACATGTGAGAGACATGTGACACAAAGTCTTCTGCATGTGAGAGACACGTGACAGTCTTCTGCGTTTGAGAGACACGTGACACAAAGTCTTCTAAATGTGAGAGACACGTGACAAAGTCTTATGCATGTGAGAGACACGTGACACAAAGTCTTCTAAATGTGAGAGACAAGTGACAGTCTTCTGCATTTGAGAGACACGTGACACAAATTCTTCTAAATGTGAAAGACACGTGACAAAGTCTTATGCATTTGAGAGACACGTGACACAAAGTCTTCTAAATGTGAGAGACACGTGACTCAAAGTCTTCTGCATGTTAGAGACACGTTACACAAAGTCTTCTGCATGTGAGAGACACGTGACACAAAATCTTCTGGATGTGAGAGACACGTGACACAAAGTCTTCTACATGTGAGAGACACGTGACACAAAGTCTTCTGCTTTAGAGAGACACGTGACACAAAGTCTTCTGCATGTGAGAGACACGTGACACAAAGTCTTCTGAATTTGAGAGACACGTGACACAAAGTCTTCTACATGTGAGAGACACGTGACACAAAGTCTTCTAAATGTGAGAGACACGTGACAAAGTCTTATGCATTTGAGAGACACGTGACACAAAGTCTTCTATATGTGAGAGACACGTGACACAAAGTCTTCTGCATGTGAGAGACACGTGACACAAAGTCTTCTGCATGTGAGAGACACGTGACACAAAGTCTTTTGCATGTGAGAGACACGTGACACAAAGTCTTCTGCATGTGAGAGACACGTGACACAAAGTCTTCTGCATGTGAGAGACACGTGACACAAAGTCTTCTGCTTTAGAGAGACACGTGACACAAAGTCTTCTACATGTGAGAGACACGTGACACAAAGTCTTCTGCATGTGAGAGACACGTGACACAAAGTCTTCTGCTTTAGAGAGACACGTGACACAAAGTCTTCTGCATGTGAGAGACACGTGACACAAAGTTTTCTGCATGTGAGAGACACGTGACACAAAATCTTCTGGATGTGAGAGACACGTGACACAAAGTCTTCTACATGTGAGAGACACGTGACACAAAGTCTTCTGCATGAGAGAGACATGTGACAGTCTTCTGCATTTGAGAGACACGTGACACAAAGTCTTCTAAATGTGAGAGACACGTGACAAAGTCTTATGCATGTGAGAGACACGTAACACAAAGTCTTCTACATGTGAGAGACACGTGACACAAAGTCTTCTACATGTGAGAGACACGTGACACAAAGTCTTCTAAATGTGAGAGACACGTGACAAAGTCATGCATTTGAGAGACACGTGACACAAAGTCTTCTAAATGTGAGAGACACGTGAAACAAAGTCTTCTGCTTTAGAGAGACACGTGACACAAAGTCTTCTACATGTGAGAGACACGTGACACAAAGTCTTCTAAATGTGAGAGACACGTGACAAAGTCTTATGCATTTGAGAGACACGTGACACAAAGTCTTCTATATGTGAGAGACACGTGACACAAAGTCTTCTGCATGTGAGAGACACGTGACACAAAGTCTTCTGCATGTGAGAGACACGTGACACAAAGTCTTTTGCATGTGAGAGACACGTGACACAAAGTCTTCTGCATGTGAGAGACACGTGACACAAAGTCTTCTGCATGTGAGAGACACGTGACACAAAGTCTTCTGCTTTAGAGAGACACGTGACACAAAGTCTTCTACATGTGAGAGACACGTGACACAAAGTCTTCTGCATGTGAGAGACACGTGACAGTCTTCTGCGTTTGAGAGACACGTGACACAAAGTCTTCTAAATGTGAGAGACACGTGACAAAGTCTTATGCATGTGAGAGACACGTGACACAAAGTCTTCTACATGTGAGAGACAAGTGACAGTCTTCTGCATTTGAGAGACACGTGACACAAAGTCTTCTAAATGTGAAAGACACGTGACAAAGTCTTATGCATTTGAGAGACACGTGACACAAAGTCTTCTAAATGTGAGAGACACGTGACTCAAAGTCTTCTGCATGTTAGAGACACGTGACACAAAGTCTTCTGCATGTGAGAGACACGTGACACAAAATCTTCTGGATGTGAGAGACACGTGACACAAAGTCTTCTACATGTGAGAGACACGTGACACAAAGTCTTCTGCATGAGAGAGACACGTGACAGTCTTCTGCATTTGAGAGACACGTGACACAAAGTCTTCTAAATGTGAGAGACACGTGACGAAGTCTTATGCATGTGAGAGACACGTGACACAAAGTCTTCTAAATGTGAGAGACATGTGACACAAAGTCTTCTGCATGTGAGAGATACGTGACACAGTCTTGTGCATGTGAGAGACACGTGACACAAAGTCTTCTACATGTGAGAGACATGTGACACAAAGTCTTCTACATGTGAGAGACATGTGACACAAAGTCTTCTGCATGTGAGAGACACGTGACACAAAGTCTTCTGCATGTGAGAGACACGTGACAAAGTCTTCTGCATGTGAGAGACACGTGACACAAAGTCTTCTAAATGTGAGAGACACGTGACAAAGTCTTATGCATTTGAGAGACACGTGACACAAAGTCTTCTAAATGTGAGAGACACGTGACACAAAGTCTTCTGCATGTGAGAGACACGTGACACAAAGTCTTTTGCATATGAGAGACACGTGACACAAAGTCTTCTGCATGTGAGAGACACGTGACAAAAAGTCTTCTGCATGTGAGAGACACGTGACACAAAGTCTTCTGCTTTAGAGAGACACGTGACACAAAGTCTTCTGCATGTGAGAGACACGTGACACAAAGTTTTCTGCATGTGAGAGACACGTGACACAAAATCTTCTGGATGTGAGAGACACGTGACACAAAGTCTTCTACATGTGAGAGACACGTGACACAAAGTCTTCTGCATGAGAGAGACACGTGACAGTCTTCTGCATTTGAGAGACACATGACACAAAGTCTTCTAAATGTGAGAGACACGTGGCACAAAGTCTTCTGCATGTGAGAGACACGTGACACAAAGTCTTCTGCATGTGAGAGACACGTGACACAAAGTCTTCTGCATGTGAGAGACACGTGACACAAAGTCTTCTGCTTTAGAGAGACACGTGACACAAAGTCTTCTGCATGTGAGAGACACGTGACACAAAGTTTTCTGCATGTGAGAGACACGTGACACAAAATCTTCTGGATGTGAGAGACACGTGACACAAAGTCTTCTACATGTGAGAGACACGTGACACAAAGTCTTCTGCATGAGAGAGACACGTGACAGTCTTCTGCATTTGAGAGACACGTGACACAAAGTCTTCTAAATGTGAGAGACACGTGACAAAGTCTTATGCATGTGAGAGACACGTGACACAAAGTCTTCTACATGTGAGAGACACGTGACACAAAGTCTTCTACATGTGAGAGACACGTGACACAAAGTCTTCTAAATGTGAGAGACACGTGACACAAAGTCTTCTGCATGTGAGAGACACGTGACACAAAGTCTTCTGCTTTAGAGAGACACGTGACACAAAGTCTTTTACATGTGAGAGACATGTGACACAAAGTCTTCTGCATGTGAGAGACACGTGACAGTCTTCTGCGTTTGAGAGACACGTGACACAAAGTCTTCTAAATGTGAGAGACACGTGACAAAGTCTTATGCATGTGAGAGACACGTGACACAAAGTCTTCTAAATGTGAGAGACAAGTGACAGTCTTCTGCATTTGAGAGACACGTGACACAAATTCTTCTAAATGTGAAAGACACGTGACAAAGTCTTATGCATTTGAGAGACACGTGACACAAAGTCTTCTAAATGTGAGAGACACGTGACTCAAAGTCTTCTGCATGTTAGAGACACGTTACACAAAGTCTTCTGCATGTGAGAGACACGTGACACAAAATCTTCTGGATGTGAGAGACACGTGACACAAAGTCTTCTACATGTGAGAGACACGTGACACAAAGTCTTCTACATGTGAGAGACACGTGACACAAAGTCTTCTGCATGTGAGAGACACGTGACACAAAGTCTTCTACATGTGAGAGACATGTGACACAAAGTCTTCTACATGTGAGAGACATGTGACACAAAGTCTTCTGCATGTGAGAGACACGTGACACAAAGTCTTCTGCATGTGAGAGACACGTGACAAAGTCTTCTGCATGTGAGAGACACGTGACACAAAGTCTTCTAAATGTGAGAGACACGTGACAAAGTCTTATGCATTTGAGAGACACGTGACACAAAGTCTTCTAAATGTGAGAGACACGTGACACAAAGTCTTCTGCATGTGAGAGACACGTGACACAAAGTCTTTTGCATGTGAGAGACACGTGACACAAAGTCTTCTGCATGTGAGAGACACGTGACAAAAAGTCTTCTGCATGTGAGAGACACGTGACACAAAGTCTTCTGCTTTAGAGAGACACGTGACACAAAGTCTTCTGCATGTGAGAGACACGTGACACAAAGTTTTCTGCATGTGAGAGACACGTGACACAAAATCTTCTGGATGTGAGAGACACGTGACACAAAGTCTTCTACATGTGAGAGACACGTGACACAAAGTCTTCTGCATGAGAGAGACACGTGACAGTCTTCTGCATTTGAGAGACACGTGACACAAAGTCTTCTAAATGTGAGAGACACGTGGCACAAAGTCTTCTGCATGTGAGAGACACGTGACACAAAGTCTTCTGCATGTGAGAGACACGTGACACAAAGTCTTCTGCATGTGAGAGACACGTGACACAAAGTCTTCTGCTTTAGAGAGACACGTGACACAAAGTCTTCTGCATGTGAGAGACACGTGACACAAAGTTTTCTGCATGTGAGAGACACGTGACACAAAATCTTCTGGATGTGAGAGACACGTGACACAAAGTCTTCTACATGTGAGAGACACGTGACACAAAGTCTTCTGCATGAGAGAGACACGTGACAGTCTTCTGCATTTGAGAGACACGTGACACAAAGTCTTCTAAATGTGAGAGACACGTGACAAAGTCTTATGCATGTGAGAGACACGTGACATAAAGTCTTCTACATGTGAGAGACACGTGACACAAAGTCTTCTACATGTGAGAGACACGTGACACAAAGTCTTCTAAATGTTAGAGACACGTGACACAAAGTCTTCTGCATGTGAGAGACACGTGACACAAAGTCTTCTGCTTTAGAGAGACACGTGACACAAAGTCTTTTACATGTGAGAGACACGTGACACAAAGTCTTCTGCATGTGAGAGACACGTGACAGTCTTCTGCGTTTGAGAGACACGTGACACAAAGTCTTCTAAATGTGAGAGACACGTGACAAAGTCTTATGCATGTGAGAGACACGTGACACAAAGTCTTCTAAATGTGAGAGACAAGTGACAGTCTTCTGCATTTGAGAGACACGTGACACAAATTCTTCTAAATGTGAAAGACACGTGACAAAGTCTTATGCATTTGAGAGACACGTGACACAAAGTCTTATAAATGTGAGAGACACGTGACTCAAAGTCTTCTGCATGTTAGAGACACGTTACACAAAGTCTTCTGCATGTGAGAGACACGTGACACAAAATCTTCTGGATGTGAGAGACACGTGACACAAAGTCTTCTACATGTGAGAGACACGTGACACAAAGTCTTCTACATGTGAGAGACACGTGACACAAAGTCTTCTGCATGTGAGAGACACGTGACACAAAGTCTTCTGCATGTGAGAGACACGTGACAAAGTCTTCTGCATGTGAGAGACACGTGACACAAAGTCTTCTGCATGTGAGAGACACGTGACACAAAGTCTTCTGCATGTGAGAGACACGTGACACAAAGTCTTCTGCATGTGAGAGACACGTGACACAAAGTCTTCTGCATATGAGAGACACGTGACACAAAGTCTTCTGCATATGAGAGACACGTGACACAAAGTCTTCTACATGTGAGAGACACGTGACACAAAGTTTTCTACATGTGAGAGACATGTGACACAAAGTCTTCTGCATGTGAGAGACACGTGACACAAAGTCTTCTGCATGTGAGAGACACGTGACACAAAGTCTTCTACATGTGAGAGACACGTGACACAAAGTCTTTTGCATGTGAGAGACACGTGACACAAAGTCTTCTGCATGTGAGAGACACGTGACACAAAGTCTTCTGCTTTAGAGAGACACGTGACACAAAGTCTTCTACATGTGAGAGACATGTGACACAAAGTCTTCTGCATGAAAGAGACACGTGACAGTCTTCTGCTTTAGAGAGACACGTGACACAAAGTCTTCTGCATGTGAGAGACACGTGACACAAAGTCTTCTGCATGTGAGAGACACGTGACACAAAGTCTTCTGCATGTGAGAGACACGTGACACAAAGTCTTCTGCTTTAGAGAGACACGTGACACAAAGTCTTCTACATGTGAGAGACACGTGACACAAAGTCTTCTGCATGAAAGAGACACGTGACAGTCTTCTGCGTTTGAGAGACACGTGACACAAAGTCTTCTAAATGTGCGAGACACGTGACAAAGTCTTATGCATGTGAGAGACACGTGACACAAAGTCTTCTACATGTGAGAGACAAGTGACAGTCTTCTGCATTTGAGAGACACGTGACACAAATTCTTCTAAATGTGAAAGACACGTGACAAAGTCTTATGCATTTGAAAGACACGTGACACAAAGTCTTCTAAATGTGAGAGACACGTGACTCAAAGTCTTCTGCATGTTAGCGACACGTTACACAAAGTCTTTTGCATGTGAGAGACACGTGACACAAAATCTTCTGGATGTGAGAGACACGTGACACAAAGTCTTCTACATGTGAGAGACACGTGACACAAAGTCTTCTGCATGAGAGAGACACGTGACACAAAGTCTTCTAAATGTGAGAGACACGTGACGAAGTCTTATGCATGTGAGAGACACGTGACACAAAGTCTTCTAAATGTGAGAGACACGTGACTCAAAGTCTTCTGCATGTTAGCGACACGTTACACAAAGTCTTCTGCATGTGAGAGACACGTGACACAAAATCTTCTGGATGTGAGAGACACGTGACACAAAGTCTTCTACATGTGAGAGACACGTGACACAAAGTCTTCTGCATGAGAGAGACACGTGACACAAAGTCTTCTAAATGTGAGAGACACGTGACGAAGTCTTATGCATGTGAGAGACACGTGACACAAAGTCTTCTACATGTGAGAGACATGTGACACAAAGTCTTCTACATGTGAGAGACATGTGACACAAAGTCTTCTGCATGTGAGAGACACGTGACATAAAGTCTTCTGCATGTGAGAGACACGTGACAAAGTCTTCTGCATGTGAGAGACACGTGACACAAAGTCTTCTGCATGTGAGAGACACGTGACACAAAGTCTTCTAAATGTGAGAGACACGTGACAAAGTCTTATGCATGTGAGAGACACGTAACACAAAGTCTTCTACATGTGAGAGACACGTGACACAAAGTCTTCTGGATGTGAGAGACACGTGACACAAAGTCTTCTACATGTGAGAGACACGTGACACAAAGTCTTCTGCATGAGAGAGACATGTGACAGTCTTCTGCATTTGAGAGACACGTGACACAAAGTCTTCTAAATGTGAGAGACACGTGACAAAGTCTTATGCATGTGAGAGACACGTAACACAAAGTCTTCTACATGTGAGAGACACGTGACACAAAGTCTTCTACATGTGAGAGACACGTGACACAAAGTCTTCTAAATGTGAGAGACACGTGACAAAGTCTTATGCATTTGAGAGACACGTGACACAAAGTCTTCTATATGTGAGAGACACGTGACACAAAGTCTTCTGCATGTGAGAGACACGTGACACAAAGTCTTCTGCATGTGAGAGACACGTGACACAAAGTCTTTTGCATGTGAGAGACACGTGACACAAAGTCTTCTGCATGTGAGAGACACGTGACACAAAGTCTTCTGCATGTGAGAGACACGTGACACAAAGTCTTCTGCTTTAGAGAGACACGTGACACAAAGTCTTCTACATGTGAGAGACACGTGACACAAAGTCTTCTGCATGTGAGAGACACGTGACAGTCTTCTGCGTTTGAGAGACACGTGACACAAAGTCTTCTAAATGTGAGAGACACGTGACAAAGTCTTATGCATGTGAGAGACACGTGACACAAAGTCTTCTACATGTGAGAGACAAGTGACAGTCTTCTGCATTTGAGAGACACGTGACACAAAGTCTTCTAAATGTGAAAGACACGTGACAAAGTCTTATGCATTTGAGAGACACGTGACACAAAGTCTTCTAAATGTGAGAGACACGTGACTCAAAGTCTTCTGCATGTTAGAGACACGTGACACAAAGTCTTCTGCATGTGAGAGACACGTGACACAAAATCTTCTGGATGTGAGAGACACGTGACACAAAGTCTTCTACATGTGAGAGACACGTGACACAAAGTCGTCTGCATGAGAGAGACACGTGACAGTCTTCTGCATTTGAGAGACACGTGACACAAAGTCTTCTAAATGTGAGAGACACGTGACGAAGTCTTATGCATGTGAGAGACACGTGACACAAAGTCTTCTAAATGTGAGAGACATGTGACACAAAGTCTTCTGCATGTGAGAGATACGTGACACAGTCTTGTGCATGTGAGAGACACGTGACACAAAGTCTTCTACATGTGAGAGACATGTGACACAAAGTCTTCTACATGTGAGAGACATGTGACACAAAGTCTTCTGCATGTGAGAGACACGTGACACAAAGTCTTCTGCATGTGAGAGACACGTGACAAAGTCTTCTGCATGTGAGAGACACGTGACACAAAGTCTTCTAAATGTGAGAGACACGTGACAAAGTCTTATGCATTTGAGAGACACGTGACACAAAGTCTTCTAAATGTGAGAGACACGTGACACAAAGTCTTCTGCATGTGAGAGACACGTGACACAAAGTCTTTTGCATGTGAGAGACACGTGACACAAAGTCTTTTGCATGTGAGAGACACGTGACAAAAAGTCTTCTGCATGTGAGAGACACGTGACACAAAGTCTTCTGCTTTAGAGAGACACGTGACACAAAGTCTTCTGCATGTGAGAGACACGTGACACAAAGTTTTCTGCATGTGAGAGACACGTGACACAAAATCTTCTGGATGTGAGAGACACGTGACACAAAGTCTTCTACATGTGAGAGACACGTGACACAAAGTCTTCTGCATGAGAGAGACACGTGACAGTCTTCTGCATTTGAGAGACACGTGACACAAAGTCTTCTAAATGTGAGAGACACGTGGCACAAAGTCTTCTGCATGTGAGAGACACGTGACACAAAGTCTTCTGCATGTGAGAGACACGTGACACAAAGTCTTCTGCATGTGAGAGACACGTGACACAAAGTCTTCTGCTTTAGAGAGACACGTGACACAAAGTCTTCTGCATGTGAGAGACACGTGACACAAAGTTTTCTGCATGTGAGAGACACGTGACACAAAATCTTCTGGATGTGAGAGACACGTGACACAAAGTCTTCTACATGTGAGAGACACGTGACACAAAGTCTTCTGCATGAGAGAGACACGTGACAGTCTTCTGCATTTGAGAGACACGTGACACAAAGTCTTCTAAATGTGAGAGACACGTGACAAAGTCTTATGCATGTGAGAGACACGTGACACAAAGTCTTCTACATGTGAGAGACACGTGACACAAAGTCTTCTACATGTGAGAGACACGTGACACAAAGTCTTCTAAATGTGAGAGACACGTGACACAAAGTCTTCTGCATGTGAGAGACACGTGACACAAAGTCTTCTGCTTTAGAGAGACACGTGACACAAAGTCTTTTACATGTGAGAGACACGTGACACAAAGTCTTCTGCATGTGAGAGACACGTGACAGTCTTCTGCGTTTGAGAGACACGTGACACAAAGTCTTCTAAATGTGAGAGACACGTGACAAAGTCTTATGCATGTGAGAGACACGTGACACAAAGTCTTCTAAATGTGAGAGACAAGTGACAGTCTTCTGCATTTGAGAGACACGTGACACAAATTCTTCTAAATGTGAAAGACACGTGACAAAGTCTTATGCATTTGAGAGACACGTGACACAAAGTCTTCTAAATGTGAGAGACACGTGACTCAAAGTCTTCTGCATGTTAGAGACACGTTACACAAAGTCTTCTGCATGTGAGAGACACGTGACACAAAATCTTCTGGATGTGAGAGACACGTGACACAAAGTCTTCTACATGTGAGAGACACGTGACACAAAGTCTTCTACATGTGAGAGACACGTGACACAAAGTCTTCTGCATGTGAGAGACACGTGACACAAAGTCTTCTACATGTGAGAAACATGTGACACAAAGTCTTCTACATGTGAGAGACATGTGACACAAAGTCTTCTGCATGTGAGAGACACGTGACACAAAGTCTTCTGCATGTGAGAGACACGTGACAAAGTCTTCTGCATGTGAGAGACACGTGACACAAAGTCTTCTAAATGTGAGAGACACGTGACAAAGTCTTATGCATTTGAGAGACACGTGACACAAAGTCTTCTAAATGTGAGAGACACGTGACACAAAGTCTTCTGCATGTGAGAGACACGTGACACAAAGTCTTTTGCATGTGAGAGACACGTGACACAAAGTCTTCTGCATGTGAGAGACACGTGACAAAAAGTCTTCTGCATGTGAGAGACACGTGACACAAAGTCTTCTGCTTTAGAGAGACACGTGACACAAAGTCTTCTGCATGTGAGAGACACGTGACACAAAGTTTTCTGCATGTGAGAGACACGTGACACAAAATCTTCTGGATGTGAGAGACACGTGACACAAAGTCTTCTACATGTGAGAGACACGTGACACAAAGTCTTCTGCATGAGAGAGACACGTGACAGTCTTCTGCATTTGAGAGACACGTGACACAAAGTCTTCTAAATGTGAGAGACACGTGGCACAAAGTCTTCTGCATGTGAGAGACACGTGACACAAAGTCTTCTGCATGTGAGAGACACGTGACACAAAGTCTTCTGCATGTGAGAGACACGTGACACAAAGTCTTCTGCTTTAGAGAGACACGTGACACAAAGTCTTCTGCATGTGAGAGACACGTGACACAAAGTTTTCTGCATGTGAGAGACACGTGACACAAAATCTTCTGGATGTGAGAGACACGTGACACAAAGTCTTCTACATGTGAGAGACACGTGACACAAAGTATTCTGCATGAGAGAGACACGTGACAGTCTTCTGCATTTGAGAGACACGTGACACAAAGTCTTCTAAATGTGAGAGACACGTGACAAAGTCTTATGCATGTGAGAGACACGTGACACAAAGTCTTCTACATGTGAGAGACACGTGACACAAAGTCTTCTACATGTGAGAGACACGTGACACAAAGTCTTCTAAATGTGAGAGACACGTGACACAAAGTCTTCTGCATGTGAGAGACACGTGACACAAAGTCTTCTGCTTTGGAGAGACACGTGACACAAAGTCTTTTACATGTGAGAGACACGTGACACAAAGTCTTCTGCATGTGAGAGACACGTGACAGTCTTCTGCGTTTGAGAGACACGTGACACAAAGTCTTCTAAATGTGAGAGACACGTGACAAAGTCTTATGCATGTGAGAGACACGTGACACAAAGTCTTCTAAATGTGAGAGACACGTGACTCAAAGTCTTCTGCATGTTAGAGACACGTTACACAAAGTCTTCTGCATGTGAGAGACACGTGACACAAAATCTTCTGGATGTGAGAGACACGTGACACAAAGTCTTCTACATGTGAGAGACACGTGACACAAAGTCTTCTACATGTGAGAGACACGTGACACAAAGTCTTCTGCATGTGAGAGACACGTGACACAAAGTCTTCTGCATGTGAGAGACACGTGACAAAGTCTTCTGCATGTGAGAGACACGTGACACAAAGTCTTCTGCATGTGAGAGACACGTGACACAAAGTCTTCTGCATGTGAGAGACACGTGACACAAAGTCTTCTGCATGTGAGAGACACGTGACACAAAGTCTTCTGCATATGAGAGACACGTGACACAAAGTCTTCTGCATATGAGAGACACGTGACACAAAGTCTTCTACATGTGAGAGACACGTGACACAAAGTTTTCTACATGTGAGAGACATGTGACACAAAGTCTTCTGCATGTGAGAGACACGTGACACAAAGTCTTCTGCATGTGAGAGACACGTGACACAAAGTCTTCTACATGTGAGAGACACGTGACACAAAGTCTTTTGCATGTGAGAGACACGTGACACAAAGTCTTCTGCATGTGAGAGACACGTGACACAAAGTCTTCTGCTTTAGAGAGACACGTGACACAAAGTCTTCTACATGTGAGAGACACGTGACACAAAGTCTTCTGCATGAAAGAGACACGTGACAGTCTTCTGCTTTAGAGAGACACGTGACACAAAGTCTTCTGCATGTGAGAGACACGTGACACAAAGTTTTCTGCATGTGAGAGACACGTGACACAAAATCTTCTGGATGTGAGAGACACGTGACACAAAGTCTTCTACATGTGAGAGACACGTGACACAAAGTCTTCTGCATGAGAGAGACATGTGACAGTCTTCTGCATTTGAGAGACACGTGACACAAAGTCTTCTAAATGTGAGAGACACGTGACAAAGTCTTATGCATGTGAGAGACACGTAACACAAAGTCTTCTACATGTGAGAGACACGTGACACAAAGTCTTCTACATGTGAGAGACACGTGACACAAAGTCGTCTGCATGTGAGAGACACGTGACACAAAGTCTTCTGCATGTGAGAGACACGTGACACAAAGTCTTCTGCATGTGAGAGACACGTGACACAAAGTCTTCTGCATATGAGAGACACGTGACACAAAGTCTTCTGCATATGAGAGACACGTGACACAAAGTCTTCTACATGTGAGAGACACGTGACACAAAGTTTTCTACATGTGAGAGACATGTGACACAAAGTCTTCTGCATGTGAGAGACACGTGACACAAAGTCTTCTGCATGTGAGAGACACGTGACACAAAGTCTTCTACATGTGAGAGACACGTGACACAAAGTATTTTGCATGTGAGAGACACGTGACACAAAGTCTTCTGCATGTGAGAGACACGTGACAAAAAGTCTTCTGCTTTAGAGAGACACGTGACACAAAGTCTTCTACATGTGAGAGACACGTGACACAAAGTCTTCTGCGTGAAAGAGACACGTGACAGTCTTCTGCGTTTGAGAGACACGTGACACAAAGTCTTCTAAATGTGCGAGACACGTGACAAAGTCTTATGCATGTGAGAGACACGTGACACAAAGTCTTCTACATGTGAGAGACAAGTGACAGTCTTCTGCATTTGAGAGACACGTGACACAAATTCTTCTAAATGTGAAAGACACGTGACAAAGTCTTATGCATTTGAAAGACACGTGACACAAAGTCTTCTAAATGTGAGAGACACGTGACTCAAAGTCTTCTGCATGTTAGCGACACGTTACACAAAGTCTTCTGCATGTGAGAGACACGTGACACAAAATCTTCTGGATGTGAGAGACACGTGACACAAAGTCTTCTACATGTGAGAGACACGTGACACAAAGTCTTCTGCATGAGAGAGACACGTGACACAAAGTCTTCTAAATGTGAGAGACACGTGACGAAGTCTTATGCATGTGAGAGACACGTGACACAAAGTCTTCTAAATGTGAGAGACACGTGACACAAAGTCGTCTGCATGTGAGAGATACGTGACACAGTCTTCTGCATGTGAGAGACACGTGACACAAAGTCTTCTACATGTGAGAGACATGTGACACAAAGTCTTCTACATGTGAGAGACATGTGACACAAAGTCTTCTGCATGTGAGAGACACGTGACATAAAGTCTTCTGCATGTGAGAGACACGTGACAAAGTCTTCTGCATGTGAGAGACACGTGACACAAAGTCTTCTGCATGTGAGAGACACGTGACACAAAGTCTTCTGCATGTGAGAGACACGTGACACAAAGTCTTCTGCATATGAGATACACGTGACACAAAGTCTTCTGCATATGAGAGACACGTGACACAAAGTCTTCTACATGTGAGAGACACGTGACACAAAGTCTTCTACATGTGAGAGACATGGAACACAAAGTCTTCTGCATGTGAGAGACACGTGACACAAAGTCTTCTACATGTTAGAGACACGTGACACAAAGTCTTTTGCATGTGAGAGACACGTGACACAAAGTCTTCTGCATGTGAGAGACACGTGACACAAAGTCTTCTGCATGTGAGAGACACGTGACACAAAGTCTTCTGCATGTGAGAGACACCTGACACAAAGTCTTCTGCTTTAGAGAGACACGTGACACAAAGTCTTCTGCTTTAGAGAGACACGTGACACAAAGTCTTCTGCATGTGAGAGACACGTGACACAAAGTCTTCTGAATTTGAGAGACACGTGACACAAAGTCTTCTACATGTGAGAGACATGTGACACAAAGTCTTCTGCATGTGAGAGACACGTGACACAAAGTCTTCTGCTTTAGAGAGACAAGTGACACAAAGTCTTCTGCATGTGAGAGACACGTGACACAAAGTCTTTTGCATGTGAGAGACACGTGACACAAAGTCTTCTGCATGTGAGAGACACGTGACACAAAGTCTTCTACATGTGAGAGACACGTGACACAAAGTCTTCTGCATGTGAGAGACACCTGACACAAAGTCTTCTGCTTTAGAGAGACACGTGACACAAAGTCTTCTGCATGTTAGAGACACGTGACAAAAAGTCTTCTGCTTTAGAGAGACACGTGACACAAAGTCTTCTGCATGTGAGAGACACGTGACACAAAGTCTTCTGCTTTAGAGAGACACGTGACACAAAGTCTTCTGCATGTGAGAGACACGTGACAAAAAGTCTTCTGCTTTAGAGAGACACGTGACACAAAGTCTTCTGCATTTGAGAGACACGTGACACAAAGTCTTCTGCTTTAGAGAGACACGTGACACAAAGTCTTCTGCATTTGAGAGACACGTGACACAAAGTCTTCTACATGTGAGAGAAAAGAGACACAAAGTCTTCTGCATGTGAGAGACACGTGACACAAAGTCTTCTGCATATGAGAGACACGTGACACAAAGTCTTCTGCATATGAGAGACACGTGACACAAAGTCTTCTGCATGTGAGAGACACGTGACACAAAGTCTTCTGCATGAGAGAGACACGTGACAGTCTTCTGCATTTGAGAGACACGTGACACAAAGTCTTCTAAATGTGAGAGACACGTGACAAAGTCTTATGCATGTGAGAGACACGTGACACAAAGTCTTCTACATGTGAGAGACACGTGACAGTCTTCTGCATTTGAGAGACACGTGACACAAAGTCTTCTAAATGTGAGAGACACGTGACAAAGTCTTATGCATTTGAGAGACACGTGACACAAAGTCTTCTAAATGTGAGAGACACGTGACACAAAGTCTTCTGCATGTGAGAGACATGTGACACAAATTTTTCTGCATGTGAGAGACACGTGACACAAAGTATTCTACATGTGAGAGACACGTGACACAAAGTCTTCTACATGTGAGAGACATGTGACACAAAGTCTTCTGCATGTGAGAGACACGTGACACAAAGTCTTCTACATGTTAGAGACACGTGACAAAAAGTCTTCTGCTTTAGAGAGACACGTGACACAAAGTCTTCTGCATGTGAGAGACACGTGACACAAAGTCTTCTGCTTTAGAGAGACACGTGACACAAAGTCTTCTTCATGTGAGAGACACGTGACACAAAGTCTTCTGCATGTGAGAGACACGTGACACAAAGTCTTCTGCTTTAGAGAGACACGTGACACAAAGTCTTCTACATGTGAGAAACACGTGACACAGTCTTCTGCATGTGAGAGACACGTGACAGTCTTCTGCATTTGAGAGACACGTGACACAAAGTCTTCTACATGTGAGAGACACGTGACACAAAGTCTTCTACATGTGAGAGACACGTGACAGTCTTCTGCATTTGAGAGACACGTGACACAAAGTCTTCTAAATGTAAGAGACACGTGACTCAAAGTCTTCTGCATGTTAGAGACACGTGACAAAAAGTCTTCTGCTTTAGAGAGACACGTGACACAAAGTCTTCTGCATGTGAGAGACACGTGACACAAAGTCTTCTGCTTTAGAGAGACACGTGACACAAAGTCTTCTTCATGTGAGAGACACGTGACAAAAAGTCTTCTGCTTTAGAGAGACACGTGACACAAAGTCTTCTGCATTTGAGAGACACGTGACACAAAGTCTTCTACATGTGAGAGAAAAGAGACACAAAGTCTTCTGCATGTGAGAGACACGTGACACAAAGTCTTCTGCATATGAGAGACACGTGACACAAAGTCTTCTGCATATGAGAGACACGTGACACAAAGTCTTCTGCATGTGAGAGACACGTGACACAAAGTCTTCTTTATGTGAGAGACACTTGACACAAAGTCTTCTACATGTGAGAGACATGTGACACAAAGTCTTCTGCATGTGAGAGACACGTGACACAAAGTCTTCTGCATGTGAGAGACAAGTGATAAAAAGTCTCCTGCATGTGAGAGACACGTGACACAAAGTCTTCTACATGTTAGAGACACGTGACACAAAGTCTTTTGCATGTGAGAGACACGTGACATAAAGTCTTCTGCATGTGAGAGACACGTGACACAAAGTCTTCTGCTTTAGAGAGACACGTGACACACAGTCTTCTGCATGTGAGAGACACGTGACAGTCTTCTGCATTTGGGAGACACGTGACACAAAGTCTTCTACATGTGAGAGACACGTGACAATCTTCTGCATTTGAGAGACACGTGACACAAAGTCTTCTAAATGTGAGAGACACGTGACTCAAAGTCTTCTGCATGTTAGAGACACGTGACAAAAAGTCTTCTGCTTTAGAGAGACACGTGACACAAAGTCTTCTGCATGTGAGAGACACGTGACACAAAGTCTTCTGCTTTAGAGAGACACGTGACACAAAGTCTTCTGCATGTGAGAGACACGTGACAAAAAGTCTTCTGCTTTAGAGAGACACGTGACACAAAGTCTTCTGCATTTGAGAGACACGTGACACAAAGTCTTCTACATGTGAGAGAAAAGAGACACAAAGTCTTCTGCATGTGAGAGACACGTGACACAAAGTCTTCTGCATATGAGAGACACGTGACACAAAGTCTTCTGCATATGAGAGACACGTGAAACAAAGTCTTCTGCATGTGAGAGACACGTGACACGAAGTCTTCTACATGTGAGAGACACGTGACACAAAGTCTTCTACATGTGAGAGACATGTGACAAAAAGTCTTCTGCATGTGAGAGACACGTGACACAAAGTCTTCTGCATGTGAGAGACACGTGACACAAAGTCTTCTGCATTTGAGAGACACGTGACACAAAATCTTCTGCATGTGAGAGAAACGTGACACAAAATCTTCTGCATGTGAGAGACACGTGACACAAAGTCTTCTGCATGTGAGAGACACGTGACAGTCGTCTGCATTTGAGATACACGTGACACAAAGTCTTCTACATGTGAGAGACACGTGACACAAAGTCTTCTGCATATGAGAGACATGTGACACAAAGTCTTCTGAATTTGAGAGACACGTGACACAAAGTCTTCTACATGTGAGAGAAAAGAGACACAAAGTCTTCTGCATGATAGAGACACGTGACACAAAGTCTTCTGCATATGAGATACACGTGACACAAAGTCTTCTGCATATGAGAGACACGTGACACAAAGTCTTCTACATGTGAGAGACACGTGACACAAAGTCTTCTACATGTGAGAGACATGGAACACAAAGTCTTCTGCATGTGAGAGACACGTGACACAAAGTCTTCTGCTTTAGAGAGACAAGTGACACAAAGTTTTCTGCTTTAGAGAATCAAGTGACACAAAGTCTTCTGCATGTGAGAGACACGTGACTCAAAGTCTTCTACATGTTAGAGACACGTGACACAAAGTCTTTTGCATGTGAGAGACACGTGACACAAAGTCTTCTGCATGTGAGAGACACGTGACACAAAGTCTTCTGCATGTGAGAGACACGTGACACAAAGTATTCTACATGTGAGAGAAACGTGACACAGTCTTCTGCATGTGAGAGACACTTGACAGTCTTCTGCATTTGAGAGACACGTGACAAAAAGTCTTCTACATGTGAGAGACACGTGACAGTCTTCTGCATTTGAGAGACACGTGACACAAAGTCTTCTAAATGTGAGAGACACGTGACTCAAAGTCTTCTGCATGTTAGAGACACGTGACAAAAAGTCTTCTGCTTTAGAGAGACACGTGACACAAAGTCTTCTGCATGTGAGAGACACGTGACACAAAGTCTTCTGCTTTAGAGAGACACGTGACACAAAGTCTTCTGCATGTGAGAGACACGTGACAAAAAGGCTTCTGCTTTAGAGAGACACGTGACACAAAGTCTTCTGCATTTGAGAGACACGTGACACAAAGTCTTCTACATGTGAGAGAAAAGAGACACAAAGTCTTCTGCATGTGAGAGACACGTGACACAAAGTCTTCTGCATATGAGATACACGTGACACAAAGTCTTCTGCATATGAGAGACACGTGACACAAAGTCTTCTACATGTGAGAGACACGTGACACAAAGTCTTCTACATGTGAGAGACATGGAACACAAAGTCTTCTGCATGTGAGAGACACGTGACACAAAGTCTTCTGCTTTAGAGAGACAAGTGACACAAAGTCTTCTGCATGTGAGAGACACGTGACACAAAGTCTTCTACATGTTAGAGACACGTGACACAAAGTCTTTTGCATGTGAGAGACACGTGACACAAAGTCTTCTGCATGTGAGAGACACGTGACACAAAGTCTTCTGCATGTGAGAGACACGTGACACAAAGTCTTCTGCATGTGAGAGACACCTGACACAAAGTCTTCTGCTTTAGAGAGACACGTGACACAAAGTCTTCTGCTTTAGAGAGACACGTGACACAAAGTCTTCTGCATGTGAGAGACACGTGACACAAAGTCTTCTGAATTTGAGAGACACGTGACACAAAGTCTTCTACATGTGAGAGACATGTGACACAAAGTCTTCTGCATGTGAGAGACACGTGACACAAAGTCTTCTGCTTTAGAGAGACAAGTGACACAAAGTCTTCTGCATGTGAGAGACACGTGACACAAAGTCTTTTGCATGTGAGAGACACGTGACACAAAGTCTTCTGCATGTGAGAGACACGTGACACAAAGTCTTCTGCATGTGAGAGACACGTGACACAAAGTCTTCTGCATGTGAGAGACACCTGACACAAAGTCTTCTGCTTTAGAGAGACACGTGACACAAAGTCTTCTGCATGTTAGAGACACGTGACAAAAAGTCTTCTGCTTTAGAGAGACACGTGACACAAAGTCTTCTGCATGTGAGAGACACGTGACACAAAGTCTTCTGCTTTAGAGAGACACGTGACACAAAGTCTTCTGCATGTGAGAGACACGTGACAAAAAGTCTTCTGCTTTAGAGAGACACGTGACACAAAGTCTTCTGCATTTGAGAGACACGTGACACAAAGTCTTCTGCTTTAGAGAGACACGTGACACAAAGTCTTCTGCATTTGAGAGACACGTGACACAAAGTCTTCTACATGTGAGAGAAAAGAGACACAAAGTCTTCTGCATGTGAGAGACACGTGACACAAAGTCTTCTGCATATGAGAGACACGTGACACAAAGTCTTCTGCATATGAGAGACACGTGACACAAAGTCTTCTGCATGTGAGAGACACGTGACACAAAGTCTTCTGCATGAGAGAGACACGTGACAGTCTTCTGCATTTGAGAGACACGTGACACAAAGTCTTCTAAATGTGAGAGACACGTGACAAAGTCTTATGCATGTGAGAGACACGTGACACAAAGTCTTCTACATGTGAGAGACACGTGACAGTCTTCTGCATTTGAGAGACACGTGACACAAAGTCTTCTAAATGTGAGAGACACGTGACAAAGTCTTATGCATTTGAGAGACACGTGACACAAAGTCTTCTGCATGTGAGAGACATGTGACACAAATTTTTCTGCATGTGAGAGACACGTGACACAAAGTATTCTACATGTGAGAGACACGTGACACAAAGTCTTCTACATGTGAGAGACATGTGACACAAAGTCTTCTGCATGTGAGAGACACGTGACACAAAGTCTTCTACATGTTAGAGACACGTGACACAAAGTCTTTTGCATGTTAGAGACACGTGACACAAAGTCTTCTGCATGTGAGAGACACGTGACACAAAGTCTTCTGCTTTAGAGAGACACGTGACACAAAGTCTTCTACATGTGAGAAACACGTGACACAGTCTTCTGCATGTGAGAGACACGTGACAGTCTTCTGCATTTGAGAGACACGTGACACAAAGTCTTCTACATGTGAGAGACACGTGACACAAAGTCTTCTACATGTGAGAGACACGTGACAGTCTTCTGCATTTGAGAGACACGTGACACAAAGTCTTCTAAATGTAAGAGACACGTGACTCAAAGTCTTCTGCATGTTAGAGACACGTGACAAAAAGTCTTCTGCTTTAGAGAGACACGTGACACAAAGTCTTCTGCATGTGAGAGACACGTGACACAAAGTCTTCTGCTTTAGAGAGACACGTGACACAAAGTCTTCTGCATGTGAGAGACACGTGACAAAAAGTCTTCTGCTTTAGAGAGACACGTGACACAAAGTCTTCTGCATTTGAGAGACACGTGACACAAAGTCTTCTGCTTTAGAGAGACACGTGACACAAAGTCTTCTGCATTTGAGAGACACGTGACACAAAGTCTTCTACATGTGAGAGAAAAGAGACACAAAGTCTTCTGCATGTGAGAGACACGTGACACAAAGTCTTCTGCATATGAGAGACACGTGACACAAAGTCTTCTGCATATGAGAGACACGTGACACAAAGTCTTCTGCATGTGAGAGACACGTGACACAAAGTCTTCTGCATGAGAGAGACACGTGACAGTCTTCTGCATTTGAGAGACACGTGACACAAAGTCTTCTAAATGTGAGAGACACGTGACAAAGTCTTATGCATGTGAGAGACACGTGACACAAAGTCTTCTACATGTGAGAGACACGTGACAGTCTTCTGTATTTGAGAGACACGTGACACAAAGTCTTCTAAATGTGAGAGACACGTGACAAAGTCTTATGCATTTGAGAGACACGTGACACAAAGTCTTCTAAATGTGAGAGACACGTGACACAAAGTCTTCTGCATGTGAGAGACATGTAACACAAATTTTTCTGCATGTGAGAGACACGTGACACAAAGTATTCTACATGTGAGAGACACGTGACACAAAGTCTTCTACATGTGAGAGACATGTGACACAAAGTCTTTTGCATGTGAGAGACACGTGACACAAAGTCTTCTGCATGTGAGAGACACGTGACACAAAGTCTTCTGCTTTAGAGAGACACGTGACACAAAGTCTTCTACATGTGAGAAACACGTGACACAGTCTTCTGCATGTGAGAGACACGTGACAGTCTTCTGCATTTGAGAGACACGTGACACAAAGTCTTCTACATGTGAGAGACACGTGACACAAAGTCTTCTACATGTGAGAGACACGTGACAGTCTTCTGCATTTGAGAGACACGTGACACAAAGTCTTCTAAATGTAAGAGACACGTGACTCAAAGTCTTCTGCATGTGAGAGTCACGTGACAAAAAGTCTTCTGCTTTAGAGAGACACGTGACACAAAGTCTTCTGCATGTGAGAGACACGTGACACAAAGTCTTCTGCTTTAGAGAGACACGTGACACAAAGTCTTCTGCATGTGAGAGACACGTGACAAAAAGTCTTCTGCTTTAGAGAGACACGTGACACAAAGTCTTCTGCATTTGAGAGACACGTGACACAAAGTCTTCTACATGTGAGAGAAAAGAGACACAAAGTCTTCTGCATGTGAGAGACACGTGACACAAAGTCTTCTGCATATGAGAGACACGTGACACAAAGTCTTCTGCATATGAGAGACACGTGACACAAAGTCTTCTGCATGTGAGAGACACGTGACACAAAGTCTTCTACATGTGAGAGACACTTGACACAAAGTCTTCTACATGTGAGAGACATGTGACACAAAGTCTTCTGCATGTGAGAGACACGTGACACAAAGTCTTCTGCATGTGAGAGACAAGTGATAAAAAGTCTTCTGCATGTGAGAGACACGTGACACAAAGTCTTCTACATGTTAGAGACACGTGACACAAAGTCTTTTGCATGTGAGAGACACGTGACATAAAGTCTTCTGCATGTGAGAGACACGTGACACAAAGTCTTCTGCTTTAGAGAGACACGTGACACACAGTCTTCTGCATGTGAGAGACACGTGACAGTCTTCTGCATTTGAGAGACACGTGACACAAAGTCTTCTACATGTGAGAGACACGTGACAATCTTCTGCATTTGAGAGACACGTGACACAAAGTCTTCTAAATGTGAGAGACACGTGACTCAAAGTCTTCTGCATGTTAGAGACACGTGACAAAAAGTCTTCTGCTTTAGAGAGACACGTGACACAAAGTCTTCTGCATGTGAGAGACACGTGACACAAAGTCTTCTGCTTTAGAGAGACACGTGACACAAAGTCTTCTGCATGTGAGAGACACGTGACAAAAAGTCTTCTGCTTTAGAGAGACACGTGACACAAAGTCTTCTGCATTTGAGAGACACGTGACACAAAGTCTTCTACATGTGAGAGAAAAGAGACACAAAGTCTTCTGCATGTGAGAGACACGTGACACAAAGTCTTCTGCATATGAGAGACACGTGACACAAAGTCTTCTGCATATGAGAGACACGTGAAACAAAGTCTTCTGCATGTGAGAGACACGTGACACGAAGTCTTCTACATGTGAGAGACACGTGACACAAAGTCTTCTACATGTGAGAGACATGTGACAAAAAGTCTTCTGCATGTGAGAGACACGTGACACAAAGTCTTCTGCATGTGAGAGACACGTGACACAAAGTCTTCTGCATTTGAGAGACACGTGACACAAAATCTTCTGCATGTGAGAGAAACGTGACACAAAATCTTCTGCATGTGAGAGACACGTGACACAAAGTCTTCTGCATGTGAGAGACACGTGACAGTCGTCTGCATTTGAGATACACGTGACACAAAGTCTTCTACATGTGAGAGACACGTGACACAAAGTCTTCTGCATATGAGAGACATGTGACACAAAGTCTTCTGAATTTGAGAGACACGTGACACAAAGTCTTCTACATGTGAGAGACACGTGACACAAAGTCTTCTACATGTGAGAGACATGTGACACAAAGTCTTCTGCATGTGAGAGACACGTGACACAAAGTCTTCTGCTTTAGAGAGACAAGTGACACAAAGTCTTCTGCATGTGAGAGACACGTGACACAAAGTCTTCTACATGTTAGAGACACGTGACACAAAGTCTTTTGCATGTGAGAGACACGTGACACAAAGTCTTCTGCATGTGAGAGACACGTGACACAAAGTCTTCTGCATGTGAGAGACACGTGACACAAAGTCTTCTGCATGTGAGAGACACCTGACACAACGTCTTCTGCTTTAGAGAGACACGTGACACAAAGTATTCTACATGTGAGAGACACGTGACAGTCTTCTGCATTTGAGAGACACGTGACACAAAGTCTTCTAAATGTGAGAGACACGTGAATCAAAGTCTTCTGCATGTTAGAGACACGTGACAAAAAGTCTTCTGCTTTAGAGAGACACGTGACACAAAGTCTTCTGCATGTGAGAGACACGTGACACAAAGTCTTCTGCTTTAGAGAGACACGTGACACAAAGTCTTCTGCATGTGAGAGACACTTGACAAAAAGGCTTCTGCTTTAGAGAGACACGTGACACAAAGTCTTCTGCATTTGAGAGACACGTGACACAGTCTTCTACATGTGAGAGAAAAGAGACACAAAGTCTTCTGCATGTGAGAGACACGTGACACAAAGTCTTCTGCATATGAGATACACGTGACACAAAGTCTTCTGCATATGAGAGACACGTGACACAAAGTCTTCTACATGTGAGAGACACGTGACACAAAGTCTTCTACATGTGAGAGACATGGAACACAAAGTCTTCTGCATGTGAGAGACACGTGACACAAAGTCTTCTGCTTTAGAGAGACAAGTGACACAAAGTCTTCTGCATGTGAGAGACACGTGACACAAAGTCTTCTACATGTTAGAGACACGTGACACAAAGTCTTTTGCATGTGAGAGACACGTGACACAAAGTCTTCTGCATGTGAGAGACACGTGACACAAAGTCTTCTGCATGTGAGAGACACGTGACACAAAGTCTTCTGCATGTGAGAGACACCTGACACAAAGTCTTCTGCTTAAGAGAGACACGTGACACAAAGTCTTCTGCTTTAGAGAGACACGTGACACAAAGTCTTCTACATGTGAGAGACATGTGACACAAAGTCTTCTGCATGTGAGAGACACGTGACACAAAGTCTTCTGCTTTAGAGAGACAAGTGACACAAAGTCTTCTGCATGTGAGAGACACGTGACACAAAGTCTTCTACATGTTAGAGACACGTGACACAAAGTCTTTTGCATGTGAGAGACACGTGACACAAAGTCTTCTGCATGTGAGAGACACGTGACACAAAGTCTTTTGCATGTGAGAGACACGTGACACAAAGTCTTCTGCATGTGAGAGACACGTGACACAAAGTCTTCTGCATGTGAGAGACACGTGACACAAAGTCTTCTGCATGTGAGAGACACCTGACACAAAGTCTTCTGCTTTAGAGAGACACGTGACACAAAGTCTTCTGCATGTGAGAGACACGTGACAAAAAGTCTTCTGCTTTAGAGAGACACGTGACACAAAGTCTTCTGCATTTGAGAGACACGTGACACAAAGTCTTCTGCTTTAGAGAGACACGTGACACAAAGTCTTCTGCATTTGAGAGACACGTGACACAAAGTCTTCTACATGTGAGAGAAAAGAGACACAAAGTCTTCTGCATGTGAGAGACACGTGACACAAAGTCTTCTGCATATGAGAGACACGTGACACAAAGTCTTCTGCATATGAGAGACACGTGACACAAAGTCTTCTGCATGTGAGAGACACGTGACACGAAGTCTTCTACATGTGAGAGACACGCGACACAAAGTCTTCTACATGTGAGAGACATGTGACACAAAGTCTTCTGCATGTGAGAGACACGTGACACAAAGTCTTCTGCATGTGAGAGACACTTGACACAAAGTCTTCTGCATTTGAGAGACACGTGACACAAAATCTTCTGCATGTGAGAGAAACGTGACACAAAATCTTCTGCATGTGAGAGGCACGTGACACAAAGTCTTCTACATGTGAGAGACACGTGACAGTCGTCTGCATTTGAGATACACGTGACACAAAGTCTTCTACATGTGAGAGACACGTGACACAAAGTCTTCTGCATATGAGAGACATGTGACACAAAGTCTTCTGAATTTGAGAGACACGTGACACAAAGTCTTCTACATGTGAGAGACACGTGACACAAAGTCTTCTACATGTGAGAGACATGTGACACAAAGTCTTCTGCATGTGAGAGACACGTGACACAAAGTCTTCTGCTTTAGAGAGACAAGTGACACAAAGTCTTCTGCATGTGAGAGACACGTGGCACAAAGTCTTCTACATGTTAGAGACACGTGACACAAAGTCTTTTGCATGTGAGAGACACGTGACACAAAGTCTTCTGCATGTGAGAGACACGTGACACAAAGTCTTCTGCATGTGAGAGACACGTGACACAAAGTCTTCTGCATGTGAGAGACACCTGACACAAAGTCTTCTGCTTTAGAGAGACACGTGACACAAAGTATTCTACATGTGAGAGACACGTGACACAGTCTTCTGCATGTGAGAGACACTTGACAGTCTTCTGGATTTGAGAGACACGTGACACAAAGTCTTCTACATGTGAGAGACACGTGACACAAAGTCTTCTGCATGTGAGAGACACGTGACACAAAGTCTTCTGCATTTGAGAGACACGTGACACAAAGTCTTCTGCATGTGAGAGACACGTGACACAAAATCTTCTGCATGTGAGAGAAACGTGACACAAAATCTTCTGCATGTGAGAGACACGTGACACAAAGTCTTCTGCATGTGAGAGACACGTGACACAAAGTCTTCTGCATGTGAGAGACACGTGACAGTCGTCTGCATTTGAGATACACGTGACACAAACTCTTCTACATGTGAGAGACACGTGACACAAAGTCTTCTGCATATGAGAGACATGTGACACAAAGTCTTCTGAATTTGAGAGACACGTGACACAAAGTCTTCTACATGTGAGAGACACGTGACACAAAGTCTTCTACATGTGAGAGACATGTGACACAAAGTCTTCTGCATGTGAGAGACACGTGACACAAAGTCTTCTGCTTTAGAGAGACAAGTGACACAAAGTCTTCTGCATGTGAGAGACACGTGACACAAAGTCTTCTACATGTTAGAGACACGTGACACAAAGTCTTTTGCATGTGAGAGACACGTGACACAAAGTCTTCTGCATGTGAGAGACACGTGACACAAAGTCTTCTGCATGTGAGAGACACGTGACACAAAGTCTTCTGCATGTGAGAGACACCTGACACAAAGTCTTCTGCTTTAGAGAGACACGTGACACAAAGTCTTCTGCATGTGAGAGACACGTGACACAAAGTCTTCTACATGTGAGAGAAACGTGACACAGTCTTCTGCATGTGAGAGACACTTGACAGTCTTCTGCATTTGAGAGACACGTGACACAAAGTCTTCTACATGTGAGAGACACGTGACAGTCTTCTGCATTTGAGAGACACGTGACACAAAGTCTTCTAAATGTGAGAGACACGTGACTCAAAGTCTTCTGCATGTTAGAGACACGTGACAAAAAGTCTTTTGCTTTAGAGAGACACGTGACACAAAGTCTTCTGCATGTGAGAGACACGTGACACAAAGTCTTCTGCTTTAGAGAGACACGTGACACAAAGTCTTCTGCATGTGAGAGACACGTGACAAAAAGGCTTCTGCTTTAGAGAGACACGTGACACAAAGTCTTCTGCATTTGAGAGACACGTGACACAAAGTCTTCTACATGTGAGAGAAAAGAGACACAAAGTCTTCTGCATGTGAGAGACACGTGACACAAAGTCTTCTGCATATGAGATACACGTGACACAAAGTCTTCTACATGTGAGAGACACGTGACACAAAGTCTTCTACATGTGAGAGACATGGAACACAAAGTCTTCTGCATGTGAGAGACACGTGACACAAAGTCTTCTGCTTTAGAGAGACAAGTGACACAAAGTCTTCTGCATGTGAGAGACACGTGACACAAAGTCTTCTACATGTTAGAGACACGTGACACAAAGTCTTTTGCATGTGAGAGACACGTGACACAAAGTCTTCTGCATGTGAGAGACACGTGACACAAAGTCTTCTGCATGTGAGAGACACGTGACACAAAGTCTTCTGCATGTGAGAGACACCTGACACAAAGTCTTCTGCTTTAGAGAGACACGTGACACAAAGTCTTCTGCTTTAGAGAGACACGTGACACAAAGTCTTCTGCATGTGAGAGACACGTGACACAAAGTCTTCTGAATTTGAGAGACACGTGACACAAAGTCTTCTACATGTGAGAGACACGTGACACAAAGTCTTCTACATGTGAGAGACACGTGACACAAAGTCTTCTGCTTTAGAGAGACAAGTGACACAAAGTCTTCTGCATGTGAGAGACACGTGACACAAAGTCTTTTGCATGTGAGAGACACGTGACACAAAGTCTTCTGCATGTGAGAGACACGTGACACAAAGTCTTCTGCATGTGAGAGACACGTGACACAAAGTCTTCTGCATGTGAGAGACACCTGACACAAAGTCTTCTGCTTTAGAGAGACACGTGACACAAAGTCTTCTGCATGTGAGAGACACGTGACACAAAGTCTTCTGCATGTGAGAGACACGTGACACAAAGTCTTCTACATGTGAGAGAAAAGAGACACAAAGTCTTCTGCATGTGAGAGACACGTGACACAAAGTCTTCTGCATGTGAGAGACACGTGACAAAAAATCTTCTGCTTTAGAGAGACACGTGACACAAAGTCTTCTGCATGTGAGAGACACGTGACACAAAGTCTTCTGCTTTAGAGAGACACGTGACACAAAGTCTTCTGCATGTGAGAGACACGTGACAAAAAGTCTTCTGCTTTAGAGAGACACGTGACACAAAGTCTTCTGCATTTGAGAGACACGTGACACAAAGTCTTCTACATGTGAGAGAAAAGAGACACAAAGTCTTCTGCATGTGAGAGACACGTGACACAAAGTCTTCTGCATATGAGAGACACGTGACACAAAGTCTTCTGCATATGAGAGACACGTGACACAAAGTCTTCTGCATGTGAGAGACACGTGACACGAAATCTTCTACATGTGAGAGACACGCGACACAAAGTCTTCTACATGTGAGAGACATGTGACACAAAGTCTTCTGCATGTGAGAGACACGTGACACAAAGTCTTCTGCATGTGAGAGACACGTGACACAAAGTCTTCTGCATTTGAGAGACACGTGACACAAAATCTTCTGCATGTGAGAGAAACGTGACACAAAATCTTCTGCATGTGAGAGACACGTGACACAAAGTCTTCTGCATGTGAGAGACACGTGACAGTCGTCTGCATTTGAGATACACGTGACACAAAGTCTTCTACATGTGAGAGACACGTGACACAAAGTCTTCTGCATATGAGAGACATGTGACACAAAGTCTTCTGAATTTGAGAGACACGTGACACAAAGTCTTCTACATGTGAGAGACACGTGACACAAAGTCTTCTACATGTGAGAGACATGTGACACAAAGTCTTCTGCATGTGAGAGACACGTGACACAAAGTCTTCTGCTTTAGAGAGACAAGTGACACAAAGTCTTCTGCATGTGAGAGACACGTGACACAAAGTCTTCTACATGTTAGAGACACGTGACACAAAGTCTTTTGCATGTGAGAGACACGTGACACAAAGTCTTCTGCATGTGAGAGACACGTGACACAAAGTCTTCTGCATGTGAGAGACACGTGACACAAAGTCTTCTGCATGTGAGAGACACCTGACACAAAGTCTTCTGCTTTAGAGAGACACGTGACACAAAGTATTCTACATGTGAGAGACACGTGACACAGTCTTCTGCATGTGAGAGACACTTGACAGTCTTCTGCATTTGAGAGACACGTGACACAAAGTCTTCTACATGTGAGAGACACGTGACAGTCTTCTGCATTTGAGAGACACGTGACACAAAGTCTTCTAAATGTGAGAGACACGTGACTCAAAGTCTTCTGCATGTTAGAGACACGTGACAAAAAGTCTTCTGCTTTAGAGAGACACGTGACACAAAGTCTTCTGCATGTGAGAGACACGTGACACAAAGTCTTCTGCTTTAGAGAGACACGTGACACAAAGTCTTCTGCATGTGAGAGACACGTGACAAAAAGGCTTCTGCTTTAGAGAGACACGTGACACAAAGTCTTCTGCATTTGAGAGACACGTGACACAAAGTCTTCTACATGTGAGAGAAAAGAGACACAAAGTCTTCTGCATGTGAGAGACACGTGACACAAAGTCTTCTGCATATGAGATACACGTGACACAAAGTCTTCTGCATATGAGAGACACGTGACACAAAGTCTTCTACATGTGAGAGACACGTGACACAAAGTCTTCTACATGTGAGAGACATGGAACACAAAGTCTTCTGCATGTGAGAGACACGTGACACAAAGTCTTCTGCTTTAGAGAGACAAGTGACACAAAGTCTTCTGCATGTGAGAGACACGTGACACAAAGTCTTCTACATCTTAGAGACACGTGACACAAAGTCTTTTGCATGTTAGAGACACGTGACACAAAGTCTTCTGCATGTGAGAGACACGTGACACAAAGTCTTCTGCATGTGAGAGACACGTGACACAAAGTCTTCTGCATGTGAGAGACACCTGACACAAAGTCTTCTGCTTTAGAGAGACACGTGACACAAAGTCTTCTGCTTTAGAGAGACACGTGACACAAAGTCTTCTGCATGTGAGAGACACGTGACACAAAGTCTTCTGAATTTGAGAGACACGTGACACAAAGTCTTCTACATGTGAGAGACACGTGACACAAAATCTTCTACATGTGAGAGACATGTGACACAAAGTCTTCTGCATGTGAGAGACACGTGACACAAAGTCTTCTGCTTTAGAGAGACAAGTGACACAAAGTCTTCTGCATGTGAGAGACACGTGACACAAAGTCTTTTGCATGTGAGAGACACGTGACACAAAGTCTTCTGCATGTGAGAGACACGTGACACAAAGTCTTCTGCATGTGAGAGACACGTGACACAAAGTCTTCTGCATGTGAGAGACACCTGACACAAAGTCTTCTGCTTTAGAGAGACACGTGACACAAAGTCTTCTGCATGTTAGAGACACGTGACAAAAAGTCTTCTGCTTTAGAGAGACACGTGACACAAAGTCTTCTGCATGTGAGAGACACGTGACAAAAAGTCTTCTGCTTTAGAGAGACACGTGACACAAAGTCTTATGCATTTGAGAGACACGTGACACAAAGTCTTCTACATGTGAGAGAAAAGAGACACAAAGTCTTCTGCATGTGAGAGACACGTGACACAAAGTCTTCTGCATATGAGAGACACGTGACACAAAGTCTTCTGCATATGAGAGACACGTGACACAAAGTCTTCTGCATGTGAGAGACACGTGACACGAAATCTTCTACATGTGAGAGACACGCGACACAAAGTCTTCTACATGTGAGAGACATGTGACACAAAGTCTTCTGCATGTGAGAGACACGTGACACAAAGTCTTCTGCATGTGAGAGACACGTGACACAAAGTCTTCTGCATTTGAGAGACACGTGACACAAAATCTTCTGCATGTGAGAGACACGTGACACAAAGTCTTCTGCATGTGAGAGACACGTGACAGTCGTCTGCATTTGAGATACACGTGACACAAAGTCTTCTACATGTGAGAGACACGTGACACAAAGTCTTCTGCATATGAGAGACATGTGACACAAAGTCTTCTGAATTTGAGAGACACGTGACACAAAGTCTTCTACATGTGAGAGACACGTGACACAAAGTCTTCTACATGTGAGAGACATGTGACACAAAGTCTTCTGCATGTGAGAGACACGTGACACAAAGTCTTCTGCTTTAGAGAGACAAGTGACACAAAGTCTTCTGCATGTGAGAGACACGTGACACAAAGTCTTCTACATGTTAGAGACACGTGACACAAAGTCTTTTGCATGTGAGAGACACGTGACACAAAGTCTTCTGCATGTGAGAGACACGTGACACAAAGTCTTCTGCATGTGAGAGACACGTGACACAAAGTCTTCTGCATGTGAGAGACACCTGACACAAAGTCTTCTGCTTTAGAGAGACACGTGACACAAAGTATTCTACATGTGAGAGACACGTGACACAGTCTTCTGCATGTGAGAGACACTTGACAGTCTTCTGCATTTGAGAGACACGTGACACAAAGTCTTCTAAATGTGAGAGACACGTGACTCAAAGTCTTCTGCATGTTAGAGACACGTGACAAAAAGTCTTCTGCTTTAGAGATACACGTGACACAAAGTCGTCTGCATGTGAGAGACACGTGACACAAAGTCTTCTGCTTTAGAGAGACACGTGACACAAAGTCTTCTGCATGTGAGAGACACGTGACAAAAAGGCTTCTGCTTTAGAGAGACACGTGACACAAAGTCTTCTGCATTTGAGAGACACGTGACACAAAGTCTTCTACATGTGAGAGAAAAGAGACACAAAGTCTTCTGCATGTGAGAGACACGTGACACAAAGTCTTCTGCATATGAGATACACGTGACACAAAGTCTTCTGCATATGAGAGACACGTGACACAAAGTCTTCTACATGTGAGAGACACGTGACACAAAGTCTTCTACATGTGAGAGACATGGAACACAAAGTCTTCTGCATGTGAGAGACACGTGACACAAAGTCTTCTGCTTTAGAGAGACAAGTGACACAAAGTCTTCTGCATGTGAGAGACACGTGACACAAAGTCTTCTGCATGTGAGAGACACGTGACACAAAGTCTTCTGCATGTGAGAGACACCTGACACAAAGTCTTCTGCTTTAGAGAGACACGTGACACAAAGTCTTCTGCTTTAGAGAGACACGTGACACAAAGTCTTCTGCATGTGAGAGACACGTGACACAAAGTCTTCTGAATTTGAGAGACACGTGACACAAAGTCTTCTACATGTGAGAGAAAAGAGACACAAAGTCTTCTGCATGTGAGAGACACGTGACACAAAGTCTTCTGCATATGAGATACACGTGACACAAAGTCTTCTGCATATGAGAGACACGTGACACAAAGTCTTCTACATGTGAGAGACACGTGACACAAAGTCTTCTACATGTGAGAGACATGGAACACAAAGTCTTCTGCATGTGAGAGACACGTGACACAAAGTCTTCTGCTTTAGAGAGACAAGTGACACAAAGTCTTCTGCATGTGAGAGACACGTGACACAAAGTCTTCTACATGTTAGAGACACGTGACACAAAGTCTTTTGCATGTGAGAGACACGTGACACAAAGTCTTCTGCATGTGAGAGACACGTGACACAAAGTCTTCTGCATGTGAAAGACACGTGACACAAAGTCTTCTGCATGTGAGAGACACCTGACACAAAGTCTTCTGCTTTAGAGAGACACGTGACACAAAGTCTTCTGCTTTAGAGAGACACGTGACACAAAGTCTTCTGCATGTGAGAGACACGTGACACAAAGTCTTCTGAATTTGAGAGACACGTGACACAAAGTCTTCTACATGTGAGAGACACGTGACACAAAGTCTTCTACATGTGAGAGACACGTGACACAAAGTCTTCTGCTTTAGAGAGACAAGTGACACAAAGTCTTCTGCATGTGAGAGACACGTGACACAAAGTCTTTTGCATGTGAGAGACACGTGACACAAAGTCTTCTGCATGTGAGAGACACGTGACACAAAGTCTTCTGCATGTGAGAGACACGTGACACAAAGTCTTCTGCATGTGAGAGACACCTGACACAAAGTCTTCTGCTTTAGAGAGACACGTGACACAAAGTCTTCTGCATGTTAGAGACACGTGACAAAAAGTCTTCTGCTTTAGAGAGACACGTGACACAAAGTCTTCTGCATGTGAGAGACACGTGACACAAAGTCTTCTGCTTTAGAGAGACACGTGACACAAAGTCTTCTGCATGTGAGAGACACGTGACAAAAAGTCTTCTGCTTTAGAGAGACACGTGACACAAAGTCTTCTGCATTTGAGAGACACGTGACACAAAGTCTTCTAAATGTGAGAGAAAAGAGACACAAAGTCTTCTGCATGTGAGAGACACGTGACACAAAGTCTTCTGCATATGAGAGACACGTGACACAAAGTCTTCTGCATATGAGAGACACGTGACACAAAGTCTTCTGCATGTGAGAGACACGTGACACGAAATCTTCTACATGTGAGAGACACGCGACACAAAGTCTTCTACATGTGAGAGACATGTGACACAAAGTCTTCTGCATGTGAGAGACACGTGACACAAAGTCTTCTGCATGTGAGAGACACGTGACACAAAGTCTTCTGCATTTGAGAGACACGTGACACAAAATCTTCTGCATGTGAGAGAAACGTGACACAAAATCTTCTGCATGTGAGAGACACGTGACACAAAGTCTTCTGCATGTGAGAGACACGTGACAGTCGTCTGCATTTGAGATACACGTGACACAAAGTCTTCTACATGTGAGAGACACGTGACACAAAGTCTTCTGCATATGAGAGACATGTGACACAAAGTCTTCTGAATTTGAGAGACACGTGACACAAAGTCTTCTACATGTGAGAGACACGTGACACAAAGTCTTCTACATGTGAGAGACATGTGACACAAAGTCTTCTGCATGTGAGAGACACGTGACACAAAGTCTTCTGCTTTAGAGAGACAAGTGACACAAAGTCTTCTGCATGTGAGAGACACGTGACACAAAGTCTTCTGCATGTTAGAGACACGTGACACAAAGTCTTTTGCATGTGAGAGACACGTGACACAAAGTCTTCTGCATGTGAGAGACACGTGACACAAAGTCTTCTACATGTTAGAGACACGTGACACAAAGTCTTTTGCATGTGAGAGACACGTGACACAAAGTCTTCTGCATGTGAGAGACACGTGACACAAAGTCTTCTGCATGTGAGAGACACGTGACACAAAGTCTTCTGCATGTGAGAGACACGTGACACAAAGTCTTCTGCATGTGAGAGACACCTGACACAAAGTCTTCTGCTTTAGAGAGACACGTGACACAAAGTATTCTACATGTGAGAGACACGTGACACAGTCTTCTGCATGTGAGAGACACTTGACAGTCTTCTGCATTTGAGAGACACGTGAAACAAAGTCTTCTACATGTGAGAGACACGTGACAGTCTTCTGCATTTGAGAGACACGTGACACAAAGTCTTCTAAATGTGAGAGACACGTGACTCAAAGTCTTCTGCATGTTAGAGACACGTGACAAAAAGTCTTCTGCTTTAGAGAGACACGTGACACAAAGTCTTCTGCATGTGAGAGACACGTGACACAAAGTCTTCTGCTTTAGAGAGACACGTGACACAAAGTCTTCTGCATGTGAGAGACAGGTGACAAAAAGGCTTCTGCTTTAGAGAGACACGTGACACAAAGTCTTCTGCATTTGAGAGACACGTGACACAAAGTCTTCTACATGTGAGAGAAAAGAGACACAAAGTCTTCTGCATGTGAGAGACACGTGACACAAAGTCTTCTGAATTTGAGAGACACGTGACACAAAGTCTTCTACATGTGAGAGACACGTGACACAAAGTCTTCTACATGTGAGAGACACGTGACACAAAGTCTTCTGCTTTAGAGAGACACGTGACACAAAGTCTTCTGCATGTTAGAGACACGTGACAAAAAGTCTTCTGCTTTAGAGAGACACGTCACACAAAGTCTTCTGCTTTAGAGAGACACGTGACACAAAGTCTTCTGCATGTGAGAGACACGTGACAAAAAGTCTTCTGCTTTAGAGAGACACGTGACACAAAGTCTTCTGCATTTGAGAGACACGTGACACAAAGTCTTCTAAATGTGAGAGAAAAGAGACACAAAGTCTTCTGCATGTGAGAGACACGTGACACAAAGTCTTCTGCATATGAGAGACACGTGACACAAAGTCTTCTGCATATGAGAGACACGTGACACAAAGTCTTCTGCATGTGAGAGACACGTGACACGAAATCTTCTACATGTGAGAGACACGCGACACAAAGTCTTCTACATGTGAGAGACATGTGACACAAAGTCTTCTGCATGTGAGAGACACGTGACACAAAGTCTTCTGCATGTGAGAGACACGTGACACAAAGTCTTCTGCATTTGAGAGACACGTGACACAAAATCTTCTGCATGTGAGAGAAACGTGACACAAAATCTTCTGCATGTGAGAGACACGTGACACAAAGTCTTCTGCATGTGAGAGACACGTGACAGTCGTCTGCATTTGAGATACACGTGACACAAAGTCTTCTACATGTGAGAGACACGTGACACAAAGTCTTCTGCATATGAGAGACATGTGACACAAAGTCTTCTGAATTTGAGAGACACGTGACACAAAGTCTTCTACATGTGAGAGACACGTGACACAAAGTCTTCTACATGTGAGAGACATGTGACACAAAGTCTTCTGCATGTGAGAGACACGTGACACAAAGTCTTCTGCTTTAGAGAGACAAGTGACACAAAGTCTTCTGCATGTGAGAGACACGTGACACAAAGTCTTCTGCATGTTAGAGACACGTGACACAAAGTCTTTTGCATGTGAGAGACACGTGACACAAAGTCTTCTGCATGTGAGAGACACGTGACACAAAGTCTTCTACATGTTAGAGACACGTGACACAAAGTCTTTTGCATGTGAGAGACACGTGACACAAAGTCTTCTGCATGTGAGAGACACGTGACACAAAGTCTTCTGCATGTGAGAGACACGTGACACAAAGTCTTCTGCATGTGAGAGACACCTGACACAAAGTCTTCTGCTTTAGAGAGACACGTGACACAAAGTATTCTACATGTGAGAGACACGTGACACAGTCTTCTGCATGTGAGAGACACTTGACAGTCTTCTGCATTTGAGAGACACGTGAAACAAAGTCTTCTACATGTGAGAGACACGTGACAGTCTTCTGCATTTGAGAGACACGTGACACAAAGTCTTCTAAATGTGAGAGACACGTGACTCAAAGTCTTCTGCATGTTAGAGACACGTGACAAAAAGTCTTCTGCTTTAGAGAGACACGTGACACAAAGTCTTCTGCATGTGAGAGACACGTGACACAAAGTCTTCTGCTTTAGAGAGACACGTGACACAAAGTCTTCTGCATGTGAGAGACAGGTGACAAAAAGGCTTCTGCTTTAGAGAGACACGTGACACAAAGTCTTCTGCATTTGAGAGACACGTGACACAAAGTCTTCTACATGTGAGAGAAAAGAGACACAAAGTCTTCTGCATGTGAGAGACACGTGACACAAAGTCTTCTGAATTTGAGAGACACGTGACACAAAGTCTTCTACATGTGAGAGACACGTGACACAAAGTCTTCTACATGTGAGAGACACGTGACACAAAGTCTTCTGCTTTAGAGAGACACGTGACACAAAGTCTTCTGCATGTTAGAGACACGTGACAAAAAGTCTTCTGCTTTAGAGAGACACGTCACACAAAGTCTTCTGCATGTGAGAGACACGTGACACAAAGTCTTCTGCATGTGAGAGACACGTGACAAAAAGTCTTCTGCTTTAGAGAGACACGTGACACAAAGTCTTCTGCATTTGAGAGACACGTGACACAAAGTCTTCTACATGTGAGAGAAAAGAGACACAAAGTCTTCTGCATGTGAGAGACACGTGACACAAAGTCTTCTGCATATGAGAGACACGTGACACAAAGTCTTCTGCATATGAGAGACACGTGACACAAAGTCTTCTGCATGTGAGAGACACGTGACACGAAATCTTCTACATGTGAGAGACACGCGACACAAAGTCTTCTACATGTGAGAGACATGTGACACAAAGTCTTCTGCATGTGAGAGACACGTGACACAAAGTCTTCTGCATGTGAGAGACACGTGACACAAAGTCTTCTGCATTTGAGAGGCACGTGACACAAAATCTTCTGCATGTGAGAGACACGTGACACAAAGTCTTCTGCATGTGAGAGACACGTGACAGTCGTCTGCATTTGAGATACACGTGACACAAAGTCTTCTACATGTGAGAGACACGTGACACAAAGTCTTCTGCATATGAGAGACATGTGACACAAAGTCTTCTGAATTTGAGAGACACGTGACACAAAGTCTTCTACATGTGAGAGACACGTGACACAAAGTCTTCTACATGTGAGAGACATGTGACACAAAGTCTTCTGCATGTGAGAGACACGTGACACAAAGTCTTCTGCTTTAGAGAGACAAGTGACACAAAGTCTTCTGCATGTGAGAGACACGTGACACAAAGTCTTCTACATGTTAGAGACACGTGACACAAAGTCTTTTGCATGTGAGAGACACGTGACACAAAGTCTTCTGCATGTGAGAGACACGTGACACAAAGTCTTCTGCATGTGAGAGACACGTGACACAAAGTCTTCTGCATGTGAGAGACACCTGACACAAAGTCTTCTGCTTTAGAGAGACACTTGACACAAAGTATTCTACATGTGAGAGACACGTGACACAGTCTTCTGCATGTGAGAGACACTTGACAGTCTTCTGCATTTGAGAGACACGTGACACAAAGTCTTCTACATGTGAGAGACACGTGACAGTCTTCTGCATTTGAGAGACACGTGACACAAAGTCTTCTAAATGTGAGAGACACGTGACAAAAAGTCTTCTGCTTTAGAGAGACACGTGACACAAAGTCTTCTGCATGTGAGAGACACGTGACACAAAGTCTTCTGCTTTAGAGAGACACGTGACACAAAGTCTTCTGCATGTGAGAGACACGTGACAAAAAGGCTTCTGCTTTAGAGAGACACGTGACACAAAGTCTTCTGCATTTGAGAGACACGTGACACAAAGTCTTCTACATGTGAGAGAAAAGAGACACAAAGTCTTCTGCATGTGAGAGACACGTGACACAAAGTCTTCTGCATATGAGATACACGTGACACAAAGTCTTCTGCATATGAGAGACACGTGACACAAAGTCTTCTACATGTGAGAGACACGTGACACAAAGTCTTCTACATGTGAGAGACATGGAACACAAAGTCTTCTGCATGTGAGAGACACGTGACACAAAGTCTTCTGCTTTAGAGAGACAAGTGACACAAAGTCTTCTGCATGTGAGAGACACGTGACACAAAGTCTTCTGCATGTGAGAGACACGTGACACAAAGTCTTCTGCATGTGAGAGACACCTGACACAAAGTCTTCTGCTTTAGAGAGACACGTGACACAAAGTCTTCTGCTTTAGAGAGACACGTGACACAAAGTCTTCTGCATGTGAGAGACACGTGACACAAAGTCTTCTGAATTTGAGAGACACGTGACACAAAGTCTTCTACATGTGAGAGACACGTGACACAAAGTCTTCTACATGTGAGAGACACGTGACACAAAGTCTTCTGCTTTAGAGAGACAAGTGACACAAAGTCTTCTGCATGTGAGAGACACGTGACACAAAGTCTTTTGCATGTGAGAGACACGTTACACAAAGTCTTCTGCATGTGAGAGACACGTGACACAAAGTCTTCTGCATGTGAGAGACACGTGACACAAAGTCTTCTGCATGTGAGAGACACCTGACACAAAGTCTTCTGCTTTAGAGAGACACGTGACACAAAGTCTTCTGCATGTTAGAGACACGTGACAAAAAGTCTTCTGCTTTAGAGAGACACGTGACACAAAGTCTTCTGCATGTGAGAGACACGTGACACAAAGTCTTCTGCTTTAGAGAGACACGTGACACAAAGTCTTCTGCATGTGAGAGACACGTGACAAAAAGTCTTCTGCTTTAGAGAGACACGTGACACAAAGTCTTCTGCATGTGAGAGACACGCTACACAAAGTCTTCTGCATATGAGAGACACGTGACACAAAGTCTTCTGCATATGAGAGACACGTGACACAAAGTCTTCTGCATGTGAGAGACACGTGACACGAAATCTTCTACATGTGAGAGACACGCGACACAAAGTCTTCTACATGTGAGAGACATGTGACACAAAGTCTTCTGCATGTGAGAGACACGTGACACAAAGTCTTCTGCATGTGAGAGACACGTGACACAAAGTCTTCTGCATTTGAGAGACACGTGACACAAAATCTTCTGCATGTGAGAGAAACGTGACACAAAATCTTCTGCATGTGAGAGACAAGTGACACAAAGTCTTCTGCATTTGAGAGACACGTGACACAAAGTCTTCTACATGTGAGAGAAAAGAGACACAAAGTCTTCTGCATGTGAGAGACACGTGACACAAAGTCTTCTGCATATGAGATACACGTGACACAAAGTCTTCTGCTTTAGAGAGACAAGTGACACAAAGTCTTCTGCATGTGAGAGACACGTGACACAAAGTCTTCTACATGTTAGAGACACGTGACACAAAGTCTTTTGCATGTGAGAGACACGTGACACAAAGTCTTCTGCATGTGAGAGACACGTGACACAAAGTCTTCTGCATGTGAGAGACACGTGACACAAAGTCTTCTGCATGTGAGAGACACCTGACACAAAGTCTTCTGCTTTAGAGAGACACGTGACACAAAGTCTTCTGCTTTAGAGAGACACGTGACACAAAGTCTTCTGCATGTGAGAGACACGTGACACAAAGTCTTCTGAATTTGAGAGACACGTGACACAAAGTCTTCTACATGTGCGAGACACGTGACACAAAATCTTCTACATGTGAGAGACATGTGACACAAAGTCTTCTGCATGTGAGAGACACGTGACACAAAGTCTTCTGCTTTAGAGAGACAAGTGACACAAAGTCTTCTGCATGTGAGAGACACGTGACACAAAGTCTTTTGCATGTGAGAGACACGTGACACAAAGTCTTCTGCATGTGAGAGACACGTGACACAAAGTCTTCTGCATGTGAGAGACACGTGACACAAAGTCTTCTGCATGTGAGAGACACCTGACACAAAGTCTTCTGCTTTAGAGAGACACGTGACACAAAGTCTTCTGCATGTTAGAGACACGTGACAAAAAGTCTTCTGCTTTAGAGAGACACGTGACACAAAGTCTTCTGCATGTGAGAGACACGTGACACAAAGTCTTCTGCTTTAGAGAGACACGTGACACAAAGTCTTCTGCATGTGAGAGACAGGTGACAAAAAGGCTTCTTCTTTAGAGAGACACGTGACACAAAGTCTTCTGCATTTGAGAGACACGTGACACAAAGTCTTCTACATGTGAGAGAAAAGAGACACAAAGTCTTCTGCATGTGAGAGACACGTGACACAAAGTCTTCTGAATTTGAGAGACACGTGACACAAAGTCTTCTACATGTGAGAGACACGTGACACAAAGTCTTCTACATGTGAGAGACACGTGACACAAAGTCTTCTGCTTTAGAGAGACACGTGACACAAAGTCTTCTGCATGTTAGAGACACGTGACAAAAAGTCTTCTGCTTTAGAGAGACACGTCACACAAAGTCTTCTGCATGTGAGAGACACGTGACACAAAGTCTTCTGCATGTGAGAGACACGTGACAAAAAGTCTTCTGCTTTAGAGAGACACGTGACACAAAGTCTTCTGCATTTGAGAGACACGTGACACAAAGTCTTCTACATGTGAGAGAAAAGAGACACAAAGTCTTCTGCATGTGAGAGACACGTGACACAAAGTCTTCTGCATATGAGAGACACGTGACACAAAGTCTTCTGCATATGAGAGACACGTGACACAAAGTCTTCTGCATGTGAGAGACACGTGACACGAAATCTTCTACATGTGAGAGACACGCGACACAAAGTCTTCTACATGTGAGAGACATGTGACACAAAGTCTTCTGCATGTGAGAGACACGTGACACAAAGTCTTCTGCATGTGAGAGACACGTGACACAAAGTCTTCTGCATTTGAGAGGCACGTGACACAAAATCTTCTGCATGTGAGAGACACGTGACACAAAGTCTTCTGCATGTGAGAGACACGTGACAGTCGTCTGCATTTGAGATACACGTGACACAAAGTCTTCTACATGTGAGAGACACGTGACACAAAGTCTTCTGCATATGAGAGACATGTGACACAAAATCTTCTGAATTTGAGAGACACGTGACACAAAGTCTTCTACATGTGAGAGACACGTGACACAAAGTCTTCTACATGTGAGAGACATGTGACACAAAGTCTTCTGCATGTGAGAGACACGTGACACAAAGTCTTCTGCTTTAGAGAGACAAGTGACACAAAGTCTTCTGCATGTGAGAGACACGTGACACAAAGTCTTCTACATGTTAGAGACACGTGACACAAAGTCTTTTGCATGTGAGAGACACGTGACACAAAGTCTTCTGCATGTGAGAGACACGTGACACAAAGTCTTCTGCATGTGAGAGACACGTGACACAAAGTCTTCTGCATGTGAGAGACACCTGACACAAAGTCTTCTGCTTTAGAGAGACACTTGACACAAAGTATTCTACATGTGAGAGACACGTGACACAGTCTTCTGCATGTGAGAGACACTTGACAGTCTTCTGCATTTGAGAGACACGTGACACAAAGTCTTCTACATGTGAGAGACACGTGACAGTCTTCTGCATTTGAGAGACACGTGACACAAAATCTTCTAAATGTGAGAGACACGTGACAAAAAGTCTTCTGCTTTAGAGAGACACGTGACACAAAGTCTTCTGCATGTGAGAGACACGTGACACAAAGTCTTCTGCTTTAGAGAGACACGTGACACAAAGTCTTCTGCATGTGAGAGACACGTGACAAAAAGGCTTCTGCTTTAGAGAGACACGTGACACAAAGTCTTCTGCATTTGAGAGACACGTGACACAAAGTCTTCTACATGTGAGAGAAAAGAGACACAAAGTCTTCTGCATGTGAGAGACACGTGACACAAAGTCTTCTGCATATGAGATACACGTGACACAAAGTCTTCTGCATATGAGAGACACGTGACACAAAGTCTTCTACATGTGAGAGACACGTGACACAAAGTCTTCTACATGTGAGAGACATGGAACACAAAGTCTTCTGCATGTGAGAGACACGTGACACAAAGTCTTCTGCTTTAGAGAGACAAGTGACACAAAGTCTTCTGCATGTGAGAGACACGTGACACAAAGTCTTCTGCATGTGAGAGACACGTGACACAAAGTCTTCTGCATGTGAGAGACACCTGACACAAAGTCTTCTGCTTTAGAGAGACACGTGACACAAAGTCTTCTGCTTTAGAGAGACACGTGACACAAAGTCTTCTGCATGTGAGAGACACGTGACACAAAGTCTTCTGAATTTGAGAGACACGTGACACAAAGTCTTCTACATGTGAGAGACACGTGACACAAAGTCTTCTACATGTGAGAGACACGTGACACAAAGTCTTCTGCTTTAGAGAGACAAGTGACACAAAGTCTTCTGCATGTGAGAGACACGTGACACAAAGTCTTTTGCATGTGAGAGACACGTTACACAAAGTCTTCTGCATGTGAGAGACACGTGACACAAAGTCTTCTGCATGTGAGAGACACGTGACACAAAGTCTTCTGCATGTGAGAGACACCTGACACAAAGTCTTCTGCTTTAGAGAGACACGTGACACAAAGTCTTCTGCATGTTAGAGACACGTGACAAAAAGTCTTCTGCTTTAGAGAGACACGTGACACAAAGTCTTCTGCATGTGAGAGACACGTGACACAAAGTCTTCTGCTTTAGAGAGACACGTGACACAAAGTCTTCTGCATGTGAGAGACACGTGACAAAAAGTCTTCTGCTTTAGAGAGACACGTGACACAAAGTCTTCTGCATGTGAGAGACACGTGACACAAAGTCTTCTGCATATGAGAGACACGTGACACAAAGTCTTCTGCATATGAGAGACACGTGACACAAAGTCTTCTGCATGTGAGAGACACGTGACACGAAATCTTCTACATGTGAGAGACACGCGACACAAAGTCTTCTACATGTGAGAGACATGTGACACAAAGTCTTCTGCATGTGAGAGACACGTGACACAAAGTCTTCTGCATGTGAGAGACACGTGACACAAAGTCTTCTGCATTTGAGAGACACGTGACACAAAATCTTCTGCATGTGAGAGAAACGTGACACAAAATCTTCTGCATGTGAGAGACAAGTGACACAAAGTCTTCTGCATTTGAGAGACACGTGACACAAAGTCTTCTACATGTGAGAGAAAAGAGACACAAAGTCTTCTGCATGTGAGAGACACGTGACACAAAGTCTTCTGCATATGAGATACACGTGACACAAAGTCTTCTGCTTTAGAGAGACAAGTGACACAAAGTCTTCTGCATGTGAGAGACACGTGACACAAAGTCTTCTACATGTTAGAGACACGTGACACAAAGTCTTTTGCATGTGAGAGACACGTGACACAAAGTCTTCTGCATGTGAGAGACACGTGACACAAAGTCTTCTGCATGTGAGAGACACCTGACACAAAGTCTTCTGCTTTAGAGAGACACGTGACACAAAGTCTTCTGCTTTAGAGAGACACGTGACACAAAGTCTTCTGCATGTGAGAGACACGTGACACAAAGTCTTCTGAATTTGAGAGACACGTGACACAAAGTCTTCTACATGTGCGAGACACGTGACACAAAATCTTCTACATGTGAGAGACATGTGACACAAAGTCTTCTGCATGTGAGAGACACGTGACACAAAGTCTTCTGCTTTAGAGAGACAAGTGACACAAAGTCTTCTGCATGTGAGAGACACGTGACACAAAGTCTTTTGCATGTGAGAGACACGTGACACAAAGTCTTCTGCATGTGAGAGACACGTGACACAAAGTCTTCTGCATGTGAGAGACACGTGACACAAAGTCTTCTGCATGTGAGAGACACCTGACACAAAGTCTTCTGCTTTAGAGAGACACGTGACACAAAGTCTTCTGCATGTTAGAGACACGTGACAAAAAGTCTTCTGCTTTAGAGAGACACGTGACACAAAGTCTTCTGCATGTGAGAGACACGTGACACAAAGTCTTCTGCTTTAGAGAGACACGTGACACAAAGTCTTCTGCATGTGAGAGACACGTGACAAAAAGTCTTCTGCTTTAGAGAGACACGTGACACAAAGTCTTCTGCATTTGAGAGACACGTGACACAAAGTCTTCTACATGTGAGAGAAAAGAGACACAAAGTCTTCTGCATGTGAGAGACACGTGACACAAAGTCTTCTGCATATGAGAGACACGTGACACAAAGTCTTCTGCATATGAGAGACACGTGACACAAAGTCTTCTGCATGTGAGAGACACGTGACACGAAATCTTCTACATGTGAGAGACACGCGACACAAAGTCTTCTACATGTGAGAGACATGTGACACAAAGTCTTCTGCATGTGAGAGACACGTGACACAAAGTCTTCTGCATGTGAGAGACACGTGACACAAAGTCTTCTGCATTTGAGAGACACGTGACACAAAATCTTCTGCATGTGAGAGAAACGTGACACAAAATCTTCTGCATGTGAGAGACACGTGACACAAAGTCTTCTGCATGTGAGAGACACGTGACAGTCGTCTGCATTTGAGATACACGTGACACAAAGTCTTCTACATGTGAGAGACACGTGACACAAAGTCTTCTGCATATGAGAGACATGTGACACAAAGTCTTCTGAATTTGAGAGACACGTGACACAAAGTCTTCTACATGTGAGAGACACGTGACACAAAGTCTTCTACATGTGAGAGACATGTGACACAAAGTCTTCTCCATGTGAGAGACACGTGACACAAAGTCTTCTGCTTTAGAGAGACAAGTGACACAAAGTCTTCTGCATGTGAGAGACACGTGACACAAAGTCTTCTACATGTTAGAGACACGTGACACAAAGTCTTTTGCATGTGAGAGACACGTGACACAAAGTCTTCTGCATGTGAGAGACACGTGACACAAAGTCTTCTGCATGTGAGAGACACGTGACACAAAGTCTTCTGCATGTGAGAGACACCTGACAAAAAGTCTTCTGCTTTAGAGAGACACGTGACACAAAGTATTCTACATGTGAGAGACACGTGACACAGTCTTCTGCATGTGAGAGACACTTGACAGTCTTCTGCATTTGAGAGACACGTGACACAAAGTCTTCTACATGTGAGAGACACGTGACAGTCTTCTGCATTTGAGAGACACGTGACACAAAGTCTTCTAAATGTGAGAGACACGTGACTCAAAGTCTTCTGCATGTTAGAGACACGTGACAAAAAGTCTTCTGCTTTAGAGAGACACGTGACACAAAGTCTTCTGCATGTGAGAGACACGTGACACAAAGTCTTCTGCATGTGAGAGACACGTGACACAAAGTCTTCTGCTTTAGAGAGACACGTGACACAAAGTCTTCTGCATGTGAGAGACACGTGACAAAAAGGCTTCTGCTTTAGAGAGACACGTGACACAAAGTCTTCTGCATTTGAGAGACACGTGACACAAAGTCTTCTACATGTGAGAGAAAAGAGACACAAAGTCTTCTGCATGTGAGAGACACGTGACACAAAGTCTTCTGCATATGAGATACACGTGACACAAAGTCTTCTGCATATGAGAGACACGTGACACAAAGTCTTCTACATGTGAGAGACACGTGACACAAAGTCTTCTACATGTGAGAGACATGGAACACAAAGTCTTCTGCATGTGAGAGACACGTGACACAAAGTCTTCTGCTTTAGAGAGACAAGTGACACAAAGTCTTCTGCATGTGAGAGACACGTGACACAAAGTCTTTTGCATGTGAGAGACACGTGACACAAAGTCTTCTGCATGTGAGAGACACGTGACACAAAGTCTTCTGCATGTGAGAGACACGTGACACAAAGTCTTCTGCATGTGAGAGACACCTGACACAAAGTCTTCTGCTTTAGAGAGACACGTGACACAAAGTCTTCTGCATGTTAGAGACACGTGACACAAAGTCTTCTGAATTTGAGAGACACGTGACACAAAGTCTTCTGCATGTGAGAGACACGTGACACAAAGTCTTCTGCTTTAGAGAGACACGTGACACAAAGTCTTCTGCATGTGAGAGACACGTGACAAAAAGTCTTCTGCTTTAGAGAGACACGTGACACAAAGTCTTCTGCATTTGAGAGACACGTGACACAAAGTCTTCTACATGTGAGAGAAAAGAGACACAAAGTCTTCTGCATGTGAGAGACACGTGACACAAAGTCTTCTGCATATGAGAGACACGTGACACAAAGTCTTCTGCATATGAGAGACACGTGACACAAAGTCTTCTGCATGTGAGAGACACGTGACACGAAATCTTCTACATGTGAGAGACACGCGACACAAAGTCTTCTACATGTGAGAGACATGTGACACAAAGTCTTCTGCATGTGAGAGACACGTGACACAAAGTCTTCTGCATGTGAGAGACACGTGACACAAAGTCTTCTGCATTTGAGAGACACGTGACACAAAATCTTCTGCATGTGAGAGAAACGTGACACAAAATCTTCTGCATGTGAGAGACACGTGACACAAAGTCTTCTGCATGTGAGAGACACGTGACAGTCGTCTGCATTTGAGATACACGTGACACAAAGTCTTCTACATGTGAGAGACACGTGACACAAAGTCTTCTGCATATGAGAGACATGTGACACAAAGTCTTCTGAATTTGAGAGACACGTGACACAAAGTCTTCTACATGTGAGAGACACGTGACACAAAGTCTTCTACATGTGAGAGACATGTGACACAAAGTCTTCTCCATGTGAGAGACACGTGACACAAAGTCTTCTGCTTTAGAGAGACAAGTGACACAAAGTCTTCTGCATGTGAGAGACACGTGACACAAAGTCTTTTACATGTTAGAGACACGTGACACAAAGTCTTTTGCATGTGAGAGACACGTGACACAAAGTCTTCTGCATGTGAGAGACACGTGACACAAAGTCTTCTGCATGTGAGAGACATGTGACACAAAGTCTTCTGCATGTGAGAGACACCTGACAAAAAGTCTTCTGCTTTAGAGAGACACGTGACACAAAGTATTCTACATGTGAGAGACACGTGACACAGTCTTCTGCATGTGAGAGACACTTGACAGTCTTCTGCATTTGAGAGACACGTGACACAAAGTCTTCTACATGTGAGAGACACGTGACAGTCTTCTGCATTTGAGAGACACGTGACACAAAGTCTTCTAAATGTGAGAGACACGTGACTCAAAGTCTTCTGCATGTTAGAGACACGTGACAAAAAGTCTTCTGCTTTAGAGAGACACGTGACACAAAGTCTTCTGCATGTGAGAGACACGTGACACAAAGTCTTCTGCTTTAGAGAGACACGTGACACAAAGTCTTCTGCATGTGAGAGACACGTGACAAAAAGGCTTCTGCTTTAGAGAGACACGTGACACAAAGTCTTCTGCATTTGAGAGACACGTGACACAAAGTCTTCTACATGTGAGAGAAAAGAGACACAAAGTCTTCTGCATGTGAGAGACACGTGACACAAAGTCTTCTGCATATGAGATACACGTGACACAAAGTCTTCTGCATATGAGAGACACGTGACACAAAGTCTTCTACATGTGAGAGACACGTGACACAAAGTCTTCTACATGTGAGAGACATGGAAAACAAAGTCTTCTGCATGTGAGAGACACGTGACACAAAGTCTTCTGCTTTAGAGAGACAAGTGACACAAAGTCTTCTGCATGTGAGAGACACGTGACACAAAGTCTTCTACATGTTAGAGACACGTGCCACAAAGTCTTTTGCATGTGAGAGACACGTGACACAAAGTCTTCTGCATGTGAGAGACACCTGACACAAAGTCTTCTGCTTTAGAGAGACACGTGACACAAAGTCTTCTGCTTTAGAGAGACACGTGACACAAAGTCTTCTGCATGTGAGAGACACGTGACACAAAGTCTTCTGAATTTGAGAGACACGTGACACAAAGTCTTCTACATGTGAGAGACACGTGACACAAAGTCTTCTACATGTGAGAGACATGTGACACAAAGTCTTCTGCATGTGAGAGACACGTGACACAAAGTCTTCTGCTTTAGAGAGACAAGTGACACAAAGTCTTCTGCATGTGAGAGACACGTGACACAAAGTCTTTTGCATGTGAGAGACACGTGACACAAAGTCTTCTGCATGTGAGAGACACGTGACACAAAGTATTCTGCATGTGAGAGACACGTGACACAAAGTCTTCTGCATGTGAGAGACACCTGACACAAAGTCTTCTGCTTTAGAGAGACACGTGACACAAAGTTTTCTACATGTGAGAGACACGTGACACAGTCTTCTGCATGTGAGAGACACTTGACAGTCTTCTGCATTTGAGAGACACGTGACACAAAGTCTTCTACATGTGAGAGACACGTGACAGTCTTCTGCATTTGAGAGACACGTGACACAAAGTCTTCTAAATGTGAGAGACACGTGACTCAAAGTCTTCTGCATGTTAGAGACACGTGACAAAAAGTCTTCTGCTTTAGAGAGACACGTGACACAAAGTCTTCTGCATGTGAGATACACGTGACACAAAGTCTTCTGCATATGAGAGACACGTGACAAAAAGTCTTCTCCATGTGAGAGACACGTGACACAAAGTCTTCTACATGTGAGAGACATGGAACACAAAGTCTTCTGCATGTGAGAGACACGTGACACAAAGTCTTCTGCTTTAGAGAGACAAGTGACACAAAGTTTTCTGCATGTGAGAGACACCTGACACAAAGTCTTCTGCTTTAGAGAGACACGTGACACAAAGTATTCTACATGTGAGAGACACGTGACACAGTCTTCTGCATGTGAGAGACACTTGACAGTCTTCTGCATTTGAGAGACACGTGACACAAAGTCTTCTACATGTGAGAGACACGTTACAGTCTTCTGCATTTGAGAGACACGTGACACAAAGTCTTCTAAATGTGAGAGACACGTGACTCAAAGTCTTCTGCATGTTAGAGACACGTGACAAAAAGTCTTCTGCTTTAGAGAGACACGTGACACAAAGTCTTCTGCATGTGAGAGACACGTGACACAAAGTCTTCTGCTTTAGAGAGACACGTGACACAAAGTCTTCTGCATGTGAGAGACACGTGACAAAAAGGCTTCTGCTTTAGAGAGACACGTGACACAAAGTCTTCTGCATTTGAGAGACACGTGACACAAAGTCTTCTACATGTGAGAGAAAAGAGACACAAAGTCTTCTGCATGTGAGAGACACGTGACACAAAGTCTTCTGCATATGAGATACACGTGACACAAAGTCTTCTGCATATGAGAGACACGTGACACAAAGTCTTCTACATGTGAGAGACACGTGACACAAAGTCTTCTACATGTGAGAGACATGGAACACAAAGTCTTCTGCATGTGAGAGACACGTGACACAAAGTCTTCTGCTTTAGAGAGACAAGTGACACAAAGTCTTCTGCATGTGAGAGACACGTGACACAAAGTCTTCTGCATGTGAGAGACACGTGACACAAAGTCTTCTGCATGTGAGAGACACCTGACACAAAGTCTTCTGCTTTAGAGAGACACGTGACACAAAGTCTTCTGCTTTAGAGAGACACGTGACACAAAGTCTTCTGCATGTGAGAGACACGTGACACAAAGTCTTCTGAATTTGAGAGACACGTGACACAAAGTCTTCTACATGTGAGAGACACGTGACACAAAGTCTTCTACATGTGAGAGACACGTGACACAAAGTCTTCTGCTTTAGAGAGACAAGTGACACAAAGTCTTCTGCATGTGAGAGACACGTGACACAAAGTCTTTTGCATGTGAGAGACACGTGACACAAAGTCTTCTGCATGTGAGAGACACGTGACACAAAGTCTTCTGCATGTGAGAGACACGTGACACAAAGTCTTCTGCATGTGAGAGACACCTGACACAAAGTCTTCTGCTTTAGAGAGACACGTGACACAAAGTCTTCTGCATGTTAGAGACACGTGACAAAAAGTCTTCTGCTTTAGAGAGACACGTGACACAAAGTCTTCTGCATGTGAGAGACACGTGACACAAAGTCTTCTGCTTTAGAGAGACACGTGACACAAAGTCTTCTGCATGTGAGAGACACGTGACAAAAAGTCTTCTGCTTTAGAGAGACACGTGACACAAAGTCTTCTGCATTTGAGAGACACGTGACACAAAGTCTTCTACATGTGAGAGAAAAGAGACACAAAGTCTTCTGCATGTGAGAGACACGTGACACAAAGTCTTCTGCATATGAGAGACACGTGACACAAAGTCTTCTGCATATGAGAGACACGTGACACAAAGTCTTCTGCATGTGAGAGACACGTGACACGAAATCTTCTACATGTGAGAGACACGCGACACAAAGTCTTCTACATGTGAGAGACATGTGACACAAAGTCTTCTGCATGTGAGAGACACGTGACACAAAGTCTTCTGCATGTGAGAGACACGTGACACAAAGTCTTCTGCATTTGAGAGACACGTGACACAAAGTCTTCTGCATGTGAGAGACACGTGACAGTCGTCTGCATTTGAGATACACGTGACACAAAGTCTTCTACATGTGAGAGACACGTGACACAAAGTCTTCTGCATATGAGAGACATGTGACACAAAGTCTTCTGAATTTGAGAGACACGTGACACAAAGTCTTCTACATGTGAGAGACACGTGACACAAAGTCTTCTACATGTGAGAGACATGTGACACAAAGTCTTCTGCATGTGAGAGACACGTGACACAAAGTCTTCTGCTTTAGAGAGACAAGTGACACAAAGTCTTCTGCATGTGAGAGACACGTGACACAAAGTCTTCTACATGTTAGAGACACGTGACACAAAGTCTTTTGCATGTGAGAGACACGTGACACAAAGTCTTCTGCATGTGAGAGACACGTGACACAAAGTCTTCTGCATGTGAGAGACACGTGACACAAAGTCTTCTGCATGTGAGAGACACCAGACACAAAGTCTTCTGCTTTAGAGAGACACGTGACACAAAGTCTTCTACATGTGAGAGACACGTGACACAGTCTTCTGCATGTGAGAGACACTTGACAGTCTTCTGCATTTGAGAGACACGTGACACAAAGTCTTCTACATGTGAGAGACACGTGACAGTCTTCTGCATTTGAGAGACACGTGACACAAAGTCTTCTAAATGTGAGAGACACGTGACTCAAAGTCTTCTGCATGTTAGAGCCACGTGACAAAAAGTCTTCTGCTTTAGAGAGACACGTGACACAAAGTCTTCTGCATGTGAGAGACACGTGACACAAAGTCTTCTGCTTTAGAGAGACACGTGACACAAAGTCTTCTGCATGTGAGAGACACGTGACAAAAAGGCTTCTGCTTTAGAGAGACACGTGACACAAAGTCTTCTGCATTTGAGAGACACGTGACACAAAGTCTTCTACATGTGAGAGAAAAGAGACACAAAGTCTTCTGCATGTGAGAGACACGTGACACAAAGTCTTCTGCATATGAGATACACGTGACACAACGTCTTCTGCATATGAGAGACACGTGACACAAAGTCTTCTACATGTGAGAGACACGTGACACAAAGTCTTCTACATGTGAGAGACATGGAACACAAAGTCTTCTGCATGTGAGAGACACGTGACACAAAGTCTTCTGCTTTAGAGAGACAAGTGACACAAAGTCTTCTGCATGTGAGAGACACGTGACACAAAGTCTTCTACATGTTAGAGACACGTGACACAAAGTCTTTTGCATGTGAGAGACACGTGACACAAAGTCTTCTGCATGTGAGAGACACGTGACACAAAGTCTTCTGCTTTAGAGAGACAAGTGACACAAAGTCTTCTGCTTTAGAGAGACACGTGACACAAAGTCTTCTGCTTTAGAGAGACACGTGACACAAAGTCTTCTGCATGTGAGAGACACGTGACACAAAGTCTTCTGAATTTGAGAGACACGTGACACAAAGTCTTCTACATGTGAGAGACACGTGACACAAAATCTTCTACATGTGAGAGACATGTGACACAAAGTCTTCTGCATGTGAGAGACACGTGACACAAAGTCTTCTGCTTTAGAGAGACAAGTGACACAAAGTCTTCTGCATGTGAGAGACACGTGACACAAAGTCTTTTGCATGTGAGAGACACGTGACACAAAGTCTTCTGCATGTGAGAGACACGTGACACAAAGTCTTCTGCATGTGAGAGACACGTGACACAAAGTCTTCTGCATGTGAGAGACACCTGACACAAAGTCTTCTGCTTTAGAGAGACACGTGACACAAAGTCTTCTGCATGTTAGAGACACGTGACAAAAAGTCTTCTGCTTTAGAGAGACATGTGACACAAAGTCTTCTGCATGTGAGAGACACGTGACACAAAGTCTTCTGCTTTAGAGAGACACGTGACACAAAGTCTTCTGCATGTGAGAGACACGTGACAAAAAGTCTTCTGCTTTAGAGAGACACGTGACACAAAGTCTTCTGCATTTGAGAGACACGTGACACAAAGTCTTCTACATGTGAGAGACACGTGACACAAAGTCTTCTGCATATGAGAGACACGTGACACAAAGTCTTCTGCATGTGAGAGACACGTGACACGAAATCTTCTACATGTGAGAGACACGCGACACAAAGTCTTCTACATGTGAGAGACATGTGACACAAAGTCTTCTGCATGTGAGAGACACGTGACACAAAGTCTTCTGCATGTGAGAGACACGTGACACAAAGTCTTCTGCATTTGAGAGACACGTGACACAAAATCTTCTGCATGTGAGAGAAACGTGACACAAAATCTTCTGCATGTGAGAGACACGTGACACAAAGTCTTCTGCATGTGAGAGACACGTGACAGTCGTCTGCATTTGAGATACACGTGACACAAAGTCTTCTACATGTGAGAGACACGTGACACAAAGTCTTCTGCATATGAGAGACATGTGACACAAAGTCTTCTGAATTTGAGAGACACGTGACACAAAGTCTTCTACATGTGAGAGACACGTGACACAAAGTCTTCTACATGTGAGAGACATGTGACACAAAGTCTTCTGCATGTGAGAGACACGTGACACAAAGTCTTCTGCTTTAGAGAGACAAGTGACACAAAGTCTTCTGCATGTGAGAGACACGTGACACAAAGTCTTCTACATGTTAGAGACACGTGACACAAAGTCTTTTGCATGTGAGAGACACGTGACACAAAGTCTTCTGCATGTGAGAGACACGTGACACAAAGTCTTCTGCATGTGAGAGACACGTGACACAAAGTCTTCTGCATGTGAGAGACACCTGACACAAAGTCTTCTGCTTTAGAGAGACACTTTACACAAAGTATTCTACATGTGAGAGACACGTGACACAGTCTTCTGCATGTGAGAGACACTTGACAGTCTTCTGCATTTGAGAGACACGTGACACAAAGTCTTCTACATGTGAGAGACACGTGACAGTCTTCTGCATTTGAGAGACACGTGACACAAAGTCTTCTAAATGTGAGAGACACGTGACTCAAAGTCTTCTGCATGTTAGAGACACGTGACAAAAAGTCTTCTGCTTTAGAGAGACACGTGACACAAAGTCTTCTGCATGTGAGAGACACGTGACACAAAGTCTTCTGCTTTAGAGAGACACGTGACACAAAGTCTTCTGCATGTGAGAGACACGTGACAAAAAGGCTTCTGCTTTAGAGAGACACGTGACACAAAGTCTTCTGCATTTGAGAGACACGTGACACAAAGTCTTCTACATGTGAGAGAAAAGAGACACAAAGTCTTCTGCATGTGAGAGACACGTGACACAAAGTCTTCTGCATATGAGATACACGTGACACAAAGTCTTCTGCATATGAGAGACACGTGACACAAAGTCTTCTACATGTGAGAGACACGTGACACAAAGTCTTCTACATGTGAGAGACATGGAACACAAAGTCTTCTGCATGTGAGAGACACGTGACACAAAGTCTTCTGCTTTAGAGAGACAAGTGACACAAAGTCTTCTGCATGTGAGAGACACGTGACACAAAGTCTTCTACATGTTAGAGACACGTGACACAAAGTCTTTTGCATGTGAGAGACACGTGACACAAAGTCTTCTGCATGTGAGAGACACGTGGCACAAAGTCTTCTGCATGTGAGAGACACGTGACACAAAGTCTTCTGCATGTGAGAGACACCTGACACAAAGTCTTCTGCTTTAGAGAGACACGTGACACAAAGTCTTCTGCTTTAGAGAGACACGTGACACAAAGTCTTCTGCATGTGAGAGACACGTGACACAAAGTCTTCTGAATTTGAGAGACACGTGACACAAAGTCTTCTACATGTGAGAGACACGTGACACAAAGTCTTCTACATGTGAGAGACATGTGACACAAAGTCTTCTGCATGTGAGAGACACGTGACACAAAGTCTTCTGCTTTAGAGAGACAAGTGACACAAAGTCTTCTGCATGTGAGAGACACGTGACACAAAGTCTTTTGCATGTGAGAGACACGTGACACAAAGTCTTCTGCATGTGAGAGACACGTGACACAAAGTATTCTGCATGTGAGAGACACGTGACACAAAGTCTTCTGCATGTGAGAGACACCTGACACAAAGTCTTCTGCTTTAGAGAGACACGTGACACAAAGTATTCTACATGTGAGAGACACGTGACACAGTCTTCTGCATGTGAGAGACACTTGACAGTCTTCTGCATTTGAGAGACACGTGACACAAAGTCTTCTACATGTGAGAGACACGTGACAGTCTTCTGCATTTGAGAGACACGTGACACAAAGTCTTCTAAATGTGAGAGACACGTGACTCAAAGTCTTCTGCATGTTAGAGACACGTGACAAAAAGTCTTCTGCTTTAGAGAGACACGTGACACAAAGTCTTCTGCATGTGAGATACACGTGACACAAAGTCTTCTGCATATGAGAGACACGTGACACAAAGTCTTCTACATGTGAGAGACACGTGACACAAAGTCTTCTACATGTGAGAGACATGGAACACAAAGTCTTCTGCATGTGAGAGACACGTGACACAAAGTCTTCTGCTTTAGAGAGACAAGTGACACAAAGTCTTCTGCATGTGAGAGACACGTGACACAAAGTCTTCTACATGTTAGAGACACGTGACACAAAGTCTTTTGCATGTGAGAGACACGTGACACAAAGTCTTCTGCATGTGAGAGACACGTGGCACAAAGTCTTCTGCATGTGAGAGACACGTGACACAAAGTCTTCTGCATGTGAGAGACACCTGACACAAAGTCTTCTGCTTTAGAGAGACACGTGACACAAAGTCTTCTGCTTTAGAGAGACACGTGACACAAAGTCTTCTGCATGTGAGAGACACGTGACACAAAGTCTTCTGAATTTGAGAGACACGTGACACAAAGTCTTCTACATGTGAGAGACACGTGACACAAAGTCTTCTACATGTGAGAGACATGTGACACAAAGTCTTCTGCATGTGAGAGACACGTGACACAAAGTCTTCTGCTTTAGAGAGACAAGTGACACAAAGTCTTCTGCATGTGAGAGACACGTGACACAAAGTCTTTTGCATGTGAGAGACACGTGACACAAAGTCTTCTGCATGTGAGAGACACGTGACACAAAGTATTCTGCATGTGAGAGACACGTGACACAAAGTCTTCTGCATGTGAGAGACGCCTGACACAAAGTCTTCTGCTTTAGAGAGACACGTGACACAAAGTTTTCTACATGTGAGAGACACGTGACACAGTCTTCTGCATGTGAGAGACACTTGACAGTCTTCTGCATTTGAGAGACACGTGACACAAAGTCTTCTACATGTGAGAGACACGTGACAGTCTTCTGCATTTGAGAGACACGTGACACAAAGTCTTCTAAATGTGAGAGACACGTGACTCAAAGTCTTCTGCATGTTAGAGACACGTGACAAAAAGTCTTCTGCTTTAGAGAGACACGTGACACAAAGTCTTCTGCATGTGAGAGACACGTGACACAAAGTCTTCTGCTTTAGAGAGACACGTGACACAAAGTCTTCTGCATGTGAGAGACACGTGACAAAAAGGCTTCTGCTTTAGAGAGACACGTGTCACAAAGTCTTCTGCATTTGAGAGACACGTGACACAAAGTCTTCTACATGTGAGAGAAAAGAGACACAAAGTCTTCTGCATGTGAGAGACACGTGACACAAAGTCTTCTGCATATGAGAGACACGTGACACAAAGTCTTCTGCATATGAGAGACACGTGACACAAAGTCTTCTGCATGTGAGAGACACGTGACACAAAGTCTTCTACATGTGAGAGACACGTGACACAAAGTCTTCTACATGTGAGAGACATGTGACACAAAGTCTTCTGCATGTGAGAGACACTTGACACAAAGTCTTCTGCATGTGAGAGACACGTGATACAAAGTCTTCTGCATGTGAGAGACACGTGACACAAAGTCTTCTACATGTTAGAGACACGTGACACAAAGTCTTTTGCATGTGAGAGACACGTGACACAAAGTCTTCTGCATGTGAGAGACACGTGACACAAAGTCTTCTGCATGTGTGAGACACGTGACACAAAGTCTTCTGCTTTAGAGAGACACGTGACACAAAGTCTTCTGCATATGAGAGACACGTGACACAAAGTCTTCTGCATGTGAGAGACACGTGACACAAAGTCTTCTACATGTGAGAGACACGTGACACAAAGTCTTCTACATGTGAGAGACATGTGACACAAAGTCTTCTGCATGTGAGAGACACGTGACACAAAGTCTTCTGCATGTGAGAGACACGTGATACAAAGTCTTCTGCATGTGAGAGACACGTGACACAAAGTCTTCTACATGTTAGAGACACGTGACACAAAGTCTTTTGCATGTGAGAGACACGTGACATAAAGTCTTCTGCATGTGAGAGACACGTGACACAAAGTCTTCTGCATGTGAGAGACACGTGACACAAAGTCTTCTGCATGTGAGAGACACGTGACACAAAGTCTTCTGCTTTAGAGAGACACGTGACACAAAGTCTTCTACATGTGAGAGACACGTGACACAGTCTTCTGCATGTGAGAGACACGTGACAGTCTTCTGCATTTGAGAGACACGTGACACAAAGTCTTCTACATGTGAGAGACACGTGACAGTCTTCTGCATTTGAGAGACACGTGACACAAAGTCTTCTAAATGTGAGAGACACGTGACTCAAAGTCTTCTGCATGTTAGAGACACGTGACAAAAAGTCTTCTGCTTTAGAGAGACACGTGACACAAAGTCTTCTGCATGTGAGAGACACGTGACACAAAGTCTTCTGCTTTAGAGAGACACGTGACACAAAGTCTTCTGCATGTGAGAGACACGTGACAAAAAGTCTTCTGCTTTAGAGAGACACGTGACACAAAGTCTTCTGCATTTGAGAGACACGTGACACAAAGTCTTCTGCATTTGAGAGACACGTGACACAAAATCTTCTGCATGTGAGAGACATGTGACACAAAGTCTTCTGCATGTGAGAGACACGTGACACAAAGTCTTCTGCATGTGAGAGACACGTGACACAAAGTCTTCTGCATATGAGAGACATGTGACACAAAGTCTTCTGCTTTAGAGAGACACGTGACACAAAGTCTTCTGCTTTAGAGAGACACGTGACACAAAGTCTTCTGCATGTGAGAGACACGTGACACAAAGTCTTCTGCTTTAGAGAGACACGTGACACAAAGTCTTCTGCATGTGAGAGACACGTGACAGTCGTCTGCATTTGAGATACACGTGACAGTCGTCTGCATTTGAGATACACGTGACACAAAGTCTTCTACATGTGAGAGACACGTGACACAAAGTCTTCTGCATATGAGAGACATGTGACACAAAGTCTTCTGAATTTGAGAGACACGTGACACAAAGTCTTCTACATGTGAGAGACACGTGACACAAAGTCTTCTACATGTGAGAGACATGTGACACAAAGTCTTCTGCATGTGAGAGACACGTGACACAAAGTCTTCTGCTTTAGAGAGACAAGTGACACAAAGTCTTCTGCATGTGAGAGACACGTGACACAAAGTCTTCTACATGTTAGAGACACGTGACACAAAGTCTTTTGCATGTGAGAGACACGTGACACAAAGTCTTCTGCATGTGAGAGACACGTGACACAAAGTCTTCTGCATGTGAGAGACACGTGACACAAAGTCTTCTGCATGTGAGAGACACCTGACACAAAGTCTTCTGCTTTAGAGAGACACGTGACACAAAGTCTTCTACATGTGAGAGACACGTGACACAGTCTTCTGCATGTGAGAGACACTTGACAGTCTTCTGCATTTGAGAGACACGTGACACAAAGTCTTCTGCTTTAGAGAGACACGTGACACAAAGTCTTCTGCATGTGAGAGACACGTGACAAAAAGGCTTCTGCTTTAGAGAGACACGTGACACAAAGTCTTCTGCATTTGAGAGACATGTGACACAAAGTCTTCTGCATGTGAGAGACACGTGACACAAAGTCTTCTGCATGTGAGAGACACGTGACACAAAGTCTTCTGCATGTGAGAGACACGTGACACAAAGTCTTCTGCTTTAGAGAGACACGTGACACAAAGTCTTCTACATGTGAGAGACACGTGACACAGTCTTCTGCATGTGAGAGACACGTGACACAAAGTCTTCTGCTTTAGAGAGACACGTGACACAAAGTCTTCTGCATGTGAGAGACACGTGACAGTCGTCTGCATTTGAGATACACGTGACAGTCGTCTGCATTTGAGATACACGTGACACAAAGTCTTCTACATGTGAGAGACACGTGACACAAAGTCTTCTGCATATGAGAGACATGTGACACAAAGTCTTCTGAATTTGAGAGACACGTGACACAAAGTCTTCTACATGTGAGAGACACGTGACACAAAGTCTTCTACATGTGAGAGACATGTGACACAAAGTCTTCTGCATGTGAGAGACACGTGACACAAAGTCTTCTGCTTTAGAGAGACAAGTGACACAAAGTCTTCTGCATGTGAGAGACACGTGACACAAAGTCTTCTACATGTTAGAGACACGTGACACAAAGTCTTTTGCATGTGAGAGACACGTGACACAAAGTCTTCTGCATGTGAGAGACACGTGACACAAAGTCTTCTGCATGTGAGAGACACGTGACACAAAGTCTTCTGCATGTGAGAGACACCTGACACAAAGTCTTCTGCTTTAGAGAGACACGTGACACAAAGTCTTCTACATGTGAGAGACACGTGACACAGTCTTCTGCATGTGAGAGACACTTGACAGTCTTCTGCATTTGAGAGACACGTGACACAAAGTCTTCTGCTTTAGAGAGACACGTGACACAAAGTCTTCTGCATGTGAGAGACACGTGACAAAAAGGCTTCTGCTTTAGAGAGACACGTGACACAAAGTCTTCTGCATTTGAGAGACATGTGACACAAAGTCTTCTGCATGTGAGAGACACGTGACACAAAGTCTTCTGCATGTGAGAGACACGTGACACAAAGTCTTCTGCATGTGAGAGACACGTGACACAAAGTCTTCTGCTTTAGAGAGACACGTGACACAAAGTCTTCTACATGTGAGAGACACGTGACACAGTCTTCTGCATGTGAGAGACACGTGACAGTCTTCTGCATTTGAGAGACACGTGACACAAAGTCTTCTACATGTGAGAGACACGTGACACAAAGTCTTCTACATGTGAGAGACATGTGACACAAAGTCTTCTGCATATGAGAGACACGTGATACAAAGTCTTCTGCATGTGAGAGACACGTGACACAAAGTCTTCTACATGTTAGAGACACGTGACACAAAGTCTTTTGCATGTGAGAGACACGTGACACAAAGTCTTCTGCATGTGAGAGACACGTGACACAAAGTCTTCTGCATGTGAGAGACACGTGACACAAAGTCTTCTGCATGTGAGAGACACGTGACACAAAGTCTTCTGCATGTGAGAGACACCTGACACAAAGTCTTCTGCTTTAGAGAGACACGTGACACAAAGTCTTCTACATGTGAGAGACACGTGACACAGTCTTCTGCATGTAAGAGACACGTGACAGTCTTCTGCATTTGAGAGACACGTGACACAAAGTCTTCTACATTTGAGAGACACGTGACAGTCTTCTGCATTTGAGAGACACGTGACACAAAGTCTTCTAAATGTGAGAGACACGTGACTCAAAGTCTTCTGCATGTTAGAGACACGTGACAAAAAGTCTTCTGCTTTAGAGAGACACGTGACACAAAGTCTTCTGCATGTGAGAGACACGTGACAAAAAATCTTCTGCTTTAGAGAGACACGTGACACAAAGTCTTCTGCATTTGAGAGACACGTGACACAAAGTCTTCTACATGTGAGAGAAAAGAGACACAAAGTCTTCTGCATGTGAGAGACACGTGACACAAAGTCTTCTGCATATGAGAGACACGTGACACAAAGTCTTCTGCATATGAGAGACACGTGACACAAAGTCTTCTGCATGTGAGAGACACGTGACACGAAGTCTTCTACTTGTGAGAGACACGTGACACAAAGTCTTCTAAATGTGAGAGACACGTGACACAAAGTCTTCTGCATGTGAGAGACACTTGACACAAAGTCTTCTGCATGTGAGAGACACGTGACACAAAGTCTTCTGCATTTGAGAGACACGTGACACAAAATCTTCTGCATGTGAGAGACACGTGACACAAAGTCTTCTGCATGTGAGAGACACGTGACACAAAGTCTTCTGCATGTGAGAGACATGTGACACAAAGTCTTCTGCATGTGAGAGACACGTGACACAAAGTCTTCTGCTTCAGAGAGACACGTGACACAAAAGTCTTCTGCATGTGAGAGACACGTGACACAAAGTCTTCTGCATGTGAGAGACACGTGACACAAAGTCTTTTGCATGTGAGAGACACGTGACACAAAGTCTTCTGCATGTGAGAGACACGTGACACAAAGTCTTCTGCATGTGAGAGACACGTGACACAAAGTCTTCTGCATGTGAGAGACACGTGACACAAAGTCTTCTGCTTTAGAGAGACACGTGACACAAAGTCTTCTACATGTGAGAGACACGTGACACAAAGTCTTCTGTATGTGAGAGACACGTGACACAAAGTCTTCTAAATGTGAGAGACACGTGACAAAGTCTTATGCATGTGAGAGACACGTGACACAAAGTCTTCTACATGTGAGAGACAAGTGACAGTCTTCTGCATTTGAGAGACACGTGACACAAAGTCTTCTAAATGTGAAAGACACGTGACAAAGTCTTATGCATTTGAGAGACACGTGACACAAAGTCTTCTAAATGTGAGAGACACGTGACTCAAAGTCTTCTGCATGTTAGAGACAAGTGACACAAAGTCTTCTGCATGTGAGAGACACGTGACACAAAGTCTTCTGCATGTTAGAGACACGTGACACAAAGTCTTCTACATGTGAGAGACACGTGACACAAAGTCTTCTGCATGAGAGTGACACGTGACAGTCTTCTGCATTTGAGAGACACGTGACACAAAGTCTTCTAAATGTGAGAGACACGTGACAAAGTCTTATGCATGTGAGAGACACGTGACACAAAGTCTTCTACATGTGAGAGACATGTGACAGTCTTCTGCATGTGAGAGACACGTGACACAAAGTCTTCTGCATGTGAGAAACGTGAAACAAAGTCTTCTGCTTTAGAGAGACACGTGGCACAAAGTCTTCTGCATTTGATAGACACGTTACACAAAGTCTTCTATATGTGAGAGACAAGAGACACAAAGTCTTCTGCATGTGAGAGACACGTGACACAAAGTCTTCTGCATATGAGAGACACGTGACACAAAGTCTTCTGCATGTGAGAGACACGTGACACAAAGTCTTCTACATTTGAGAGACACGTGACACAAAGTCTTCTACATGTGAGAGACATGTGACAAAAAGTCTTCTGCATGTGAGAGACACGTGACACAAAGGCTTCTGCATGTGAGAGACACGTGACACAAAGTCTTCTGCATGTGAGAGACACGTGACACAAAGTCTTCTGCATGTGAGAGACACGTGACACAAAGTTTTCTGCATGTGAGAGATACGTGACACAAAGTCTTCTGCATGTATGAGACACGTGACACAAAGTCTTCTGCATGTGAGAGACACGTGACACAAAGTCTTCTGCTTTAGAGAGACACGTGACACAAAGTCTTCTGTATGTGAGAGACACGTGACACAAAGTCTTCTACATGTTAGAGACACGTGACAGTCTTCTGCATTTGAGAGACACGTGACACAAAGTCTTCTAAATGTGAGAGACACGTGACAAAGTCTTATGCATGTGAGAGACACGTTACACAAAGTCTTCTACATGTGAGAGACACGTGACACAAAGTCTTCTACATGTGAGAGACACGTGACACAAAGTCTTCTAAATGTGAGAGACACGTGACAAAGTCTTCTACATGTGAGAGACACGTGACACAAAATCTTTTGCATGTGAGAGACACGTGACACAAAGTCTTCTGCATGTGAGAGACACGTGACACAAAGTCTTATGCATGTGAGAGACACGTGACACAAAGTCTTCTACATGTGAGAGACACGTGACACAAAGTCTTCTACATGTGAGAGACACGTGATACAAAGTCTTCTGCATGTGAGAGACATGTGACACAAAGTCTTCTACATGTGAGAGACACGTGACACAAAGTCTTTTGCATGTGAGAGACACGTGACACAAAGTCTTCTGCATGTGAGAGACACGTGACACAAAGTCTTCTGCATGTGATAGACACGTGACACAAAGTCTTCTGCATGTGAGAGACACGTGACACAAAGTCTTCTGCATGTGAGAGACACGTGACACAAAGTCTTCTGCTTTAGAGAGACACGTGACACAAAGTCTTCTGCATGTGAGAGACACGTGACACAAAGTCTTCTGCTTTAGAGAGACACGTGACACAAAGTCTTCTACATGTGAGAGACACGTGACGCAAAGTCTTCTGCATGTGAGAGACACGTGACGCAAAGTCTTCTGCATGTGAGAGACACGTGACAGTCTTCTGCGTTTGAGAGACACGTGACACAAAGTCTTCTAAATGTGAGAGACACGTGACAAAGTCTTATGCATTTGAGAGACACGTGACACAAAGTCTTCTAAATGTAAGAGACACGTGACTTAAAGTCTTCTGCATGTGAGAGACACGTGACACAAAGTCTTCTACATGTGAGAGACAAGAGACACAAAGTCTTCTGCATGTGAGAGACACGTGACACAAAGTCTTCTGCATATGAGAGACACGTGACACAAAGTCTTCTGCATGTGAGAGATACGTGACACAAAGTATTTCTGCATGTGAGAGACACGTGACACAAAGTCTTCTACATGTGAGAGACACGTGACACAAAGTCTTCTGCATGTGAGAGACACGTGACACAAAGTCTTCTGCATGTGAGAGACACGTGACACAAAGTCTTCTGCTTTAGAGAGACACGTGACACAAAGTCTTCTGCATGTGAGAGACACGTGACACAAAGTCTTCTGCTTTAGAGAGACACGTGACACAAAGTCTTCTACATGTGAGAGACACGTGACGCAAAGTCTTCTGCATGTGAGAGACACGTGACAGTCTTCTGCGTTTGAGAGACACGTGACACAAAGTCTTCTAAATGTGAGAGACACGTGACAAAGTCTTATGCATTTGAGAGACACGTGACACAAAGTCTTCTAAATGTAAGAGACACGTGACTTAAAGTCTTCTGCATGTGAGAGACACGTGACACAAAGTCTTCTACATGTGAGAGACAAGAGACACAAAGTCTTCTGCATGTGAGAGACACGTGACACAAAGTCTTCTGCATATGAGAGACACGTGACACAAAGTCTTCTGCATGTGAGAGATACGTGACACAAAGTATTTCTGCATGTGAGAGACACGTGACACAAAGTCTTCTACATGTGAGAGACACGTGACACAAAGTCTTCTACATGTGAGAGACATGTGACAAAGTCTTCTGCATGTGAGAGACACGTGACACAAAGTCTTCTGCATGTGGGAGACACGTGACACAAAGTCTTCTGCATGTGAGAGACACGTTACACAAAGTCTTCTGCATGTGAGAGACACGTGACACAAAGTCTTCTGCATGTGAGAGACACGTGACACAAAGTCTTCTGCATGTGAGAGACACGTGACACAAAGTCTTCTGCATGTGAGAGACACGTGACACAAGGTCTTCTGCTTTAGAGAGACACGTGACACAAAGTCTTCTGCATGTGAGAGACACGTGACACAAAGTCTTCTGCATGTGAGAGACACGTGACACAAAATCTTCTGGATGTGAGAGACACGTGACACAAAGTCTTCTACATGTGAGAGACACGTGACACAAAGTCTTCTGCATGAGAGAGACACGTGACAGTCTTCTGCATTTGAGAGACACGTGACACAAAGTCTTCTAAATGTGAGAGACACGTGACACAAAGTCTTCTAAATGTGAGAGACACGTGACACAAAGTCTTCTACATGTGAGAGACACGTGACACAAAGTCTTTTGCATGTGAGAGACACGTGACACAAAGTCTTCTGCATGTGAGAGACACGTGACACAAAGTCTTCTGCATGTGTGAGACACGTGACACAAAGTCTTCTGCTTTAGAGAGACACGTGACACAAAGTCTTCTGCATATGAGAGACACGTGACACAAAGTCTTCTGCATGTGAGAGACACGTGACACAAAGTCTTCTACATGTGAGAGACACGTGACACAAAGTCTTCTACATGTGAGAGACATGTGACACAAAGTCTTCTGCATGTGAGAGACACGTGACACAAAGTCTTCTGCATGTGAGAGACACGTGATACAAAGTCTTCTGCATGTGAGAGACACGTGACACAAAGTCTTCTACATGTTAGAGACACGTGACACAAAGTCTTTTGCATGTGAGAGACACGTGACATAAAGTCTTCTGCATGTGAGAGACACGTGACACAAAGTCTTCTGCATGTGAGAGACACGTGACACAAAGTCTTCTGCATGTGAGAGACACGTGACACAAAGTCTTCTGCTTTAGAGAGACACGTGACACAAAGTCTTCTACATGTGAGAGACACGTGACACAGTCTTCTGCATGTGAGAGACACGTGACAGTCTTCTGCATTTGAGAGACACGTGACACAAAGTCTTCTACATGTGAGAGACACGTGACAGTCTTCTGCATTTGAGAGACACGTGACACAAAGTCTTCTAAATGTGAGAGACACGTGACTCAAAGTCTTCTGCATGTTAGAGACACGTGACAAAAAGTCTTCTGCTTTAGAGAGACACGTGACACAAAGTCTTCTGCATGTGAGAGACACGTGACACAAAGTCTTCTGCTTTAGAGAGACACGTGACACAAAGTCTTCTGCATGTGAGAGACACGTGACACAAAGTCTTCTGCATTTGAGAGACACGTGACACAAAATCTTCTGCATGTGAGAGACATGTGACACAAAGTCTTCTGCATGTGAGAGACACGTGACACAAAGTCTTCTGCATGTGAGAGACACGTGACACAAAGTCTTCTGCATGTGAGAGACATGTGACACAAAGTCTTCTGCTTTAGAGAGACACGTGACACAAAGTCTTCTGCTTTAGAGAGACACATGACACAAAGTCTTCTGCATGTGAGAGACACGTGACACAAAGTCTTCTGCTTTAGAGAGACACGTGACACAAAGTCTTCTGCATGTGAGAGACACGTGACAGTCGTCTGCATTTGAGATACACGTGACAGTCGTCTGCATTTGAGATACACGTGACACAAAGTCTTCTACATGTGAAAGACACGTGACACAAAGTCTTCTGCATATGAGAGACATGTGACACAAAGTCTTCTGAATTTGAGAGACACGTGACACAAAGTCTTCTACATGTGAGAGACACGTGACACAAAGTCTTCTACATGTGAGAGACATGTGACACAAAGTCTTCTGCATGTGAGAGACACGTGACACAAAGTCTTCTGCTTTAGAGAGACAAGTGACACAAAGTCTTCTGCATGTGAGAGACACGTGACACAAAGTCTTCTACATGTTAGAGACACGTGACACAAAGTCTTTTGCATGTGAGAGACACGTGACACAAAGTCTTCTGCATGTGATAGACACGTGACACAAAGTCTTCTGCATGTGAGAGACACGTGACACAAAGTCTTCTGCATGTGAGAGACACCTGACACAAAGTCTTCTGCTTTAGAGAGACACGTGACACAAAGTCTTCTACATGTGAGAGACACGTGACACAGTCTTCTGCATGTGAGAGACACTTGACAGTCTTCTGCATTTGAGAGACACGTGACACAAAGTCTTCTGCTTTAGAGAGACACGTGACACAAAGTCTTCTGCATGTGAGAGACACGTGACAAAAAGGCTTCTGCTTTAGAGAGACACGTGACACAAAGTCTTCTGCATTTGAGAGACATGTGACACAAAGTCTTCTGCATGTGAGAGACACGTGACACAAAGTCTTCTGCATGTGAGAGACACGTGATACAAAGTCTTCTGCATGTGAGAGACACGTGACACAAAGTCTTTTGCATGTGAGAGACACGTGATATAAAGTCTTCTGCATGTGAGAGACACGTGACACAAAGTCTTCTGCATGTGAGAGACACGTGACACAAAGTCTTCTGCATGTGAGAGACACGTGACACAAAGTCTTCTGCTTTAGAGAGACACGTGACACAAAGTCTTCTGCATGTGAGAGACACGTGACACAAAGTCTTCTGCTTTAGAGAGACACGTGACACAAAGTCTTCTACATGTGAGAGACACGTGACGCAAAGTCTTCTGCATGTGAGAGACACGTGACGCAAAGTCTTCTGCATGTGAGAGACACGTGACAGTCTTCTGCGTTTGAGAGACACGTGACACAAAGTCTTCTAAATGTGAGAGACACGTGACAAAGTCTTATGCATTTGAGAGACACGTGACACAAAGTCTTCTAAATGTAAGAGACACGTGACTTAAAGTCTTCTGCATGTGAGAGACACGTGACACAAAGTCTTCTACATGTGAGAGACAAGAGACACAAAGTCTTCTGCATGTGAGAGACACGTGACACAAAGTCTTCTGCATATGAGAGACACGTGACACAAAGTCTTCTGCATGTGAGAGATACGTGACACAAAGTATTTCTGCATGTGAGAGACACGTGACACAAAGTCTTCTACATGTGAGAGACACGTGACACAAAGTCTTCTGCATGTGAGAGACACGTGACACAAAGTCTTCTGCATGTGAGAGACACGTGACACAAAGTCTTCTGCTTTAGAGAGACACGTGACACAAAGTCTTCTGCATGTGAGAGACACGTGACACAAAGTCTTCTGCTTTAGAGAGACACGTGACACAAAGTCTTCTACATGTGAGAGACACGTGACGCAAAGTCTTCTGCATGTGAGAGACACGTGACAGTCTTCTGCGTTTGAGAGACACGTGACACAAAGTCTTCTAAATGTGAGAGACACGTGACAAAGTCTTATGCATTTGAGAGACACGTGACACAAAGTCTTCTAAATGTAAGAGACACGTGACTTAAAGTCTTCTGCATGTGAGAGACACGTGACACAAAGTCTTCTACATGTGAGAGACAAGAGACACAAAGTCTTCTGCATGTGAGAGACACGTGACACAAAGTCTTCTGCATATGAGAGACACGTGACACAAAGTCTTCTGCATGTGAGAGATACGTGACACAAAGTATTTCTGCATGTGAGAGACACGTGACACAAAGTCTTCTACATGTGAGAGACACGTGACACAAAGTCTTCTACATGTGAGAGACATGTGACAAAGTCTTCTGCATGTGAGAGACACGTGACACAAAGTCTTCTGCATGTGGGAGACACGTGACACAAAGTCTTCTGCATGTGAGAGACACGTTACACAAAGTCTTCTGCATGTGAGAGACACGTGACACAAAGTCTTCTGCATGTGAGAGACACGTGACACAAAGTCTTCTGCATGTGAGAGACACGTGACACAAAGTCTTCTGCATGTGAGAGACACGTGACACAAGGTCTTCTGCTTTAGAGAGACACGTGACACAAAGTCTTCTGCATGTGAGAGACACGTGACACAAAGTCTTCTGCATGTGAGAGACACGTGACACAAAATCTTCTGGATGTGAGAGACACGTGACACAAAGTCTTCTACATGTGAGAGACACGTGACACAAAGTCTTCTGCATGAGAGAGACACGTGACAGTCTTCTGCATTTGAGAGACACGTGACACAAAGTCTTCTAAATGTGAGAGACACGTGACACAAAGTCTTCTAAATGTGAGAGACACGTGACACAAAGTCTTCTACATGTGAGAGACACGTGACACAAAGTCTTTTGCATGTGAGAGACACGTGACACAAAGTCTTCTGCATGTGAGAGACACGTGACACAAAGTCTTCTGCATGTGTGAGACACGTGACACAAAGTCTTCTGCTTTAGAGAGACACGTGACACAAAGTCTTCTGCATATGAGAGACACGTGACACAAAGTCTTCTGCATGTGAGAGACACGTGACACAAAGTCTTCTACATGTGAGAGACACGTGACACAAAGTCTTCTACATGTGAGAGACATGTGACACAAAGTCTTCTGCATGTGAGAGACACGTGACACAAAGTCTTCTGCATGTGAGAGACACGTGATACAAAGTCTTCTGCATGTGAGAGACACGTGACACAAAGTCTTCTACATGTTAGAGACACGTGACACAAAGTCTTTTGCATGTGAGAGACACGTGACATAAAGTCTTCTGCATGTGAGAGACACGTGACACAAAGTCTTCTGCATGTGAGAGACACGTGACACAAAGTCTTCTGCATGTGAGAGACACGTGACACAAAGTCTTCTGCTTTAGAGAGACACGTGACACAAAGTCTTCTACATGTGAGAGACACGTGACACAGTCTTCTGCATGTGAGAGACACGTGACAGTCTTCTGCATTTGAGAGACACGTGACACAAAGTCTTCTACATGTGAGAGACACGTGACAGTCTTCTGCATTTGAGAGACACGTGACACAAAGTCTTCTAAATGTGAGAGACACGTGACTCAAAGTCTTCTGCATGTTAGAGACACGTGACAAAAAGTCTTCTGCTTTAGAGAGACACGTGACACAAAGTCTTCTGCATGTGAGAGACACGTGACACAAAGTCTTCTGCTTTAGAGAGACACGTGACACAAAGTCTTCTGCATGTGAGAGACACGTGACACAAAGTCTTCTGCATTTGAGAGACACGTGACACAAAATCTTCTGCATGTGAGAGACATGTGACACAAAGTCTTCTGCATGTGAGAGACACGTGACACAAAGTCTTCTGCATGTGAGAGACACGTGACACAAAGTCTTCTGCATGTGAGAGACATGTGACACAAAGTCTTCTGCTTTAGAGAGACACGTGACACAAAGTCTTCTGCTTTAGAGAGACACATGACACAAAGTCTTCTGCATGTGAGAGACACGTGACACAAAGTCTTCTGCTTTAGAGAGACACGTGACACAAAGTCTTCTGCATGTGAGAGACACGTGACAGTCGTCTGCATTTGAGATACACGTGACAGTCGTCTGCATTTGAGATACACGTGACACAAAGTCTTCTACATGTGAAAGACACGTGACACAAAGTCTTCTGCATATGAGAGACATGTGACACAAAGTCTTCTGAATTTGAGAGACACGTGACACAAAGTCTTCTACATGTGAGAGACACGTGACACAAAGTCTTCTACATGTGAGAGACATGTGACACAAAGTCTTCTGCATGTGAGAGACACGTGACACAAAGTCTTCTGCTTTAGAGAGACAAGTGACACAAAGTCTTCTGCATGTGAGAGACACGTGACACAAAGTCTTCTACATGTTAGAGACACGTGACACAAAGTCTTTTGCATGTGAGAGACACGTGACACAAAGTCTTCTGCATGTGATAGACACGTGACACAAAGTCTTCTGCATGTGAGAGACACGTGACACAAAGTCTTCTGCATGTGAGAGACACCTGACACAAAGTCTTCTGCTTTAGAGAGACACGTGACACAAAGTCTTCTACATGTGAGAGACACGTGACACAGTCTTCTGCATGTGAGAGACACTTGACAGTCTTCTGCATTTGAGAGACACGTGACACAAAGTCTTCTGCTTTAGAGAGACACGTGACACAAAGTCTTCTGCATGTGAGAGACACGTGACAAAAAGGCTTCTGCTTTAGAGAGACACGTGACACAAAGTCTTCTGCATTTGAGAGACATGTGACACAAAGTCTTCTGCATGTGAGAGACACGTGACACAAAGTCTTCTGCATGTGAGAGACACGTGATACAAAGTCTTCTGCATGTGAGAGACACGTGACACAAAGTCTTTTGCATGTGAGAGACACGTGATATAAAGTCTTCTGCATGTGAGAGACACGTGACACAAAGTCTTCTGCATGTGAGAGACACGTGACACAAAGTCTTCTGCATGTGAGAGACACGTGACACAAAGTCTTCTGCTTTAGAGAGACACGTGACACAAAGTCTTCTACATGTGAGAGACACGTGACACAGTCTTCTGCATGTGAGAGACACGTGACAGTCTTCTGCATTTGAGAGACACGTGACACAAAGTCTTCTACATGTGAGAGACACGTGACTCAAAGTCTTCTGCATGTTAGAGACACGTGACAAAAAGTCTTCTGCTTTAGAGAGACACGTGACACAAAGTCTTCTGCATGTGAGAGACACGTGACACAAAGTCTTCTGCTTTAGAGAGACACGTGACACAAAGTCTTCTGCATGTGAGAGACACGTGACAGAAAGTCTTCTGCTTTAGAGAGACACGTGACACAAAGTCTTCTGCATTTGAGAGACACGTGACACAAAGTCTTCTGCATTTGAGAGACACGTGACACAAAATCTTCTGCATGTGAGAGAAACGTGACACAAAATCTTCTGCATGTGAGAGACATGTGACACAAAGTCTTCTGCATGTGAGAGACACGTGACACAAAGTCTTCTGCATGTGAGAGACACGTGACAGTCGTCTGCATTTGAGATACACGTGACACAAAGTCTTCTACATGTGAGAGACATGTGACACAAAGTCTTCTGCTTTAGAGAGACACAAAGTCTTCTGCATGTGAGAGACACGTGACACAAAGTCTTCTGCTTTAGAGAGACACGTGACAAAAAGTCTTCTGCATGTGAGAGACACGTGACACAAAGTCTTCTGAATTTGAGAGACACGTGACACAAAGTCTTCTACATGTGAGAGACACGTGACACAAAGTCTTCTACATGTGAGAGACATGTGACACAAAGTCTTCTGCATGTGAGAGACACGTGACACAAAGTCTTCTGCTTTAGAGAGACACGTGACACAAAGTCTTCTGCATGTGAGAGACACGTGACACAAAGTCTTCTACATGTTAGAGACACGTGACACAAAGTCTTTTGCATGTGAGAGACACGTGACACAAAGTCTTCTGCATGTGAGAGACACGTGACACAAAGTCTTCTGCATGTGAGAGACACGTGACACAAAGTCTTCTGCATGTGAGAGACACCTGACACAAAGTCTTCTGCTTTAGAGAGACACGTGACACAAAGTCTTCTACATGTGAGAGACACGTGACACAGTCTTCTGCATGTGAGAGACACTTGACAGTCTTCTGCATTTGAGAGACACGTGACACAAAGTCTTCTACATGTGAGAGACACGTGACAGTCTTCTGCATTTGAGAGACACGTGACACAAAGTCTTCTAAATGTGAGAGACACGTGACTCAAAGTCTTCTGCATGTTAGAGACACGTGACAAAAAGTCTTCTGCTTTAGAGAGACACGTGACACAAAGTCTTCTGCATGTGAGAGACACGTGACACAAAGTCTTCTGCTTTAGAGAGACACGTGACACAAAGTCTTCTGCATGTGAGAGACACGTGACAAAAAGGCTTCTGCTTTAGAGAGACACGTGACACAAAGTCTTCTGCATTTGAGAGACACGTGACACAAAGTCTTCTACATGTGAGAGAAAAGAGACACAAAGTCTTCTGCATGTGAGAGACACGTGACACAAAGTCTTCTGCTTTAGAGAGACACGTGACAAAAAGTCTTCTGCATGTGAGAGACACGTGACACAAAGTCTTCTGAATTTGAGAGACACGTGACACAAAGTCTTCTACATGTGAGAGACACGTGACACAAAGTCTTCTACATGTGAGAGACATGTGACACAAAGTCTTCTGCATGTGAGAGACACGTGACACAAAGTCTTCTGCTTTAGAGAGACACGTGACACAAAGTCTTCTGCATGTGAGAGACACGTGACACAAAGTCTTCTACATGTTAGAGACACGTGACACAAAGTCTTTTGCATGTGAGAGACACGTGACACAAAGTCTTCTGCATGTGAGAGACACGTGACACAAAGTCTTCTGCATGTGAGAGACACGTGACACAAAGTCTTCTGCATGTGAGAGACACCTGACACAAAGTCTTCTGCTTTAGAGAGACACGTGACACAAAGTCTTCTACATGTGAGAGACACGTGACACAGTCTTCTGCATGTGAGAGACACTTGACAGTCTTCTGCATTTGAGAGACACGTGACACAAAGTCTTCTACATGTGAGAGACACGTGACAGTCTTCTGCATTTGAGAGACACGTGACACAAAGTCTTCTAAATGTGAGAGACACGTGACTCAAAGTCTTCTGCATGTTAGAGACACGTGACAAAAAGTCTTCTGCTTTAGAGAGACACGTGACACAAAGTCTTCTGCATGTGAGAGACACGTGACACAAAGTCTTCTGCTTTAGAGAGACACGTGACACAAAGTCTTCTGCATGTGAGAGACACGTGACAAAAAGGCTTCTGCTTTAGAGAGACACGTGACACAAAGTCTTCTGCATTTGAGAGACACGTGACACAAAGTCTTCTACATGTGAGAGAAAAGAGACACAAAGTCTTCTGCATGTGAGAGACACGTGACACAAAGTCTTCTGCATATGAGAGACACGTGACACAAAGTCTTCTGCATATGAGAGACACGTGACACAAAGTCTTCTGCATGTGAGAGACACGTTACACAAAGTCTTCTACATGTGAGAGACACGTGACACAAAGTCTTCTACATGTGAGAGACATATGACACAAAGTCTTCTGCATATGAGAGACACGTGATACAAAGTCTTCTGCATGTGAGAGACACGTGACACAAAGTCTTCTACATGTTAGAGACACGTGACACAAAGTCTTTTGCATGTGAGAGACACGTGACACAAAGTCTTCTGCATGTGAGAGACACGTGACACAAAGTCTTCTGCATGTGAGAGACACGTGACACAAAGTCTTCTGCATGTGAGAGACACCTGACACAAAGTCTTCTGCTTTAGAGAGACACGTGACACAAAGTCTTCTACATGTGAGAGACACGTGACACAGTCTTCTGCATGTAAGAGACACGTGACAGTCTTCTGCATTTGAGAGACACGTGACACAAAGTCTTCTACATTTGAGAGACACGTGACAGTCTTCTGCATTTGAGAGACACGTGACACAAAGTCTTCTAAATGTGAGAGAAACGTGACTCAAAGTCTTCTGCATGTTAGAGACACGTGACAAAAAGTCTTCTGCTTTAGAGAGACACGTGACACAAAGTCTTCTGCATGTGAGAGACACGTGACAAAAAGTCTGCTTTAGAGAGACACGTGACACAAAGTCTTCTGCATTTGAGAGACACGTGACACAAAGTCTTCTACATGTGAGAGAAAAGAGACACAAAGTCTTCTGCATGTGAGAGACACGTGACACAAAGTCTTCTGCATATGAGAAACATGTGACACAAAGTCTTCTGCATATGAGAGACACGTGACACAAAGTCTTCTGCATGTGAGAGACACGTGACACAAAGTCTCCTGCATGTGAGAGACACGTGACACAAAGTCTTCTGCATGTGAGAGACACGTGACACAAAGTCTTCTGCATTTGAGAGACACGTGACACAAAATCTTCTGCATGTGAGAGACACGTGACACAAAGTCTTCTGCATGTGAGAGACACGTGACACAAAGTCTTCTGCATGTGAGAGACACGTGACACAAAGTCTTCTGCATGTGAGAGACACGTGACACAAAGTCTTCTGCTTTAGAGAGACACGTGACACAAAAGTCTTCTGCATGTGAGAGACACGTGACACAAAGTCTTCTGCATGTGAGAGACACGTGACACAAAGTCTTCTGCATGTGAGAGACACGTGACACAAAGTCTTCTGCATGTGAGAGACACGTGACACAAAGTCTTCTGCTTTAGAGAGACACGTGACACAAAGTCTTCTACATGTGAGAGACACGTGACACAAAGTCTTCTGCATGTGAGAGACAAGTGACACAAAGTCTTCTGCTTTAGAGAGACACGTGACACAAAGTCTTCTACATGTGAGAGACACGTGACACAGTCTTCTGCATGTGAGAGACACGTGACAGTCTTCTGCATTTGAGAGACACGTGACACAAAGTCTTCTACATGTGAGAGACACGTGACAGTCTTCTGCATTTGAGAGACACGTGACACAAAGTCTTCTAAATGTGAGAGACACGTGACTCAAAGTCTTCTGCATGTTAGAGACACGTGACAAAAAGTCTTCTGCTGTAGAGAGACACGTGACACAAAGTCTTCTGCAAGTGAGAGACACGTGACACAAAGTCTTCTGCTTTAGAGAGACACGTGACACAAAGTCTTCTGCATGTGTAAGACACGTGACAAAAAGTCTTCTGCTTTAGAGAGACACGTGACACAAAGTCTTCTGCATTTGAGAGACACGTGACACAAAGTCTTCTGCATTTGAGAGACACGTGACACAAAATCTTCTGCATGTGAGAGAAACGTGACACAAAATCTTCTGCATGTGAGAGACATGTGACACAAAGTCTTCTGCATGTGAGAGACACGTGACACAAAGTCTTCTGCATGTGAGAGACACGTGACACAAAGTCTTCTGCATATGAGAGACATGTGACACAAAGTCTTCTGCTTTAGAGAGACACGTGACACAAAGTCTTCTGCTTTAGAGAGACACGTGACACAAAGTCTTCTGCATGTGAGAGACACGTGACACAAAGTCTTCTGCTTTAGAGAGACACGTGACACAAAGTCTTCTGCATGTGAGAGACACGTGACAGTCGTCTGCATTTGAGAGACACGTGACACAAAGTCTTCTGCATATGAGAGACATGTGACACAAAGTCTTCTGAATTTGAGAGACACGTGACACAAAGTCTTCTACATGTGAGAGACACGTGACACAAAGTCTTCTGCTTTAGAGAGACAAGTGACACAAAGTCTTCTGCATGTGAGAGACACGTGACACAAAGTCTTCTACATGTTAGAGACACGTGACACAAAGTCTTTTGCATGTGAGAGACACGTGACACAAAGTCTTCTGCATGTGAGAGACACGTGACACAAAGTCTTCTGCATGTGAGAGACACGTGACACAAAGTCTTCTGCATGTGAGAGACACCTGACACAAAGTCTTCTGCTTCAGAGAGACACGTGACACAAAGTCTTCTACATGTGAGAGACACGTGACACAGTCTTCTGCATGTGAGAGACACTTGACAGTCTTCTGCATTTGAGAGACACGTGACACAAAGTCTTCTGCTTTAGAGAGACACGTGACACAAAGTCTTCTGCATGTGAGAGACACGTGACAAAAAGGCTTCTGCTTTAGAGAGACACGTGACACAAAGTCTTCTGCATTTGAGAGACATGTGACACAAAGTCTTCTGCATGTGAGAGACACGTGACACAAAGTCTTCTGCATGTGAGAGACACGTGATACAAAGTCTTCTGCATGTGAGAGACACGTGACACAAAGTCTTTTGCATGTGAGAGACACGTGATATAAAGTCTTCTGCATGTGAGAGACACGTGACACAAAGTCTTCTGCATGTGAGAGACACGTGACACAAAGTCTTCTGCATGTGAGAGACACGTTACACAAAGTCTTCTGCATGTGAGAGACACGTGACACAAAGTCTTCTACATGTGAGAGACACGTGACACAGTCTTCTGCATGTGAGAGACACGTGACAGTCTTCTGCATTTGAGAGACACGTGACACAAAGTCTTCTACATGTGAGAGACACGTGACAGTCTTCTGCATTTGAGAGACACGTGACACAAAGTCTTCTAAATGTGAGAGACACGTGACTCAAAGTCTTCTGCATGTTAGAGACACGTGACAAAAAGTCTTCTGCTTTAGAGAGACACGTGACACAAAGTCTTCTGCATGTGAGAGACACGTGACACAAAGTCTTCTGCTTTAGAGAGACACGTGACACAAAGTCTTCTGCATGTGAGAGACACGTGACAGAAAGTCTTCTGCTTTAGAGAGACACGTGACACAAAGTCTTCTGCATTTGAGAGACACGTGACACAAAGTCTTCTGCATTTGAGAGACACGTGACACAAAATCTTCTGCATGTGAGAGAAACGTGACACAAAATCTTCTGCATGTGAGAGACACGTGACACAAAGTCTTCTGCATGTGAGAGACACGTGACAGTCGTCTGCATTTGAGATACACGTGACACAAAGTCTTCTACATGTGAGAGACACGTGACACAAAGTCTTCTGCATATGAGAGACATGTGACACAAAGTCTTCTGCTTTAGAGAGACACGTGACACAAAGTCTTCTGCATGTGAGAGACACGTGACACAAAGTCTTCTGCATGTGAGAGACACGTGACAGTCGTCTGCATTTGAGATACACGTGACACAAAGTCTTCTACATGTGAGAGACACGTGACACAAAGTCTTCTGCATATGAGAGACATGTGACACAAAGTCTTCTGCTTTAGAGAGACACAAAGTCTTCTGCTTTAGAGAGACACGTGACACAAAGTCTTCTGCATGTGAGAGACACGTGACACAAAGTCTTCTGCTTTAGAGAGACACATGACAAAAAGTCTTCTGCATGTGAGAGACACGTGACACAAAGTCTTCTGAATTTGAGAGACACGTGACACAAAGTCTTCTACATGTGAGAGACACGTGACACAAAGTCTTCTACATGTGAGAGACATGTGACACAAAGTCTTCTGCATGTGAGAGACACGTGACACAAAGTCTTCTGCTTTAGAGAGACACGTGACACAAAGTCTTCTGCATGTGAGAGACACGTGACACAAAGTCTTCTACATGTTAGAGACACGTGACACAAAGTCTTTTGCATGTGAGAGACACGTGACACAAAGTCTTCTGCATGTGAGAGACACGTGACACAAAGTCTTCTGCAAGTGAGAGACACGTGACACAAAGTCTTCTGCATGTGAGAGACACCTGACACAAAGTCTTCTGCTTTAGAGAGACACGTGACACAAAGTCTTCTACATGTGAGAGACACGTGACACAGTCTTCTGCATGTGAGAGACACTTGACAGTCTTCTGCATTTGAGAGACACGTGACACAAAGTCTTCTACATGTGAGAGACACGTGACAGTCTTCTGCATTTGAGAGACACGTGACACAAAGTCTTCTAAATGTGAGAGACACGTGACTCAAAGTCTTCTGCATGTTAGAGACACGTGACAAAAAGTCTTCTGCTTTAGAGAGACACGTGACACAAAGTCTTCTGCTTTAGAGAGACACGTGACACAAAGTCTTCTGCATGTGAGAGACACGTGACAAAAAGGCTTCTGCTTTAGAGAGACACGTGACACAAAGTCTTCTGCATTTGAGAGACACGTGACACAAAGTCTTCTACATGTGAGAGAAAAGAGACACAAAGTCTTCTGCATGTGAGAGACACGTGACACAAAGTCTTCTGCATGTGAGAGACACGTGACACAAAGTCTTCTGCTTTAGAGAGACACGTGACACAAAAGTCTTCTGCATGTGAGAGACACGTGACGCAAAGTCTTCTGCATGTGAGAGACACGTGACACAAAGTCTTCTGCATGTGAGAGACACGTGACACAAAGTCTTCTGCTTTAGAGAGACACGTGACACAAAAGTCTTCTGCATGTGAGAGACACGTGACACAAAGTCTTCTGCATGTGAGAGACACGTGACACAAAGTCTTTTGCATGTGAGAGACACGTGACACAAAGTCTTCTGCATGTGAGAGACACGTGACACAAAGTCTTCTGCATGTGAGAGACACGTGACACAAAGTCTTCTGCATGTGAGAGACACGTGACACAAAGTCTTCTGCTTTAGAGAGACACGTGACACAAAGTCTTCTACATGTGAGAGACACGTGACACAAAGTCTTCTGCATGTGAGTGACACGTGACAGTCTTCTGCATTTGAGAGAGACGTGACACAAAGTCTTCTAAATGTGAGAGACACGTGACAAAGTCTTATGCATGTGAGAGACACGTGACACAAAGTCTTCTACATGTGAGAGACAAGTGACAGTCTTCTGCATTTGAGAGACACGTGACACAAAGTCTTCTAAATGTGAAAGACACGTGACAAAGTCTTATGCATTTGAGAGACACGTGACACAAAGTCTTCTAAATGTGAGAGACACGTGACAAAAAGGCTTCTGCTTTAGAGAGACACGTGACACAAAGTCTTCTGCATTTGAGAGACACGTGACACAAAGTCTTCTACATGTGAGAGAAAAGAGACACAAAGTCTTCTGCATGTGAGAGACACGTGACACAAAGTCTTCTGCATATGAGAGACACGTGACACAAAGTCTTCTGCATATGAGAGACACGTGACACAAAGTCTTCTGCATGTGAGAGACACGTTACACAAAGTCTTCTACATGTGAGAGACACGTGACACAAAGTCTTCTACATGTGAGAAACATGTGACACAAAGTCTTCTGCATGTGAGAGACACTTGACACAAAGTCTTCTGCATGTGAGAGACACGTGATACAAAGTCTTCTGCATGTGAGAGACACGTGACACAAAGTCTTCTACATGTTAGAGACACGTGACACAAAGTCTTTTGCATGTGAGAGACACGTGACACAAAGTCTTCTGCATGTGAGAGACACGTGACACAAAGTCTTCTGCATGTGAGAGACACGTGACACAAAGTCTTCTGCATGTGAGAGACACCTGACACAAAGTCTTCTGCTTTAGAGAGACACGTGACACAAAGTCTTCTACATGTGAGAGACACGTGACACAGTCTTCTGCATGTAAGAGACACGTGACAGTCTTCTGCATTTGAGAGACACGTGACACAAAGTCTTCTACATTTGAGAGACACGTGACAGTCTTCTGCATTTGAGAGACACGTGACACAAAGTCTTCTAAATGTGAGAGACACGTGACTCAAAGTCTTCTGCATGTTAGAGACACGTGACACAAAGTCTTTTGCATGTGAGAGACACGTGACACAAAGTCTTCTGCATGTGAGAGACACGTGACACAAAGTCTTCTGCATGTGAGAGACACGTGACACAAAGTCTTCTGCATGTGAGAGACACCTGACACAAAGTCTTCTGCTTTAGAGAGACACGTGACACAAAGTCTTCTACATGTGAGAGACACGTGACACAGTCTTCTGCATGTAAGAGACACGTGACAGTCTTCTGCATTTGAGAGACACGTGACACAAAGTCTTCTACATTTGAGAGACACGTGACAGTCTTCTGCATTTGAGAGACACGTGACACAAAGTCTTCTAAATGTGAGAGACACGTGACTCAAAGTCTTCTGCATGTTAGAGACACGTGACAAAAAGTCTTCTGCTTTAGAGAGACACGTGACACAAAGTCTTCTGCATGTGAGAGACACGTGACAAAAAGTCTTCTGCTTTAGAGAGACACGTGACACAAAGTCTTCTGCATTTGAGAGACACGTGACACAAAGTCTTCTACATGTGAGAGAAAAGAGACACAAAGTCTTCTGCATGTGAGAGACACGTGACACAAAGTCTTCTGCATATGAGAGACACGTGACACAAAGTCTTCTGCATATGAGAGACACGTGACACAAAGTCTTCTGCATGTGAGAGACACGTGACACGAAGTCTTCTACTTGTGAGAGACACGTGACACAAAGTCTTCTAAATGTGAGAGACACGTGACACAAAGTCTTCTGCATGTGAGAGACACGTGACACAAAGTCTTCTGCATGTGAGAGACACGTGACACAAAGTCTTCTGCATTTGAGAGACACGTGACACAAAATCTTCTGCATGTGAGAGACACGTGACACAAAGTCTTCTGCATGTGAGAGACACGTGACACAAAGTCTTCTGCATGTGAGAGACATGTGACACAAAGTCTTCTGCATGTGAGAGACACGTGACACAAAGTCTTCTGCTTTAGAGAGACACGTGACACAAAAGTCTTCTGCATGTGAGAGACACGTGACACAAAGTCTTCTGCATGTGAGAGACACGTGACACAAAGTCTTTTGCATGTGAGAGACACGTGACACAAAGTCTTCTGCATGTGAGAGACACGTGACACAAAGTCTTCTGCATGTGAGAGACACGTGACACAAAGTCTTCTGCATGTGAGAGACACGTGACACAAAGTCTTCTGCTTTAGAGAGACACGTGACACAAAGTCTTCTACATGTGAGAGACACGTGACACAAAGTCTTCTGTATGTGAGAGACACGTGACACAAAGTCTTCTAAATGTGAGAGACACGTGACAAAGTCTTATGCATTTGAGAGACACGTGACACAAAGTCTTCTAAATGTGAGAGACACGTGACTCAAAGTCTTCTGCATGTTAGAGACAAGTGACACAAAGTCTTCTGCATGTGAGAGACACGTGACACAAAGTCTTCTGCATGTTAGAGACACGTGACACAAAGTCTTCTACATGTGAGAGACACGTGACACAAAGTCTTCTGCATGAGAGTGACACGTGACAGTCTTCTGCATTTGAGAGACACGTGACACAAAGTCTTCTAAATGTGAGAGACACGTGACAAAGTCTTATGCATGTGAGAGACACGTGACACAAAGTCTTCTACATGTGAGAGACATGTGACAGTCTTCTGCATGTGAGAGACACGTGACACAAAGTCTTCTGCATGTGAGAAACGTGAAACAAAGTCTTCTGCTTTAGAGAGACACGTGGCACAAAGTCTTCTGCATTTGATAGACACGTTACACAAAGTCTTCTATATGTGAGAGACAAGAGACACAAAGTCTTCTGCATGTGAGAGACACGTGACACAAAGTCTTCTGCATATGAGAGACACGTGACACAAAGTCTTCTGCATGTGAGAGACACGTGACACAAAGTCTTCTACATTTGAGAGACACGTGACACAAAGTCTTCTACATGTGAGAGACATGTGACAAAAAGTCTTCTGCATGTGAGAGACACGTGACACAAAGGCTTCTGCATGTGAGAGACACGTGACACAAAGTCTTCTGCATGTGAGAGACACGTGACACAAAGTCTTCTGCATGTGAGAGACACGTGACACAAAGTCTTCTGCATGTGAGAGACACGTGACACAAAGTCTTCTGCATGTGAGAGACACGTGACACAAAGTCTTCTGCATGTGAGAGACACCTGACACAAAGTCTTCTGCTTTAGAGAGACACGTGACACAAAGTCTTCTACATGTGAGAGACACGTGACACAGTCTTCTGCATGTGAGAGACACTTGACAGTCTTCTGCATTTGAGAGACACGTGACACAAAGTCTTCTACATGTGAGAGACACGTGACAGTCTTCTGCATTTGAGAGACACGTGACACAAAGTCTTCTAAATGTGAGAGACACGTGACTCAAAGTCTTCTGCATGTTAGAGACACGTGACAAAAAGTCTTCTGCTTTAGAGAGACACGTGACACAAAGTCTTCTGCATGTGAGAGACACGTGACACAAAGTCTTCTGCTTTAGAGAGACACGTGACACAAAGTCTTCTGCATGTGAGAGACACGTGACAAAAAGGCTTCTGCTTTAGAGAGACACGTGACACAAAGTCTTCTGCATTTGAGAGACACGTGACACAAAGTCTTCTACATGTGAGAGAAAAGAGACACAAAGTCTTCTGCATGTGAGAGACACGTGACACAAAGTCTTCTGCATATGAGAGACACGTGACACAAAGTCTTCTGCATATGAGAGACACGTGACACAAAGTCTTCTGCATGTGAGAGACACGTTACACAAAGTCTTCTACATGTGAGAGACACGTGACACAAAGTCTTCTACATGTGAGAGACATATGACACAAAGTCTTCTGCATATGAGAGACACGTGATACAAAGTCTTCTGCATGTGAGAGACACGTGACACAAAGTCTTCTACATGTTAGAGACACGTGACACAAAGTCTTTTGCATGTGAGAGACACGTGACACAAAGTCTTCTGCATGTGAGAGACACGTGACACAAAGTCTTCTGCATGTGAGAGACACGTGACACAAAGTCTTCTGCATGTGAGAGACACCTGACACAAAGTCTTCTGCTTTAGAGAGACACGTGACACAAAGTCTTCTACATGTGAGAGACACGTGACACAGTCTTCTGCATGTAAGAGACACGTGACAGTCTTCTGCATTTGAGAGACACGTGACACAAAGTCTTCTACATTTGAGAGACACGTGACAGTCTTCTGCATTTGAGAGACACGTGACACAAAGTCTTCTAAATGTGAGAGAAACGTGACTCAAAGTCTTCTGCATGTTAGAGACACGTGACAAAAAGTCTTCTGCTTTAGAGAGACACGTGACACAAAGTCTTCTGCATGTGAGAGACACGTGACAAAAAGTCTTCTGCTTTAGAGAGACACGTGACACAAAGTCTTCTGCATTTGAGAGACACGTGACACAAAGTATTCTACATGTGAGAGAAAAGAGACACAAAGTCTTCTGCATGTGAGAGACACGTGACACAAAGTCTTCTGCATATGAGAAACATGTGACACAAAGTCTTCTGCATATGAGAGACACGTGACACAAAGTCTTCTGCATGTGAGAGACACGTGACACAAAGTCTCCTGCATGTGAGAGACACGTGACACAAAGTCTTCTGCATGTGAGAGACACGTGACACAAAGTCTTCTGCATTTGAGAGACACGTGACACAAAATCTTCTGCATGTGAGAGACACGTGACACAAAGTCTTCTGCATGTGAGAGACACGTGACACAAAGTCTTCTGCATGTGAGAGACACGTGACACAAAGTCTTCTGCATGTGAGAGACACGTGACACAAAGTCTTCTGCTTTAGAGAGACACGTGACACAAAAGTCTTCTGCATGTGAGAGACACGTGACACAAAGTCTTCTGCATGTGAGAGACACGTGACACAAAGTCTTCTGCATGTGAGAGACACGTGACACAAAGTCTTCTGCATGTGAGAGACACGTGACACAAAGTCTTCTGCTTTAGAGAGACACGTGACACAAAGTCTTCTACATGTGAGAGACACGTGACACAAAGTCTTCTGCATGTGAGAGACACGTGACACAAAGTCTTCTGCTTTAGAGAGACACGTGACACAAAGTCTTCTACATGTGAGAGACACGTGACACAGTCTTCTGCATGTGAGAGACACGTGACAGTCTTCTGCATTTGAGAGACACGTGACACAAAGTCTTCTACATGTGAGAGACACGTGACAGTCTTCTGCATTTGAGAGACACGTGACACAAAGTCTTCTAAATGTGAGAGACACGTGACTCAAAGTCTTCTGCATGTTAGAGACACGTGACAAAAAGTCTTCTGCTTTAGAGAGACACGTGACACAAAGTCTTCTGCATGTGAGAGACACGTGACACAAAGTCTTCTGCTTTAGAGAGACACGTGACACAAAGTCTTCTGCATGTGAGAGACACGTGACAAAAAGTCTTCTGCTTTAGAGAGACACGTGACACAAAGTCTTCTGCATTTGAGAGACATGTGACACAAAGTCTTCTGCATTTGAGAGACACGTGACACAAAATCTTCTGCATGTGAGAGAAACGTGACACAAAATCTTCTGCATGTGAGAGACATGTGACACAAAGTCTTCTGCATGTGAGAGACACGTGACACAAAGTCTTCTGCATGTGAGAGACACGTGACACAAAGTCTTCTGCATATGAGAGACATGTGACACAAAGTCTTCTGCTTTAGAGAGACACGTGACACAAAGTCTTCTGCTTTAGAGAGACACGTGACACAAAGTCTTCTGCATGTGAGAGACACGTGACACAAAGTCTTCTGCTTTAGAGAGACACGTGACACAAAGTCTTCTGCATGTGAGAGACACGTGACAGTCGTCTGCATTTGAGAGACACGTGACACAAAGTCTTCTGCATATGAGAGACATGTGACACAAAGTCTTCTGAATTTGAGAGACACGTGACACAAAGTCTTCTACATGTGAGAGACACGTGACACAAAGTCTTCTGCTTTAGAGAGACAAGTGACACAAAGTCTTCTGCATGTGAGAGACACGTGACACAAAGTCTTCTACATGTTAGAGACACGTGACACAAAGTCTTTTGCATGTGAGAGACACGTGACACAAAGTCTTCTGCATGTGAGAGACACGTGACACAAAGTCTTCTGCATGTGAGAGACACGTGACACAAAGTCTTCTGCATGTGAGAGACACCTGACACAAAGTCTTCTGCTTTAGAGAGACACGTGACACAAAGTCTTCTACATGTGAGAGACACGTGACACAGTCTTCTGCATGTGAGAGACACTTGACAGTCTTCTGCATTTGAGAGACACGTGACACAAAGTCTTCTGCTTTAGAGAGACACGTGACACAAAGTCTTCTGCATGTGAGAGACACGTGACAAAAAGGCTTCTGCTTTAGAGAGACACGTGACACAAAGTCTTCTGCATTTGAGAGACATGTGACACAAAGTCTTCTGCATGTGAGAGACACGTGACACAAAGTCTTCTGCATGTGAGAGACACGTGATACAAAGTCTTCTGCATGTGAGAGACACGTGACACAAAGTCTTTTGCATGTGAGAGACACGTGATATAAAGTCTTCTGCATGTGAGAGACACGTGACACAAAGTCTTCTGCATGTGAGAGACACGTGACACAAAGTCTTCTGCATGTGAGAGACACGTTACACAAAGTCTTCTGCATGTGAGAGACACGTGACACAAAGTCTTCTACATGTGAGAGACACGTGACACAGTCTTCTGCATGTGAGAGACACGTGACAGTCTTCTGCATTTGAGAGACACGTGACACAAAGTCTTCTACATGTGAGAGACACGTGACAGTCTTCTGCATTTGAGAGACACGTGACACAAAGTCTTCTAAATGTGAGAGACACGTGACTCAAAGTCTTCTGCATGTTAGAGACACGTGACAAAAAGTCTTCTGCTTTAGAGAGACACGTGACACAAAGTCTTCTGCATGTGAGAGACACGTGACACAAAGTCTTCTGCTTTAGAGAGACACGTGACACAAAGTCTTCTGCATGTGAGAGACACGTGACAGAAAGTCTTCTGCTTTAGAGAGACACGTGACACAAAGTCTTCTGCATTTGAGAGACACGTGACACAAAGTCTTCTGCATTTGAGAGACACGTGACACAAAATCTTCTGCATGTGAGAGAAACGTGACACAAAATCTTCTGCATGTGAGAGACACGTGACACAAAGTCTTCTGCATGTGAGAGACACGTGACAGTCGTCTGCATTTGAGATACACGTGACACAAAGTCTTCTACATGTGAGAGACACGTGACACAAAGTCTTCTGCATATGAGAGACATGTGACACAAAGTCTTCTGCTTTAGAGAGACACGTGACACAAAGTCTTCTGCATGTGAGAGACACGTGACACAAAGTCTTCTGCATGTGAGAGACACGTGACAGTCGTCTGCATTTGAGATACACGTGACACAAAGTCTTCTACATGTGAGAGACACGTGACACAAAGTCTTCTGCATATGAGAGACATGTGACACAAAGTCTTCTGCTTTAGAGAGACACAAAGTCTTCTGCTTTAGAGAGACACGTGACAAAAAGTCTTCTGCATGTGAGAGACACGTGACACAAAGTCTTCTGCTTTAGAGAGACACATGACAAAAAGTCTTCTGCATGTGAGAGACACGTGACACAAAGTCTTCTGAATTTGAGAGACACGTGACACAAAGTCTTCTACATGTGAGAGACACGTGACACAAAGTCTTCTACATGTGAGAGACATGTGACACAAAGTCTTCTGCATGTGAGAGACACGTGACACAAAGTCTTCTGCTTTAGAGAGACACGTGACACAAAGTCTTCTGCATGTGAGAGACACGTGACACAAAGTCTTCTACATGTTAGAGACACGTGACACAAAGTCTTTTGCATGTGAGAGACACGTGACACAAAGTCTTCTGCATGTGAGAGACACGTGACACAAAGTCTTCTGCAAGTGAGAGACACGTGACACAAAGTCTTCTGCATGTGAGAGACACCTGACACAAAGTCTTCTGCTTTAGAGAGACACGTGACACAAAGTCTTCTACATGTGAGAGACACGTGACACAGTCTTCTGCATGTGAGAGACACTTGACAGTCTTCTGCATTTGAGAGACACGTGACACAAAGTCTTCTACATGTGAGAGACACGTGACAGTCTTCTGCATTTGAGAGACACGTGACACAAAGTCTTCTAAATGTGAGAGACACGTGACTCAAAGTCTTCTGCATGTTAGAGACACGTGACAAAAAGTCTTCTGCTTTAGAGAGACACGTGACACAAAGTCTTCTGCTTTAGAGAGACACGTGACACAAAGTCTTCTGCATGTGAGAGACACGTGACAAAAAGGCTTCTGCTTTAGAGAGACACGTGACACAAAGTCTTCTGCATTTGAGAGACACGTGACACAAAGTCTTCTACATGTGAGAGAAAAGAGACACAAAGTCTTCTGCATGTGAGAGACACGTGACACAAAGTCTTCTGCATGTGAGAGACACGTGACACAAAGTCTTCTGCTTTAGAGAGACACGTGACACAAAAGTCTTCTGCATGTGAGAGGAACGTGACGCAAAGTCTTCTGCATGTGAGAGACACGTGACACAAAGTCTTCTGCATGTGAGAGACACGTGACACAAAGTCTTCTGCTTTAGAGAGACACGTGACACAAAAGTCTTCTGCATGTGAGAGACACGTGACACAAAGTCTTCTGCATGTGAGAGACACGTGACACAAAGTCTTTTGCATGTGAGAGACACGTGACACAAAGTCTTCTGCATGTGAGAGACACGTGACACAAAGTCTTCTGCATGTGAGAGACACGTGACACAAAGTCTTCTGCATGTGAGAGACACGTGACACAAAGTCTTCTGCTTTAGAGAGACACGTGACACAAAGTCTTCTACATGTGAGAGACACGTGACACAAAGTCTTCTGCATGTGAGTGACACGTGACAGTCTTCTGCATTTGAGAGAGACGTGACACAAAGTCTTCTAAATGTGAGAGACACGTGACAAAGTCTTATGCATGTGAGAGACACGTGACACAAAGTCTTCTACATGTGAGAGACAAGTGACAGTCTTCTGCATTTGAGAGACACGTGACACAAAGTCTTCTAAATGTGAAAGACACGTGACAAAGTCTTATGCATTTGAGAGACACGTGACACAAAGTCTTCTAAATGTGAGAGACACGTGACAAAAAGGCTTCTGCTTTAGAGAGACACGTGACACAAAGTCTTCTGCATTTGAGAGACACGTGACACAAAGTCTTCTACATGTGAGAGAAAAGAGACACAAAGTCTTCTGCATGTGAGAGACACGTGACACAAAGTCTTCTGCATATGAGAGACACGTGACACAAAGTCTTCTGCATATGAGAGACACGTGACACAAAGTCTTCTGCATGTGAGAGACACGTTACACAAAGTCTTCTACATGTGAGAGACACGTGACACAAAGTCTTCTACATGTGAGAAACATGTGACACAAAGTCTTCTGCATGTGAGAGACACTTGACACAAAGTCTTCTGCATGTGAGAGACACGTGATACAAAGTCTTCTGCATGTGAGAGACACGTGACACAAAGTCTTCTACATGTTAGAGACACGTGACACAAAGTCTTTTGCATGTGAGAGACACGTGACACAAAGTCTTCTGCATGTGAGAGACACGTGACACAAAGTCTTCTGCATGTGAGAGACACGTGACACAAAGTCTTCTGCATGTGAGAGACACCTGACACAAAGTCTTCTGCTTTAGAGAGACACGTGACACAAAGTCTTCTACATGTGAGAGACACGTGACACAGTCTTCTGCATGTAAGAGACACGTGACAGTCTTCTGCATTTGAGAGACACGTGACACAAAGTCTTCTACATTTGAGAGACACGTGACAGTCTTCTGCATTTGAGAGACACGTGACACAAAGTCTTCTAAATGTGAGAGACACGTGACTCAAAGTCTTCTGCATGTTAGAGACACGTGACACAAAGTCTTTTGCATGTGAGAGACACGTGACACAAAGTCTTCTGCATGTGAGAGACACGTGACACAAAGTCTTCTGCATGTGAGAGACACGTGACACAAAGTCTTCTGCATGTGAGAGACACCTGACACAAAGTCTTCTGCTTTAGAGAGACACGTGACACAAAGTCTTCTACATGTGAGAGACACGTGACACAGTCTTCTGCATGTAAGAGACACGTGACAGTCTTCTGCATTTGAGAGACACGTGACACAAAGTCTTCTACATTTGAGAGACACGTGACAGTCTTCTGCATTTGAGAGACACGTGACACAAAGTCTTCTAAATGTGAGAGACACGTGACTCAAAGTCTTCTGCATGTTAGAGACACGTGACAAAAAGTCTTCTGCTTTAGAGAGACACGTGACACAAAGTCTTCTGCATGTGAGAGACACGTGACAAAAAGTCTTCTGCTTTAGAGAGACACGTGACACAAAGTCTTCTGCATTTGAGAGACACGTGACACAAAGTCTTCTACATGTGAGAGAAAAGAGACACAAAGTCTTCTGCATGTGAGAGACACGTGACACAAAGTCTTCTGCATATGAGAGACACGTGACACAAAGTCTTCTGCATATGAGAGACACGTGACACAAAGTCTTCTGCATGTGAGAGACACGTGACACGAAGTCTTCTACTTGTGAGAGACACGTGACACAAAGTCTTCTAAATGTGAGAGACACGTGACACAAAGTCTTCTGCATGTGAGAGACACGTGACACAAAGTCTTCTGCATGTGAGAGACACGTGACACAAAGTCTTCTGCATTTGAGAGACACGTGACACAAAATCTTCTGCATGTGAGAGACACGTGACACAAAGTCTTCTGCATGTGAGAGACACGTGACACAAAGTCTTCTGCATGTGAGAGACATGTGACACAAAGTCTTCTGCATGTGAGAGACACGTGACACAAAGTCTTCTGCTTTAGAGAGACACGTGACACAAAAGTCTTCTGCATGTGAGAGACACGTGACACAAAGTCTTCTGCATGTGAGAGACACGTGACACAAAGTCTTTTGCATGTGAGAGACACGTGACACATAGTCTTCTGCATGTGAGAGACACGTGACACAAAGTCTTCTGCATGTGAGAGACACGTGACACAAAGTCTTCTGCATGTGAGAGACACGTGACACAAAGTCTTCTGCTTTAGAGAGACACGTGACACAAAGTCTTCTACATGTGAGAGACACGTGACACAAAGTCTTCTGTATGTGAGAGACACGTGACACAAAGTCTTCTAAATGTGAGAGACACGTGACAAAGTCTTATGCATGTGAGAGACACGTGACACAAAGTCTTCTACATGTGAGAGACAAGTGACAGTCTTCTGCATTTGAGAGACACGTGACACAAAGTCTTCTAAATGTGAAAGACACGTGACAAAGTCTTATGCATTTGAGAGACACGTGACACAAAGTCTTCTAAATGTGAGAGACACGTGACTCAAAGTCTTCTGCATGTTAGAGACAAGTGACACAAAGTCTTCTGCATGTGAGAGACACGTGACACAAAGTCTTCTGCATGTTAGAGACACGTGACACAAAGTCTTCTACATGTGAGAGACACGTGACACAAAGTCTTCTGCATGAGAGTGACACGTGACAGTCTTCTGCATTTGAGAGACACGTGACACAAAGTCTTCTAAATGTGAGAGACACGTGACAAAGTCTTATGCATGTGAGAGACACGTGACACAAAGTCTTCTACATGTGAGAGACATGTGACAGTCTTCTGCATGTGAGAGACACGTGACACAAAGTCTTCTGCATGTGAGAAACGTGAAACAAAGTCTTCTGCTTTAGAGAGACACGTGGCACAAAGTCTTCTGCATTTGATAGACACGTTACACAAAGTCTTCTATATGTGAGAGACAAGAGACACAAAGTCTTCTGCATGTGAGAGACACGTGACACAAAGTCTTCTGCATATGAGAGACACGTGACACAAAGTCTTCTACATTTGAGAGACACGTGACACAAAGTCTTCTACATGTGAGAGACATGTGACAAAAAGTCTTCTGCATGTGAGAGACACGTGACACAAAGGCTTCTGCATGTGAGAGACACGTGACACAAAGTCTTCTGCATGTGAGAGACACGTGACACAAAGTCTTCTGCATGTGAGAGACACGTGACACAAAGTTTTCTGCATGTGAGAGATACGTGACACAAAGTCTTCTGCATGTATGAGACACGTGACACAAAGTCTTCTGCATGTGAGAGACACGTGACACAAAGTCTTCTGCTTTAGAGAGACACGTGACACAAAGTCTTCTGTATGTGAGAGACACGTGACACAAAGTCTTCTACATGTTAGAGACACGTGACAGTCTTCTGCATTTGAGAGACACGTGACACAAAGTCTTCTAAATGTGAGAGACACGTGACAAAGTCTTATGCATGTGAGAGACACGTTACACAAAGTCTTCTACATGTGAGAGACACGTGACACAAAGTCTTCTACATGTGAGAGACACGTGACACAAAGTCTTCTAAATGTGAGAGACACGTGACAAAGTCTTCTACATGTGAGAGACACGTGACACAAAATCTTTTGCATGTGAGAGACACGTGACACAAAGTCTTCTGCATGTGAGAGACACGTGACACAAAGTCTTATGCATGTGAGAGACACGTGACACAAAGTCTTCTACATGTGAGAGACACGTGACACAAAGTCTTCTACATGTGAGAGACACGTGATACAAAGTCTTCTGCATGTGAGAGACATGTGACACAAAGTCTTCTACATGTGAGAGACACGTGACACAAAGTCTTTTGCATGTGAGAGACACGTGACACAAAGTCTTCTGCATGTGAGAGACACGTGACACAAAGTCTTCTGCATGTGATAGACACGTGACACAAAGTCTTCTGCATGTGAGAGACACGTGACACAAAGTCTTCTGCATGTGAGAGACACGTGACACAAAGTCTTCTGCTTTAGAGAGACACGTGACACAAAGTCTTCTGCATGTGAGAGACACGTGACACAAAGTCTTCTGCTTTAGAGAGACACGTGACACAAAGTCTTCTACATGTGAGAGACACGTGACGCAAAGTCTTCTGCATGTGAGAGACACGTGACAGTCTTCTGCGTTTGAGAGACACGTGACACAAAGTCTTCTAAATGTGAGAGACACGTGACAAAGTCTTATGCATTTGAGAGACACGTGACACAAAGTCTTCTAAATGTAAGAGACACGTGACTTAAAGTCTTCTGCATGTGAGAGACACGTGACACAAAGTCTTCTACATGTGAGAGACAAGAGACACAAAGTCTTCTGCATGTGAGAGACACGTGACACAAAGTCTTCTGCATATGAGAGACACGTGACACAAAGTCTTCTGCATGTGAGAGATACGTGACACAAAGTATTTCTGCATGTGAGAGACACGTGACACAAAGTCTTCTACATGTGAGAGACACGTGACACAAAGTCTTCTACATGTGAGAGACATGTGACAAAGTCTTCTGCATGTGAGAGACACGTGACACAAAGTCTTCTGCATGTGGGAGACACGTGACACAAAGTCTTCTGCATGTGAGAGACACGTTACACAAAGTCTTCTGCATGTGAGAGACACGTGACACAAAGTCTTCTGCATGTGAGAGACACGTGACACAAAGTCTTCTGCATGTGAGAGACACGTGACACAAAGTCTTCTGCATGTGAGAGACACGTGACACAAGGTCTTCTGCTTTAGAGAGACACGTGACACAAAGTCTTCTGCATGTGAGAGACACGTGACACAAATTCTTCTGCATGTGAGAGACACGTGACACAAAATCTTCTGGATGTGAGAGACACGTGACACAAAGTCTTCTACATGTGAGAGACACGTGACACAAAGTCTTCTGCATGAGAGAGACACGTGACAGTCTTCTGCATTTGAGAGACACGTGACACAAAGTCTTCTAAATGTGAGAGACACGTGACACAAAGTCTTCTAAATCTGAGAGACACGTGACACAAAGTCTTCTACATGTGAGAGACACGTGACACAAAGTCTTCTACATGTGAGAGACACGTGACACAAAGTCTTCTAAATGTGAGAGACACGTGACAAAGTCTTATGCATTTGAGAGACACGTGACACAAAGTCTTCTAAATGTTAGAGACACGTGACACAAAGTCTTCTGCATATGAGAGACACGTGACACAAAGTCTTCTGCATATGAGAGACACGTGACACAAAGTCTTCTACATGTGAGAGACACGTAACACAAAGTCTTCTACATGTGAGAGACAAGTGACACAAAGTCTTCTAAATGTGAAAGACACGTGACAAAGTCTTATGCATTTGAGAGACACGTGACACAAAGTCTTCTAAATGTGAGAGACACGTGACTCAAAGTCTTCTAAATGTGAGAGACACGTGACTCAAAGTCTTCTGCATGTTAGAGACACGTGACTCAAAAAGTCTTCTGCATGTGAGAGACACGTGACACAAAATCTTCTGGATGTGAGAGACACGTGACACAAAGTCTTCTGCTTTAGAGAGACACGTGACACAAAGTCTTCTACATGTGAGAGACACGTGACACAAAGTCTTCTGCATGTGAGAGACACGTGACAAAGTCTTATGCATGTGAGAGACATGTGACACAAAGTCTTCTACATGTGAGAGACAAGTGACACAAAGTCTTCTAAATGTGAAAGACACGTGACAAAGTCTTATGCATTTGAGAGACACGTGACACAAAGTCTTCTAAATGTGAGAGACACGTGACTCAAAGTCTTCTGCATGTTAGAGACACGTGACTCAAAAAGTCTTCTGCATGTGAGAGACACGTGACACAAAATCTTCTGGACGTGAGAGACACGTGACACAAAGTCTTCTGCTTTAGAGAGACACGTGACACAAAGTCTTCTACATGTGAGAGACACGTGACACAAAGTCTTCTGCATGTGAGAGACACGTGACAGTCTTCTGCGTTTGAAAGACACGTGACACAAAGTCTTCTAAATGTGAGAGACACGTGACAAAGTCTTATGCATGTGAGAGACATGTGACACAAAGTCTTCTACATGTGAGAGACAAGTGACACAAAGTCTTCTAAATGTGAAAGACACGTGACAAAGTCTTATGCATTTGAGAGACACGTGACACAAAGTCTTCTAAATGTGAGAGACACGTGACTCAAAGTCTTCTGCATGTTAGAGACACGTGACTCAAAAAGTCTTCTGCATGTGAGAGACACGTGACACAAAGTCTTCTATATGTGAGAGACAAGAGACACAAAGTCTTCTGCATGTGAGAGACACGTGACACAAAGTCTTCTGCATATGAGAGACACGTGACACAAAGTCTTCTGCATGTGAGAGACACGTGAAACAAAGTCTTCTACATTTGAGAGACACGTGACACAAAGTCTTCTACATGTGAGAGACATGTGACAAAAAGTCTTCTGCATGTGAGAGACACGTGACACAAAGGCTTCTGCATGTGAGAGACACGTGACACAAAGTCTTCTGCATGTGAGAGACACGTGACACAAAGTCTTCTGCATGTGAGAGACACATGACACAAAGTTTTCTGCATGTGAGAGATACGTGACACAAAGTCTTCTGCATGTATGAGACACGTGACACAAAGTCTTCTGCATGTGAGAGACACGTGACACAAAGTCTTCTGCTTTAGAGAGACACTTGACACAAAGTCTTCTGTATGTGAGAGATACGTGACACAAAGTCTTCTACATGTGAGAGACACGTGACAGTCTTCTGCATTTGAGAGACACGTGACACAAAGTCTTCTAAATGTGAGAGACACGTGACAAAGTCTTATGCATGTGAGAGACACGTTACACAAAGTCTTCTACATGTGAGAGACACGTGACACAAAGTCTTCTACATGTGAGAGACACGTGACACAAAGTCTTCTAAATGTGAGAGACACGTGACAAAGTCTTCTACATGTGAGAGACACGTGACACAAAATCTTTTGCATGTGAGAGACACGTGACACAAAGTCTTCTGCATGTGAGAGACACGTGACACAAAGTCTTCTACATGTGAGAGACACGTGACACAAAGTCTTCTACATGTGAGAGACACGTGACACAAAGTCTTCTACATGTGAGAGACACGTGATACAAAGTCTTCTGCATGTGAGAGACATGTGACACAAAGTCTTCTACATGTGAGAGACACGTGACACAAAGTCTTTTGCATGTGAGAGACACGTGACACAAAGTCTTCTGCATGGGAGAGACACGTGACACAAAGTCTTCTGCATGTGATAGACACGTGACACAAAGTCTTCTGCATGTGAGAGACACGTGACACAAAGTCTTCTGCATGTGAGAGACACGTGACACAAAGTCTTCTGCTTTAGAGAGACACGTGACACAAAGTCTTCTACATGTGAGAGACACGTGACGCAAAGTCTTCTGCATGTGAGAGACACGTGACAGTCTTCTGCGTTTGAGAGACACGTGACACAAAGTCTTCTAAATGTGAGAGACACGTGACAAAGTCTTATGCATTTGAGAGACACGTGACACAAAGTCTTCTAAATGTAAGAGACACGTGACTTAAAGTCTTCTGCATGTGAGAGACACGTGACACAAAGTCTTCTACATGTGAGAGACAAGAGACACAAAGTCTTCTGCATGTGAGAGACACGTGACACAAAGTCTTCTGCATATGAGAGACACGTGACACAAAGTCTTCTGCATGTGAGAGATACGTGACACAAAGTATTTCTGCATGTGAGAGACACGTGACACAAAGTCTTCTACATGTGAGAGACACGTGACACAAAGTCTTCTACATGTGAGAGACCTGTGACAAAGTCTTCTGCATGTGAGAGACACGTGACACAAAGTCTTCTGCATGTGGGAGACACGTGACACAAAGTCTTCTGCATGTGAGAGACACGTTACACAAAGTCTTCTGCATGTGAGAGACACGTGACACAAAGTCTTCTGCATGTGAGAGACACGTGACACAAAGTCTTCTGCATGTGAGAGACACGTGACACAAAGTCTTCTGCATGTGAGAGACACGTGACACAAAGTATTCTGCTTTAGAGAGACACGTGACACAAAGTCTTCTGCATGTGAGAGACACGTGACACAAAGTCTTCTGCATGTGAGAGACACGTGACACAAAATCTTCTGGATGTGAGAGACACGTGACACAAAGTCTTCTACATGTGAGAGACACGTGACACAAAGTCTTCTGCATGAGAGAGACACGTGACAGTCTTCTGCATTTGAGAGACACGTGACACAAAGTCTTCTAAATGTGAGAGACACGTGACACAAAGTCTTCTAAATGTGAGAGACACGTGACACAAAGTCTTCTACATGTGAGAGACACGTGACACAAAGTCTTCTACATGTGAGAGACACGTGACACAAAGTCTTCTGCATGAGAGAGACACGTGACAGTCTTCTGCATTTGAGAGACACGTGACAAAGTCTTATGCATTTGAGAGACACGTGACACAAAGTCTTCTAAATGTAAGAGACACGTGACTTAAAGTCTTCTGCATGTGAGAGACACGTGACACAAAGTCTTCTACATGTGAGAGACAAGAGACACAAAGTCTTCTGCATGTGAGAGACACGTGACACAAAGTCTTCTGCATATGAGAGACACGTGACACAAAGTCTTCTGCATGTGAGAGATACGTGACACAAAGTATTTCTGCATGTGAGAGACACGTGACACAAAGTCTTCTACATGTGAGAGACACGTGACACAAAGTCTTCTACATGTGAGAGACCTGTGACAAAGTCTTCTGCATGTGAGAGACACGTGACACAAAGTCTTCTGCATGTGGGAGACACGTGACACAAAGTCTTCTGCATGTGAGAGACACGTTACACAAAGTCTTCTGCATGTGAGAGACACGTGACACAAAGTCTTCTGCATGTGAGAGACACGTGACACAAAGTCTTCTGCATGTGAGAGACACGTGACACAAAGTCTTCTGCATGTGAGAGACACGTGACACAAAGTATTCTGCTTTAGAGAGACACGTGACACAAAGTCTTCTGCATGTGAGAGACACGTGACACAAAGTCTTCTGCATGTGAGAGACACGTGACACAAAATCTTCTGGATGTGAGAGACACGTGACACAAAGTCTTCTACATGTGAGAGACACGTGACACAAAGTCTTCTGCATGAGAGAGACACGTGACAGTCTTCTGCATTTGAGAGACACGTGACACAAAGTCTTCTAAATGTGAGAGACACGTGACACAAAGTCTTCTAAATGTGAGAGACACGTGACACAAAGTCTTCTACATGTGAGAGACACGTGACACAAAGTCTTCTACATGTGAGAGACACGTGACACAAAGTCTTCTGCATGAGAGAGACACGTGACAGTCTTCTGCATTTGAGAGACACGTGACACAAAGTCTTCTAAATGTGAGAGACACGTGACACAAAGTCTTCTAAATGTGAGAGACACGTGACACAAAGTCTTCTACATGTGAGAGACACGTGACACAAAGTCTTCTACATGTGAGAGACACGTGACACAAAATCTTTTGCATGTGAGAGACACGTGACACAAAGTCTTCTGCATGTGAGAGACACGTGACACAAAGTCTTCTACATGTGAGAGACACGTGACACAAAGTCTTCTACATGTGAGAGACACGTGATACAAAGTCTTCTGCATGTGAGAGACACGTGACACAAAGTCTTTTGCATGTGAGAGACACCTGACACAAAGTCTTCTGCATGTGAGAGACATGTGACACAAAGTCTTCTGCATGTGAGAGACACGTGACACAAAGTCTTCTGCATGTGAGAGACACGTGACACAAAGTCTTCTACATGTGAGAGACACGTGACACAAATTCTTCTGCATGTGAGAGACACGTGACAGTCTTCTGCGTTTGAAAGACACGTGACACAAAGTCTTCTAAATGTGAGAGACACGTGACAAAGTCTTATGCATGTGAGAGACATGTGACACAAAGTCTTCTACATGTGAGAGACAAGTGACACAAAGTCTTCTAAATGTGAAAGACACGTGACAAAGTCTTATGCATTTGAGAGACACGTGACACAAAGTCTTCTAAATGTGAGAGACACGTGACTCAAAGTCTTCTGCATGTTAGAGACACGTGACTCAAAAAGTCTTCTGCATGTGAGAGACACGTGACACAAAATCTTCTGGATGTGAGAGACACGTGACACAAAGTCTTCTGCTTTAGAGAGACACGTGACACAAAGTCTTCTACATGTGAGAGACACGTGACACAAAGTCTTCTGCATGTGAGAGACACGTGACAGTCTTCTGCGTTTGAAAGACACGTGACACAAAGTCTTCTAAATGTGAGAGACACGTGACAAAGTCTTATGCATGTGAGAGACATGTGACACAAAGTCTTCTACATGTGAGAGACAAGTGACACAAAGTCTTCTAAATGTGAAAGACACGTGACAAAGTCTTATGCATTTGAGAGACACGTGACACAAAGTCTTCTAAATGTGAGAGACACGTGACTCAAAGTCTTCTGCATGTTAGAGACACGTGACTCAAAAAGTCTTCTGCATGTGAGAGACACGTGACACAAAATCTTCTGGATGTGAGAGACACGTGACACAAAGTCTTCTACATGTGAGAGACACGTGACACAAAGTCTTCTGCATGTGAGAGACACGTGACACAAAGTCTTCTGCATGTGAGAGACACGTGACACAAAGTCTTCTGCTTTAGAGAGACACGTGACACAAAGTCTTCTACATGTGAGAGACACGTGACGCAAAGTCTTCTGCATGTGAGAGACACGTGACAGTCTTCTGCGTTTGAGAGACACGTGACACAAAGTCTTCTAAATGTGAGAGACACGTGACAAAGTCTTATGCATTTGAGAGACACGTGACACAAAGTCTTCTAAATGTAAGAGACACGTGACTTAAAGTCTTCTGCATGTGAGAGACACGTGACACAAAGTCTTCTACATGTGAGAGACAAGAGACACAAAGTCTTCTGCATGTGAGAGACACGTGACACAAAGTCTTCTGCATATGAGAGACACGTGACACAAAGTCTTCTGCATGTGAGAGATACGTAACACAAAGTCTTCTACATGTGAGAGACACGTGACACAAAGTCTTCTACATGTGAGAGACATGTGACAAAGTCTTCTGTATGTGAGAGACACGTGACACAAAGTCTTCTGCATGTGGGAGACACGTGACACAAAGTCTTCTGCATGTGAGAGACACGTTACACAAAGTCTTCTGCATGTGAGAGACACGTGACACAAAGTCTTCTGCATGTGAGAGACACGTGACACAAAGTCTTCTGCATGTGAGAGACACGTGACACAAAGTCTTCTGCATGTGAGAGACACGTGACACAAAGTCTTCTGCTTTAGAGAGACACGTGACACAAAGTCTTCTGCATGTGAGAGACACGTGACACAAAGTCTTCTACATGTGAGAGACACGTGACACAAAGTCTTCTGCATGTGAGAGACACGTGACAGTCTTCTGCGTTTGAAAGACACGTGACACAAAGTCTTCTAAATGTGAGAGACACGTGACAAAGTCTTATGCATGTGAGAGACATGTGACACAAAGTCTTCTACATGTGAGAGACAAGTGACACAAAGTCTTCTAAATGTGAAAGACACGTGACAAAGTCTTATGCATTTGAGAGACACGTGACACAAAGTCTTCTAAATGTGAGAGACACGTGACTCAAAGTCTTCTGCATGTTAGAGACACGTGACTCAAAAAGTCTTCTGCATGTGAGAGACACGTGACACAAAATCTTCTGGATGTGAGAGACACGTGACACAAAGTCTTCTACATGTGAGAGACACGTGACACAAAGTCTTCTGCATGTGAGAGACACGTGACACAAAGTCTTCTGCATGTGAGAGACACGTGACACAAAGTCTTCTGCTTTAGAGAGACACGTGACACAAAGTCTTCTACATGTGAGAGACACGTGACGCAAAGTCTTCTGCATGTGAGAGACACGTGACAGTCTTCTGCGTTTGAGAGACACGTGACACAAAGTCTTCTAAATGTGAGAGACACGTGACAAAGTCTTATGCATTTGAGAGACACGTGACACAAAGTCTTCTAAATGTAAGAGACACGTGACTTAAAGTCTTCTGCATGTGAGAGACACGTGACACAAAGTCTTCTACATGTGAGAGACAAGAGACACAAAGTCTTCTGCATGTGAGAGACACGTGACACAAAGTCTTCTGCATATGAGAGACACGTGACACAAAGTCTTCTGCATGTGAGAGATACGTGACACAAAGTATTTATGCATGTGAGAGACACGTGACACAAAGTCTTCTACATGTGAGAGACACGTGACACAAAGTCTTCTACATGTGAGAGACATGTGACAAAGTCTTCTGCATGTGAGAGACACGTGACACAAAGTCTTCTGCATGTGGGAGACACGTGACACAAAGTCTTCTGCATGTGAGAGACACGTGACACAAAGTCTTCTGCATGTGAGAGACACGTGACACAAAGTCTTCTGCATGTGAGAGACACGTGACACAAAGTCTTCTGCATGTGAGAGACACGTGACACAAAGTCTTCTGCATGTGAGAGACACGTGACACAAAGTCTTCTGCTTTAGAGAGACACGTGACACAAAGTCTTCTGCATGTGAGAGACACGTGACACAAAGTCTTCTGCATGTGAGAGACACGTGACACAAAATCTTCTGGATGTGAGAGACACGTGACACAAAGTCTTCTACATGTGAGAGACACGTGACACAAAGTCTTCTGCATGAGAGAGACACGTGACAGTCTTCTGCATTTGAGAGACACGTGACACAAAGTCTTCTAAATGTGAGAGACACGTGAAACAAAGTCTTCTAAATGTGAGAGACACGTGACACAAAGTCTTCTACATGTGAGAGACACGTGACACAAAGTCTTCTACATGTGAGAGACACGTGACACAAAGTCTTCTAAATGTGAGAGACACGTGACAAAGTCTTATGCATTTGAGAGACACGTGACACAAAGTCTTCTAAATGTTAGAGACACGTGACACAAAGTCTTCTGCATATGAGAGACACGTGACACAAAGTCTTCTGCATATGAGAGACACGTGACACAAAGTCTTCTACATGTGAGAGACACGTAACACAAAGTCTTCTACATGTGAGAGACATGTGACACAAAGTCTTCTGCATGTGAGAGACACGTGACACAAAGTCTTCTGCATGTGAGAGACACGTGATACAAAGTCTTCTGCATGTGAGAGACACGTGACACAAAGTCTTCTGCATGTGAGAGACACGTGACACAAAGTCTTTTGCATGTGAGAGACACCTGACACAAAGTCTTCTGCATGTGAGAGACATGTGACACAAAGTCTTCTGCATGTGAGAGACACGTGACACAAAGTCTTCTGCATGTGAGAGACACGTGACACAAAGTCTTCTGCATGTGAGAGACACGTGACACAAAGTCTTCTACATGTGAGAGACACGTGACACAAAGTCTTCTGCATGTGAGAGACACGTGACAGTCTTCTGCGTTTGAAAGACACGTGACACAAAGTCTTCTAAATGTGAGAGACACGTGACAAAGTCTTATGCATGTGAGAGACATGTGACACAAAGTCTTCTACATGTGAGAGACAAGTGACACAAAGTCTTCTAAATGTGAAAGACACGTGACAAAGTCTTATGCATTTGAGAGACACGTGACACAAAGTCTTCTAAATGTGAGAGACACGTGACTCAAAGTCTTCTGCATGTTAGAGACACGTGACTCAAAAAGTCTTCTGCATGTGAGAGACACGTGACACAAAATCTTCTGGATGTGAGAGACACGTGACACAAAGTCTTCTGCTTTAGAGAGACACGTGACACAAAGTCTTCTACATGTGAGAGACACGTGACACAAAGTCTTCTGCATGTGAGAGACACGTGACAGTCTTCTGCGTTTGAAAGACACGTGACACAAAGTCTTCTAAATGTGAGAGACACGTGACAAAGTCTTATGCATGTGAGAGACATGTGACACAAAGTCTTCTACATGTGAGAGACAAGTGACACAAAGTCTTCTAAATGTGAAAGACACGTGACAAAGTCTTATGCATTTGAGAGACACGTGACACAAAGTCTTCTAAATGTGAGAGACACGTGACTCAAAGTCTTCTGCATGTTAGAGACACGTGACTCAAAAAGTCTTCTGCATGTGAGAGACACGTGACACAAAATCTTCTGGATGTGAGAGACACGTGACACAAAGTCTTCTACATGTGAGAGACACGTGACACAAAGTCTTCTGCATGAGAGAGACACGTGACAGTCTTCTGCATTTGAGAGACACGTGACACAAAGTCTTCTAAATGTGAGAGACACGTGACAAAGTCTTATGCATGTGAGAGACACGTGACACAAAGTCTTCTACATGTGAGAGACACGTGACAGTCTTCTGCATTTGAGAGACACGTGACACAAAGTCTTCTAAATGTGAGAGACACGTGACAAAGTCTTATGCATTTGAGAGACACGTGACACAACGTCTTCTAAATGTGAGAGACACGTGACACAAAGTCTTCTGCATGTGAGAGATACGTGACACAAAGTCTTCTGCATGTGAGAGACACGTGACACAAAGTCTTCTACATGTGAGAGACACGTGACACAAAGTCTTCTACATGTGAGAGACATGTGACACAAAGTCTTCTGCATGTGAGAGACACGTGACACAAAGTCTTCTGCATGTGAGAGACACGTGATACAAAGTATTCTGCATGTGAGAGACACGTGACACAAAGTCTTCTACATGTTAGAGACACGTGACACAAAGTCTTTTGCATGTGAGAGACACGTGACACAAAGTCTTCTGCATGTGAGAGACACGTGACACAAAGTCTTCTGCATGTGAGAGACACGTGACACAAAGTCTTCTGCATGTGAGAGACACGTGACACAAAGTCTTCTGCTTTAGAGAGACACGTGACACAAAGTCTTCTACATGTGAGAGACACGTGACAGAGTCTTCTGCATGTGAGAGACACGTGACAGTCTTCTGCATTTGAGAGACACGTGACACAAAGTCTTCTACATGTGAGAGACACGTGACACAAAGTCTTCTGCATGTGAGAGACACGTGACACAAAGTCTTCTGCTTTAGAGAGACACGTGACACAAAGTCTTCTGCATGTGAGAGACACGTGACACAAAGTCTTCTGCATGTGAGAGACACGTGACACAAAATCTTCTGGATGTGAGAGACACGTGACACAAAGTCTTCTACATGTGAGAGACACGTGACACAAAGTCTTCTGCATGAGAGAGACACGTGACAGTCTTCTGCATTTGAGAGACACGTGACACAAAGTCTTCTAAATGTGAGAGACACGTGACACAAAGTCTTCTAAATGTGAGAGACACGTGACACAAAGTCTTCTACATGTGAGAGACACGTGACACAAAGTCTTCTACATGTGAGAGACACGTGACACAAAGTCTTCTAAATGTGAGAGACACGTGACAAAGTCTTATGCATTTGAGAGACACGTGACACAAAGTCTTCTAAATGTTAGAGACACGTGACACAAAGTCTTCTGCATATGAGAGACACGTGACACAAAGTCTTCTGCATATGAGAGACACGTGACACAAAGTCTTCTACATGTGAGAGACACGTAACACAAAGTCTTCTACATGTGAGAGACATGTGACACAAAGTCTTCTGCATGTGAGAGACACGTGACACAAAGTCTTCTGCATGTGAGAGACATGTGATACAAAGTCTTCTGCATGTGAGAGACACGTGACACAAAGTCTTCTGCATGTGAGAGACACGTGACACAAAGTCTTTTGCATGTGAGAGACACCTGACACAAAGTCTTCTGCATGTGAGAGACATGTGACACAAAGTCTTCTGCATGTGAGAGACACGTGACACAAAGTCTTCTGCATGTGAGAGACACGTGACACAAAGTCTTCTGCATGTGAGAGACACGTGACACAAAGTCTTCTACATGTGAGAGACACGTGACACAAAGTCTTCTGCATGTGAGAGACACGTGACAGTCTTCTGCGTTTGAAAGACACGTGACACAAAGTCTTCTAAATGTGAGAGACACGTGACAAAGTCTTATGCATGTGAGAGACATGTGACACAAAGTCTTCTACATGTGAGAGACAAGTGACACAAAGTCTTCTAAATGTGAAAGACACGTGACAAAGTCTTATGCATTTGAGAGACACGTGACACAAAGTCTTCTAAATGTGAGAGACACGTGACTCAAAGTCTTCTGCATGTTAGAGACACGTGACTCAAAAAGTCTTCTGCATGTGAGAGACACGTGACACAAAATCTTCTGGATGTGAGAGACACGTGACACATAGTCTTCTGCTTTAGAGAGACACGTGACACAAAGTCTTCTACATGTGAGAGACACGTGACACAAAGTCTTCTGCATGTGAGAGACACGTGACAGTCTTCTGCGTTTGAAAGACACGTGACACAAAGTCTTCTAAATGTGAGAGACACGTGACAAAGTCTTATGCATGTGAGAGACATGTGACACAAAGTCTTCTACATGTGAGAGACACGTGACAGTCTTCTGCATTTGAGAGACACGTGACACAAAGTCTTCTAAATGTGAGAGACACGTGACAAAGTCTTATGCATTTGAGAGACACGTGACACAACGTCTTCTAAATGTGAGAGACACGTGACACAAAGTCTTCTGCATGTGAGAGATACGTGACACAAAGTCTTCTGCATGTGAGAGACACGTGACACAAAGTCTTCTACATGTGAGAGACACGTGACACAAAGTCTTCTACATGTGAGAGACATGTGACACAAAGTCTTCTGCATGTGAGAGACACGTGACACAAAGTCTTCTGCATGTGAGAGACACGTGATACAAAGTATTCTGCATGTGAGAGACACGTGACACAAAGTCTTCTACATGTTAGAGACACGTGACACAAAGTCTTTTGCATGTGAGAGACACGTGACACAAAGTCTTCTGCATGTGAGAGACACGTGACACAAAGTCTTCTGCATGTGAGAGACACGTGACACAAAGTCTTCTGCATGTGAGAGACACGTGACACAAAGTCTTCTGCTTTAGAGAGACACGTGACACAAAGTCTTCTACATGTGAGAGACACGTGACAGAGTCTTCTGCATGTGAGAGACACGTGACAGTCTTCTGCATTTGAGAGACACGTGACACAAAGTCTTCTACATGTGAGAGACACGTGACAGTCTTCTGCATTTGAGAGACACGTGACACAAAGTCTTCTAAATGTGAGAGACACGTGACTCAAAGTCTTCTGCATGTTAGAGACACGTGACAAAACGTCTTCTGCTTTAGAGAGACACGTGACACAAAGTCTTCTGCATGTGAGAGACACGTGACACAAAGTCTTCTGCTTTAGAGAGACACGTGACACAAAGTCTTCTGCATGTGAGAGACACGTGACAAAAAGTCTTTTGCTTTAGAGAGACACGTGACACAAAGTCTTCTGTATTTGAGAGACACGTGACACAAAGTCTTCTACATGTGAGAGAAAAGAGACACAAAGTCTTCTGCATGTTAGAGACACGTGACAAAACGTCTTCTGCTTTAGAGAGACACGTGACACAAAGTCTTCTGCATGTGAGAGACACGTGACACAAAGTCTTCTGCTTTAGAGAGACACGTGACACAAAGTCTTCTGCATGTAAGAGACACGTGACACAAAGTCTTCTGCATGTGAGAGACACGTGACACAAAGTCTTCTGCATGTGAGAGACACGTGATACAAAGTATTCTGCATGTGAGAGACACGTGACACAAAGTCTTCTACATGTTAGAGACACGTGACACAAAGTCTTTTGCATGTGAGAGACACGTGACACAAAGTCTTCTGCATGTGAGAGACACGTGACACAAAGTCTTCTGCATGTGAGAGACACGTGACACAAAGTCTTCTGCATGTGAGAGACACGTGACACAAAGTCTTCTGCTTTAGAGAGACACGTGACACAAAGTCTTCTACATGTGAGAGACACGTGACACAGTCTTCTGCATGTGAGAGACACGTGACAGTCTTCTGCATTTGAGAGACACGTGACACAAAGTCTTCTACATGTGAGAGACACGTGACAGTCTTCTGCATTTGAGAGACACGTGACACAAAGTCTTCTAAATGTGAGAGACACGTGACTCAAAGTCTTCTGCATGTTAGAGACACGTGACAAAAAGTCTTCTGCTTTAGAGAGACACGTGACACAAAGTCTTCTGCATGTGAGAGACACGTGACACAAAGTCTTCTGCTTTAGAGAGACACGTGACACAAAGTCTTCTGCATGTGAGAGACACGTGACATAAAGTCTTTTGCTTTAGAGAGACACGTGACACAAAGTCTTCTGTATTTGAGAGACACGTGACACAAAGTCTTCTACATGTGAGAGAAAAGAGACACAAAGTCTTCTGCATGTAAGAGACACGTGACACAAAGTCTTCTGCATATGAGAGACACGTGACACAAAGTCTTCTGCATATGAGAGACACGTGACACAAAGTCTTCTGCATGTGAGAGACACGTGACACAAAGTCTTCTACATGTGAGAGACACGTGACACAAAGTGTTCTACATGTGAGAGACATGTGACACAAAGTCTTCTGCATGTGAGAGACACGTGACACAAAGTCCTCTGCATGTGAGAGACACGTGATACAAAGTCTTCTGCATCTGAGAGACACGTGACACAAAGTCTTCTGCATGTGAGAGACACGTGACACAAAGTCTTCTGCATGTGAGAGACACGTGACACAAAGTCTTCTGCTTTAGAGAGACACGTGACACAAAGTCTTCTACATGTGAGAGACACGTGACACAGTCTTCTGCATTTGAGAGACACGTGACAGTCTTCTGCATTTGAGAGACACGTGACACAAAGTCTTCTAAATGTGAGAGACACGTGACTCAAAGTCTTCTACATGTGAGAGACACGTGACACAAAGTCTTCTACATGTGAGAGTCATGTGACACAAAGTCTTCTGCATGTGAGAGACACGTGACACAAAGTCTTCTGCATGTGAGAGACACGTGACACAAAGTCTTCTGCATTTGAGAGACACGTGACACAAAATCTTCTGCATGTGAGAGAAACGTGACACAAAATCTTCTGCATGTGAGAGACACGTGACACAAAGTCTTCTGCATGTGAGAGACACGTGACACAAAGTCTTCTGCATGTGAGAGACACGTGACAGTCGTCTGCATTTGAGATACACGTGACACAAAGTCTTCTGCTTTAGAGAGACACGTGACACAAAGTCTTCTGCTTTAGAGAGACATGTGACACAAAGTCTTCTGAATGTGAGAGACACGTGACACAAAGTCTTCTGAATTTGAGAGACACGTGACACAAAGTCTTCTACATGTGAGAGACACGTGACACAAAGTCTTCTACATGTGAGAGACATGTGACACAAAGTCTTCTGCATGTGAGAGACACGTGACACAAAGTCTTCTGCTTTAGAGAGACACGTGACACAAAGTTTTCTGCATGTGAGAGACACGTGACACAAAGTCTTCTACATGTTAGAGACACGTGACACAAAGTCTTTTGCATGTGAGAGACACGTGACACAAAGTCTTCTGCATGTGAGAGACACGTGACACAAAGTCTTCTACATGTGAGAGACACGTGACAGTCTTCTGCATTTGAGAGACACGTGACACAAAGTCTTCTAAATGTGAGAGACACGTGACAAAGTCTTATGCATTTGAGAGACACGTGACACAAAGTCTTCTAAATGTGAGAGACACGTGACACAAAGTCTTCTGCATGTGAGAGATACGTGACAAAAAGTCTTCTGCATGTGAGAGACACGTGACACAAAGTCTTCTACATGTGAGAGACACGTGACACAAAGTCTTCTACATGTGAGAGACATGTGACACAAAGTCTTCTGCATGTGAGAGACACGTGACACAAAGTCTTCTGCATGTGAGAGACACGTGATACAAAGTCTTTTGCATGTGAGAGACACGTGACACAAAGTCTTCTGCATGTGAGAGACACGTGACACAAAGTCTTCTGCATGTGAGAGACACGTGACACAAAGTCTTCTGCATGTGAGAGACACGTGACACAAAGTCTTCTGCTTTAGAGAGACACGTGACACAAAGTCTTCTACATGTGAGAGACACGTGACAGAGTCTTCTGCATGTGAGAGACACGTGACAGTCTTCTGCATTTGAGAGACACGTGACACAAAGTCTTCTACATGTGAGAGACACGTGACAGTCTTCTGCATTTGAGAGACACGTGACACAAAGTCTTCTACATGTGAGAGACACGTGACAGTCTTCTGCATTTGAGAGACACGTGACACAAAGTCTTCTAAATGTGAGAGACACGTGACTTAAAGTCTTCTGCATGTTAGAGACACGTGAGAAAAACGTCTTCTGCTTTAGAGAGACACGTGACACAAAGTCTTCTGCATTTGAGAGACACGTGACACAAAGTCTTCTACATGTGAGAGACACGTGACAGTCTTCTGCATTTGAGAGACACGTGACACAAAGTCTTCTAAATGTGAGAGACACGTGACTCAAAGTCTTCTGCATGTGAGAGACACGTGACACAAAGTCTTCTGCATGTGAGAGACACGTGACACAAAGTCTTCTGCTTTAGAGAGACACGTGACACAAAGTCTTCTACATGTGAGAGACACGTGACACAGTCTTCTGCATGTGAGAGACACGTGACAGTCTTCTGCATTTGAGAGACACGTGACACAAAGTCTTCTACATGTGAGAGACACGTGACAGTCTTCTGCATTTGAGAGACACGTGACACAAAGTCTTCTAAATGTGAGAGACACGTGACTCAAAGTCTTCTGCATGTTAGAGACACGTGACAAAAAGTCTTCTGCTTTAGAGAGACACGTGACACAAAGTCTTCTGCATGTGAGAGACACGTGACACAAAGTCTTCTGCATGTGAGAGACACGTGACATAAAGTCTTTTGCTTTAGAGAGACACGTGACACAAAGTTTTCTGTATTTGAGAGACACGTGACACAAAGTCTTCTACATGTGAGAGAAAAGAGACACAAAGTCTTCTGCATGTAAGAGACACGTGACACAAAGTCTTCTGCATATGAGAGACACGTGACACAAAGTCTTCTGCATATGAGAGACACGTGACACAAAGTCTTCTGCATGTGAGAGACACGTGACACAAAGTCTTCTACATGTGAGAGACACGTGACACAAAGTGTTCTACATGTGAGAGACATGTGACACAAAGTCTTCTGCATGTGAGAGACACGTGACACAAAGTCTTCTGCATGTGAGAGACACGTGATACAAAGTCTTCTGCATCTGAGAGACACGTGACACAAAGTCTTCTGCATGTGAGAGACACGTGACACAAAGTCTTCTGCATGTGAGAGACACGTGACACAAAGTCTTCTGCTTTAGAGAGACACGTGACACAAAGTCTTCTACATGTGAGAGACACGTGACACAGTCTTCTGCATTTGAGAGACACGTGACAGTCTTCTGCATTTGAGAGACACGTGACACAAAGTCTTCTAAATGTGAGAGACACGTGACTCAAAGTCTTCTACATGTGAGAGACACGTGACACAAAGTCTTCTACATGTGAGAGTCATGTGACACAAAGTCTTCTGCATGTGAGAGACACGTGACACAAAGTCTTCTGCATGTGAGAGACACGTGACACAAAGTCTTCTGCATTTGAGAGACATGTGACACAAAATCTTCTGCATGTGAGAGAAACGTGACACAAAATCTTCTGCATGTGAGAGACACGTGACACAAAGTCTTCTGCATGTGAGAGACACGTGACACAAAGTCTTCTGCATGTGAGAGACACGTGACAGTCGTCTGCATTTGAGATACACGTGACACAAAGTCTTCTACATGTGAGAGACACGTGACACAAAGTCTTCTGCATATGAGAGACATGTGACACAAAGTCTTCTGCTTTAGAGAGACACGTGACACAAAGTCTTCTGCTTTAGAGAGACATGTGACACAAAGTCTTCTGAATGTGAGAGACACGTGACACAAAGTCTTCTGAATTCGAGAGACACGTGACACAAAGTCTTCTACATGTGAGAGACACGTGACACAAAGTCTTCTACATGTGAGAGACATGTGACACAAAGTCTTCTGCATGTGAGAGACACGTGACACAAAGTCTTCTGCTTTAGAGAGACACGTGACACAAAGTCTTCTGCATGTGAGAGACACGTGACACAAAGTCTTCTACATGTTAGAGACACGTGACACAAAGTCTTTTGCATGTGAGAGACACGTGACACAAAGTCTTCTGCATGTGAGAGACACGTGACACAAAGTCTTCTAAATGTGAGAGACACGTGACAAAGTCTTATGCATTTGAGAGACACGTGACACAAAGTCTTCTAAATGTGAGAGACACGTGACACAAAGTCTTCTGCATGTGAGAGATACGTGACACAAAGTCTTCTGCATGTGAGAGACACGTGACACAAAGTCTTCTACATGTGAGAGACACGTGACACAAAGTCTTCTACATGTGAGAGACATGTGACACAAAGTCTTCTGCATGTGAGAGACACGTGACACAAAGTCTTCTGCATGTGAGAGACACGTGATACAAAGTCTTTTGCATGTGAGAGACACGTGACACAAAGTCTTCTGCATGTGAGAGACACGTGACACAAAGTCTTCTGCATGTGAGAGACACGTGACACAAAGTCTTCTGCATGTGAGAGACACGTGACACAAAGTCTTCTGCTTTAGAGAGACACGTGACACAAAGTCTTCTACATGTGAGAGACACGTGACAGAGTCTTCTGCATGTGAGAGACACGTGACAGTCTTCTGCATTTGAGAGACACGTGACACAAAGTCTTCTACATGTGAGAGACACGTGACAGTCTTCTGCATTTGAGAGACACATGACACAAAGTCTTCTACATGTGAGAGACACGTGACAGTCTTCTGCATTTGAGAGACACGTGACACAAAGTCTTCTAAATGTGAGAGACACGTGACTCAAAGTCTTCTGCATGTTAGAGACACGTGAGAAAAACGTCTTCTGCTTTAGAGAGACACGTGACACAAAGTCTTCTGCATGTGAGAGACACGTGACACAAAGTCTTCTGCTTTAGAGAGACACGTGACACAAAGTCTTCTGCATGTGAGAGACACGTGACAAAAAGTCTTTTGCTTTAGAGAGACACGTGACACAAAGTCTTCTGTATTTGAGAGACACGTGACACAAAGTCTTCTACATGTGAGAGAAAAGAGACACAAAGTCTTCTGCATGTAAGAGACACGTGACACAAAGTCTTCTGCATGTGAGAGACACGTGACACAAAGTCTTCTGCATGTGAGAGACACGTGATACAAAGTATTCTGCATGTGAGAGACACGTGACACAAAGTCTTCTACATGTTAGAGACACGTGACACAAAGTCTTTTGCATGTGAGAGACACGTGACACAAAGTCTTCTGCATGTGAGAGACACGTGACACAAAGTCTTCTGCATGTGAGAGACACGTGACACAAAGTCTTCTGCATGTGAGAGACACGTGACACAAAGTCTTCTGCTTTAGAGAGACACGTGACACAAAGTCTTCTACATGTGAGAGACACGTGACACAGTCTTCTGCATGTGAGAGACACGTGACAGTCTTCTGCATTTGAGAGACACGTGACACAAAATCTTCTACATGTGAGAGACACGTGGCAGTCTTCTGCATTTGAGAGACACGTGACACAAAGTCTTCTAAATGTGAGAGAGACGTGACACAAAGTCTTCTGCTTTAGAGAGACACGTGACACAAAGTCTTCTGCATGTGAGAGACACGTGACACAAAGTCTTCTACATGTTAGAGACACGTGACACAAAGTCTTTTGCATGTGAGAGACACGTGACACAAAGTCTTCTGCATGTGAGAGACACGTGACACAAAGTCTTCTACATGTGAGAGACACGTGACAGTCTTCTGCATTTGAGAGACACGTGACACAAAGTCTTCTAAATGTGAGAGACACGTGACTCAAAGTCTTCTGCATGTTAGAGACACGTGAGAAAAACGTCTTCTGCTTTAGAGAGACACGTGACACAAAGTCTTCTGCATGTGAGAGACACGTGACACAAAGTCTTCTGCTTTAGAGAGACACGTGACACAAAGTCTTCTGCATGTGAGAGACACGTTACAAAAAGTCTTTTGCTTTAGAGAGACACGTGACACAAAGTCTTCTGTATTTGAGAGACACGTGACACAAAGTCTTCTACATGTGAGAGAAAAGAGACACAAAGTCTTCTGCATGTAAGAGACACGTGACACAAAGTCTTCTGCATGTGAGAGACACGTGACACAAAGTCTTCTGCATATGAGAGACATGTGACACAAAGTCTTCTGCTTTAGAGAGACACGTGACACAAAGTCTTCTGCTTTAGAGAGACATGTGACACAAAGTCTTCTGAATGTGAGAGACACGTGACACAAAGTCTTCTGAATTTGAGAGACACGTGACACAAAGTCTTCTACATGTGAGAGACACGTGACACAAAGTCTTCTACATGTGAGAGACATGTGACACAAAGTCTTCTGCATGTGAGAGACACGTGACACAAAGTCTTCTGCTTTAGAGAGACACGTGACACAAAGTCTTCTGCATGTGAGAGACACGTGACACAAAGTCTTCTACATGTTAGAGACACGTGACACAAAGTCTTTTGCATGTGAGAGACACGTGACACAAAGTCTTCTGCATGTGAGAGACACGTGACACAAAGTCTTCTACATGTGAGAGACACGTGACAGTCTTCTGCATTTGAGAGACACGTGACACAAAGTCTTCTAAATGTGAGAGACACGTGACAAAGTCTTATGCATTTGAGAGACACGTGACACAAAGTCTTCTAAATGTGAGAGACACGTGACACAAAGTCTTCTGCATGTGAGAGATACGTGACACAAAGTCTTCTGCATGTGAGAGACACGTGACACAAAGTCTTCTACATGTGAGAGACACGTGACACAAAGTCTTCTACATGTGAGAGACATGTGACACAAAGTCTTCTGCATGTGAGAGACACGTGACACAAAGTCTTCTGCATGTGAGAGACACGTGATACAAAGTCTTTTGCATGTGAGAGACACGTGACACAAAGTCTTCTGCATGTGAGAGACACGTGACACAAAGTCTTCTGCATGTGAGAGACACGTGACACAAAGTCTTCTGCATGTGAGAGACACGTGACACAAAGTCTTCTGCTTTAGAGAGACACGTGACACAAAGTCTTCTACATGTGAGAGACACGTGACAGAGTCTTCTGCATGTGAGAGACACGTGACAGTCTTCTGCATTTGAGAGACACGTGACACAAAGTCTTCTACATGTGAGAGACACGTGACAGTCTTCTGCATTTGAGAGACACATGACACAAAGTCTTCTACATGTGAGAGACACGTGACAGTCTTCTGCATTTGAGAGACACGTGACACAAAGTCTTCTAAATGTGAGAGACACGTGACTCAAAGTCTTCTGCATGTTAGAGACACGTGAGAAAAACGTCTTCTGCTTTAGAGAGACACGTGACACAAAGTCTTCTGCATGTGAGAGACACGTGACACAAAGTCTTCTGCTTTAGAGAGACACGTGACACAAAGTCTTCTGCATGTGAGAGACACGTGACAAAAAGTCTTTTGCTTTAGAGAGACACGTGAAACAAAGTCTTCTGTATTTGAGAGACACGTGACACAAAGTCTTCTACATGTGAGAGAAAAGAGACACAAAGTCTTCTGCATGTAAGAGACACGTGACACAAAGTCTTCTGCATGTGAGAGACACGTGACACAAAGTCTTCTGCATGTGAGAGACACGTGATACAAGGTATTCTGCATGTGAGAGACACGTGACACAAAGTCTTCTACATGTTAGAGACACGTGACACAAAGTCTTTTGCATGTGAGAGACACGTGACACAAAGTCTTCTGCATGTGAGAGACACGTGACACAAAGTCTTCTGCTTTAGAGAGACACGTGACACAAAGTCTTCTACATGTGAGAGACACGTGACACAGTCTTCTGCATGTGAGAGACACGTGACAGTCTTCTGCATTTGAGAGACACGTGACACAAAGTCTTCTACATGTGAGAGACACGTGGCAGTCTTCTGCATTTGAGAGACACGTGACACAAAGTCTTCTAAATGTGAGAGAGACGTGACACAAAGTCTTCTGCTTTAGAGAGACACGTGACACAAAGTCTTCTGCATGTGAGAGACACGTGACACAAAGTCTTCTACATGTTAGAGACACGTGACACAAAGTCTTTTGCATGTGAGAGACACGTGACACAAAGTCTTCTGCATGTGAGAGACACGTGACACAAAGTCTTCTACATGTGAGAGACACGTGACAGTCTTCTGCATTTGAGAGACACGTGACACAAAGTCTTCTAAATGTGAGAGACACGTGACTCAAAGTCTTCTGCATGTTAGAGACACGTGAGAAAAACGTCTTCTGCTTTAGAGAGACACGTGACACAAAGTCTTCTGCATGTGAGAGACACGTGACACAAAGTCTTCTGCTTTAGAGAGACACGTGACACAAAGTCTTCTGCATGTGAGAGACACGTGACAAAAAGTCTTTTGCTTTAGAGAGACACGTGACACAAAGTCTTCTGTATTTGAGAGACACGTGACACAAAGTCTTCTACATGTGAGAGAAAAGAGACACAAAGTCTTCTGCATGTAAGAGACACGTGACACAAAGTCTTCTGCATGTGAGAGACACGTGACACAAAGTCTTCTGCATATGAGAGACATGTGACACAAAGTCTTCTGCTTTAGAGAGACACGTGACACAAAGTCTTCTGCTTTAGAGAGACATGTGACACAAAGTCTTCTGAATGTGAGAGACACGTGACACAAAGTCTTCTGAATTTGAGAGACACGTGACACAAAGTCTTCTACATGTGAGAGACACGTGACACAAAGTCTTCTACATGTGAGAGACATGTGACACAAAGTCTTCTGCATGTGAGAGACACGTGACACAAAGTCTTCTGCTTTAGAGAGACACGTGACACAAAGTCTTCTGCATGTGAGAGACACGTGACACAAAGTCTTCTACATGTTAGAGACACGTGACACAAAGTCTTTTGCATGTGAGAGACACGTGACACAAAGTCTTCTGCATGTGAGAGACACGTGACACAAAGTCTTCTACATGTGAGAGACACGTGACAGTCTTCTGCATTTGAGAGACACGTGACACAAAGTCTTCTAAATGTGAGAGACACGTGACAAAGTCTTATGCATTTGAGAGACACGTGACACAAAGTCTTCTAAATGTGAGAGACACGTGACACAAAGTCTTCTGCATGTGAGAGATACGTGACACAAAGTCTTCTGCATGTGAGAGACACGTGACACAAAGTCTTCTACATGTGAGAGACACGTGACACAAAGTCTTCTACATGTGAGAGACATGTGACACAAAGTCTTCTGCATGTGAGAGACACGTGACACAAAGTCTTCTGCATGTGAGAGACACGTGATACAAAGTCTTTTGCATGTGAGAGACACGTGACACAAAGTCTTCTGCATGTGAGAGACACGTGACACAAAGTCTTCTGCATGTGAGAGACACGTGACACAAAGTCTTCTGCATGTGAGAGACACGTGACACAAAGTCTTCTGCTTTAGAGAGACACGTGACACAAAGTCTTCTACATGTGAGAGACACGTGACAGAGTCTTCTGCATGTGAGAGACACGTGACAGTCTTCTGCATTTGAGAGACACGTGACACAAAGTCTTCTACATGTGAGAGACACGTGACAGTCTTCTGCATTTGAGAGACACATGACACAAAGTCTTCTACATGTGAGAGACACGTGACAGTCTTCTGCATTTGAGAGACACGTGACACAAAGTCTTCTAAATGTGAGAGACACGTGACTCAAAGTCTTCTGCATGTTAGAGACACGTGAGAAAAACGTCTTCTGCTTTAGAGAGACACGTGACACAAAGTCTTCTGCATGTGAGAGACACGTGACACAAAGTCTTCTGCTTTAGAGAGACACGTGACACAAAGTCTTCTGCATGTGAGAGACACGTGACAAAAAGTCTTTTGCTTTAGAGAGACACGTGAAACAAAGTCTTCTGTATTTGAGAGACACGTGACACAAAGTCTTCTACATGTGAGAGAAAAGAGACACAAAGTCTTCTGCATGTAAGAGACACGTGACACAAAGTCTTCTGCATGTGAGAGACACGTGACACAAAGTCTTCTGCATGTGAGAGACACGTGATACAAGGTATTCTGCATGTGAGAGACACGTGACACAAAGTCTTCTACATGTTAGAGACACGTGACACAAAGTCTTTTGCATGTGAGAGACACGTGACACAAAGTCTTCTGCATGTGAGAGACACGTGACACAAAGTCTTCTGCATGTGAGAGACACGTGACACAAAGTCTTCTGCATGTGAGAGACACGTGACACAAAGTCTTCTGCTTTAGAGAGACACGTGACACAAAGTCTTCTACATGTGAGAGACACGTGACACAGTCTTCTGCATGTGAGAGACACGTGACAGTCTTCTGCATTTGAGAGACACGTGACACAAAGTCTTCTACATGTGAGAGACACGTGGCAGTCTTCTGCATTTGAGAGACACGTGACACAAAGTCTTCTAAATGTGAGAGAGACGTGACACAAAGTCTTCTGCTTTAGAGAGACACGTGACACAAAGTCTTCTGCATGTGAGAGACACGTGACACAAAGTCTTCTACATGTTAGAGACACGTGACACAAAGTCTTTTGCATGTGAGAGACACGTGACACAAAGTCTTCTGCATGTGAGAGACACGTGACACAAAGTCTTCTACATGTGAGAGACACGTGACAGTCTTCTGCATTTGAGAGACACGTGACACAAAGTCTTCTAAATGTGAGAGACACGTGACTCAAAGTCTTCTGCATGTTAGAGACACGTGAGAAAAACGTCTTCTGCTTTAGAGAGACACGTGACACAAAGTCTTCTGCATGTGAGAGACACGTGACACAAAGTCTTCTGCTTTAGAGAGACACGTGACACAAAGTCTTCTGCATGTGAGAGACACGTGACAAAAAGTCTTTTGCTTTAGAGAGACACGTGACACAAAGTCTTCTGTATTTGAGAGACACGTGACACAAAGTCTTCTACATGTGAGAGAAAAGAGACACAAAGTCTTCTGCATGTAAGAGACACGTGACACAAAGTCTTCTGCATGTGAGAGACACGTGACACAAAGTCTTCTGCATGTGAGAGACACGTGATACAAAGTATTCTGCATGTGAGAGACACGTGACACAAAGTCTTCTACATGTTAGAGACACGTGACACAAAGTCTTTTGCATGTGAGAGACACGTGACACAAAGTCTTCTGCATGTGAGAGACACGTGACACAAAGTCTTCTGCATGTGAGAGACACGTGACACAAAGTCTTCTGCATGTGAGAGACACGTGACACAAAGTCTTCTGCTTTAGAGAGACACGTGACACAAAGTCTTCTACATGTGAGAGACACGTGACACAGTCTTCTGCATGTGAGAGACACGTGACAAAAAGTCTTCTGCTTTAGAGAGACACGTGACACAAAGTCTTCTGCATGTGAGAGACACGTGACACAAAGTCTTCTGCTTTAGAGAGACACGTGACACAAAGTCTTCTGCATGTGAGAGACACGTGACAAAAAGTCTTTTGCTTTAGAGAGACACGTGACACAAAGTCTTCTGTATTTGAGAGACACGTGACACAAAGTCTTCTACATGTGAGAGAAAAGAGACACAAAGTCTTCTGCATGTAAGAGACACGTGACACAAAGTCTTCTGCATATGAGAGACACGTGACACAAAGTCTTCTGCATATGAGAGACACGTGACTCAAAGTCTTCTGCATGTGAGAGACACGTGACACAAAGTCTTCTACATGTGAGAGACACGTTACACAAAGTTTTCTACATGTGAGAGACATGTGACACAAAGTCTTCTGCATGTGAGAGACACGTGACACAAAGTCTTCTGCATGTGAGAGACACGTGATACAAAGTCTTCTGCTTTAGAGAGACACGTGACACAAAGTCTTCTACATGTGAGAGACACGTGACAGTCTTCTGCATTTGAGAGACACATGACACAAAGTCTTCTACATGTGAGAGACACGTGACAGTCTTCTGCATTTGAGAGACACGTGACACAAAGTCTTCTAAATGTGAGATACACGTGACTCAAAGTCTTCTGCATGTTAGAGACACGTGAGAAAAACGTCTTCTGCTTTAGAGAGACACGTGACACAAAGTCTTCTGCATGTGAGAGACACGTGACACAAAGTCTTCTGCTTTAGAGAGACACGTGACACAAAGTCTTCTGCATGTGAGAGACACGTGACAAAAAGTCTTTTGCTTTAGAGAGACACGTGAAACAAAGTCTTCTGTATTTGAGAGACACGTGACACAAAGTCTTCTACATGTGAGAGAAAAGAGACACAAAGTCTTCTGCATGTAAGAGACACGTGACACAAAGTCTTCTGCATGTGAGAGACACGTGACACAAAGTCTTCTGCATGTGAGAGACACGTGATACAAGGTATTCTGCATGTGAGAGACACGTGACACAAAGTCTTCTACATGTTAGAGACACGTGACACAAAGTCTTTTGCATGTGAGAGACACGTGACACAAAGTCTTCTGCATGTGAGAGACACGTGACACAAAGTCTTCTGCATGTGAGAGACACGTGACACAAAGTCTTCTGCATGTGAGAGACACGTGACACAAAGTCTTCTGCTTTAGAGAGACACGTGACACAAAGTCTTCTACATGTGAGAGACACGTGACACAGTCTTCTGCATGTGAGAGACACGTGACAGTCTTCTGCATTTGAGAGACACGTGACACAAAGTCTTCTACATGTGAGAGACACGTGGCAGTCTTCTGCATTTGAGAGACACGTGACACAAAGTCTTCTAAATGTGAGAGAGACGTGACACAAAGTCTTCTGCTTTAGAGAGACACGTGACACAAAGTCTTCTGCATGTGAGAGACACGTGACACAAAGTCTTCTACATGTTAGAGACACGTGACACAAAGTCTTTTGCATGTGAGAGACACGTGACACAAAGTCTTCTGCATGTGAGAGACACGTGACACAAAGTCTTCTACATGTGAGAGACACGTGACAGTCTTCTGCATTTGAGAGACACGTGACACAAAGTCTTCTAAATGTGAGAGACACGTGACTCAAAGTCTTCTGCATGTTAGAGACACGTGAGAAAAACGTCTTCTGCTTTAGAGAGACACGTGACACAAAGTCTTCTGCATGTGAGAGACACGTGACACAAAGTCTTCTGCTTTAGAGAGACACGTGACACAAAGTCTTCTGCATGTGAGAGACACGTGACAAAAAGTCTTTTGCTTTAGAGAGACACGTGACACAAAGTCTTCTGTATTTGAGAGACACGTGACACAAAGTCTTCTACATGTGAGAGAAAAGAGACACAAAGTCTTCTGCATGTAAGAGACACGTGACACAAAGTCTTCTGCATGTGAGAGACACGTGACACAAAGTCTTCTGCATGTGAGAGACACGTGATACAAAGTATTCTGCATGTGAGAGACACGTGACACAAAGTCTTCTACATGTTAGAGACACGTGACACAAAGTCTTTTGCATGTGAGAGACACGTGACACAAAGTCTTCTGCATGTGAGAGACACGTGACACAAAGTCTTCTGCATGTGAGAGACACGTGACACAAAGTCTTCTGCATGTGAGAGACACGTGACACAAAGTCTTCTGCTTTAGAGAGACACGTGACACAAAGTCTTCTACATGTGAGAGACACGTGACACAGTCTTCTGCATGTGAGAGACACGTGACAAAAAGTCTTCTGCTTTAGAGAGACACGTGACACAAAGTCTTCTGCATGTGAGAGACACGTGACACAAAGTCTTCTGCTTTAGAGAGACACGTGACACAAAGTCTTCTGCATGTGAGAGACACGTGACAAAAAGTCTTTTGCTTTAGAGAGACACGTGACACAAAGTCTTCTGTATTTGAGAGACACGTGACACAAAGTCTTCTACATGTGAGAGAAAAGAGACACAAAGTCTTCTGCATGTAAGAGACACGTGACACAAAGTCTTCTGCATATGAGAGACACGTGACACAAAGTCTTCTGCATATGAGAGACACGTGACTCAAAGTCTTCTGCATGTGAGAGACACGTGACACAAAGTCTTCTACATGTGAGAGACACGTTACACAAAGTTTTCTACATGTGAGAGACATGTGACACAAAGTCTTCTGCATGTGAGAGACACGTGACACAAAGTCTTCTGCATGTGAGAGACACGTGATACAGTCTTCTGCATCTGAGAGACACGTGACACAAAGTCTTCTGCATGTGAGAGACACGTGACACAAAGTCTTCTGCATGTGAGAGACACGTGACACAAAGTCTTCTGCATGTGAGAGACACCTGACAGTCTTCTGCATTTGAGAGACACGTGACACAAAGTCTTCTACATGTGAGAGACACGTGACAAAGTCTTATGCATTTGAGAGACACGTGACACAAAGTCTTCTAAATGTGAGAGACACGTGACACAAAGTCTTCTGCATGTGAGAGATACGTGACACAAAGTCTTCTGCATGTGAGAGACACGTGACACAAAGTCTTCTACATGTGAGAGACACGTGACACAAAGTCTTCTGCATGTGAGAGACACGTGACACAAAGTCTTCTGCATGTGAGAGACACGTGATACAAAGTATTCTGCATGTGAGAGACACGTGACACAAAGTCTTCTACATGTTAGAGACACTTGACACAAAGTCTTTTGCGTGTGAGAGACACGTGACACAAAGTCTTCTGCATGTGAGAGACACGTGACACAAAGTCTTCTGCATGTGAGAGACACGTGACACAAAGTCTTCTGCATGTGAGAGACACGTGACACAAAGTCTTCTGCTTTAGAGAGACACGTGACACAAAGTCTTCTACATGTGAGAGACACGTGACACAGTCTTCTGCATGTGAGAGACACGTGACAGTCTTCTGCATTTGAGAGACACGTGACACAAAGTCTTCTACATGTGAGAGACACGTGACAGTCTTCTGCATTTGAGAGACACGTGACACAAAGTCTTCTAAATGTGAGAGACACGTGACTCAAAGTCTTCTGCATGTTAGAGACACGTGACAAAAAGTCTTCTGCATGTTAGAGACACGTGAGAAAAACGTCTTCTGCTTTAGAGAGACACGTGACACAAAGTCTTCTGCATGTGAGAGACACGTGACACAAAGTCTTCTGCTTTAGAGAGACACGTGACACAAAGTCTTCTGCATGTGAGAGACACGTGACAAAAAGTCTTTTGCTTTAGAGAGACACGTGACACAAAGTCTTCTGTATTTGAGAGACACGTGACACAAAGTCTTCTACATGTGAGAGAAAAGAGACACAAAGTCTTCTGCATGTAAGAGACACGTGACACAAAGTCTTCTGCATGTGAGAGACACGTGACACAAAGTCTTCTGCATGTGAGAGACACGTGATACAAAGTATTCTGCATGTGAGAGACACGTGACACAAAGTCTTCTACATGTTAGAGACACGTGACACAAAGTCTTTTGCATGTGAGAGACACGTGACTCAAAGTCTTCTGCATGTGAGAGACACGTGACACAAAGTCTTCTACATGTGAGAGACACGTGACACAAAGTCTTCTGCATATGAGAGACACGTGACTCAAAGTCTTCTGCATGTGAGAGACACGTGACACAAAGTCTTCTACATGTGAGAGACACGTTACACAAAGTTTTCTACATGTGAGAGACATGTGACACAAAGTCTTCTGCATGTGAGAGACACGTGACACAAAGTCTTCTGCATGTGAGAGACACGTGATACAAAGTCTTCTGCATCTGAGAGACACGTGACACAAAGTCTTCTGCATGTGAGAGACACGTGACACAAAGTCTTCTGCATGTGAGAGACACGTGACACAAAGTCTTCTGCATGTGAGAGACACCTGACAGTCTTCTGCATTTGAGAGACACGTGACACAAAGTCTTCTACATGTGAGAGACACGTGACAAAGTCTTATGCATTTGAGAGACACGTGACACAAAGTCTTCTAAATGTGAGAGACACGTGACACAAAGTCTTCTGCATGTGAGAGATACGTGACACAAAGTCTTCTGCATGTGAGAGACACGTGACACAAAGTCTTCTACATGTGAGAGACACGTGACACAAAGTCTTCTGCATGTGAGAGACACGTGACACAAAGTCTTCTGCATGTGAGAGACACGTGATACAAAGTATTCTGCATGTGAGAGACACGTGACACAAAGTCTTCTACATGTTAGAGACACTTGACACAAAGTCTTTTGCGTGTGAGAGACACGTGACACAAAGTCTTCTGCATGTGAGAGACACGTGACACAAAGTCTTCTGCATGTGAGAGACACGTGACACAAAGTCTTCTGCATGTGAGAGACACGTGACACAAAGTCTTCTGCTTTAGAGAGACACGTGACACAAAGTCGACTACATGTGAGAGACACGTGACACAGTCTTCTGCATGTGAGAGACACGTGACAGTCTTCTGCATTTGAGAGACACGTGACACAAAGTCTTCTACATGTGAGAGACACGTGACAGTCTTCTGCATTTGAGAGACACGTGACACAAAGTCTTCTAAATGTGAGAGACACGTGACTCAAAGTCTTCTGCATGTTAGAGACACGTGACAAAAAGTCTTCTGCATGTTAGAGACACGTGAGAAAAACGTCTTCTGCTTTAGAGAGACACGTGACACAAAGTCTTCTGCATGTGAGAGACACGTGACACAAAGTCTTCTGCTTTAGAGAGACACGTGACACAAAGTCTTCTGCATGTGAGAGACACGTGACAAAAAGTCTTTTGCTTTAGAGAGACACGTGACACAAAGTCTTCTGTATTTGAGAGACACGTGACACAAAGTCTTCTACATGTGAGAGAAAAGAGACACAAAGTCTTCTGCATGTAAGAGACACGTGACACAAAGTCTTCTGCATGTGAGAGACACGTGACACAAAGTCTTCTGCATGTGAGAGACACGTGATACAAAGTATTCTGCATGTGAGAGACACGTGACACAAAGTCTTCTACATGTTAGAGACACGTGACACAAAGTCTTTTGCATGTGAGAGACACGTGACACAAAGTCTTCTGCATGTGAGAGACACGTGACACAAAGTCTTCTGCATGTGAGAGACACGTGACACAAAGTCTTCTGCATGTGAGAGACACGTGACACAGTCTTCTGCTTTAGAGAGACACGTGACACAAAGTCTTCTACATGTGAGAGACACGTGACACAGTCTTCTGCATGTGAGAGACACGTGACAAAAAGTCTTCTGCTTTAGAGAGACACGTGACACAAAGTCTTCTGCATGTGAGAGACACGTGACACAAAGTCTTCTGCTTTAGAGAGACACGTGACACAAAGTCTTCTGCATGTGAGAGACACGTGACAAAAAGTCTTTTGCTTTAGAGAGACACGTGACACAAAGTCTTCTGTATTTGAGAGACACGTGACACAAAGTCTTCTACATGTGAGAGAAAAGAGACACAAAGTCTTCTGCATGTAAGAGACACGTGACACAAAGTCTTCTGCATATGAGAGACACGTGACACAAAGTCTTCTGCATATGAGAGACACGTGACTCAAAGTCTTCTGCATGTGAGAGACACGTGACACAAAGTCTTCTACATGTGAGAGACACGTGACACAAAGTTTTCTACATGTGAGAGACATGTGACACAAAGTCTTCTGCATGTGAGAGACACGTGACACAAAGTCTTCTGCATGTGAGAGACACGTGATACAAAGTCTTCTGCATCTGAGAGACACGTGACACAAAGTCTTCTGCATGTGAGAGACACGTGACACAAAGTCTTCTGCATGTGAGAGACACGTGACACAAAGTCTTCTGCTTTAGAGAGACACGTGACACAAAGTCTTCTACATGTGAGAGACACGTGACACAGTCTTATGCATGTGAGAGACACGTGACAGTCTTCTGCATTTGAGAGACACGTGACACAAAGTCTTCTAAATGTGAGAGACACGTGACTCAAAGTCTTCTACATGTGAGAGACACGTGACACAAAGTCTTCTACATGTGAGAGTCATGTGACACAAAGTCTTCTGCATGTGAGAGACACGTGACACAAAGTCTTCTGCATGTGAGAGACACATGACACAAAGTCTTCTGCATTTGAGAGACACGTGACACAAAATCTTCTGCATGTGAGAGAAACGTGACACAAAATCTTCTGCATGTGAGAGACACGTGACACAAAGTCTTCTGCATGTGAGAGACACGTGACACAAAGTCTTCTGCATGTGAGAGACACGTGACAGTCGTCTGCATTTGAGATACACGTGACACAAAGTCTTCTACATGTGAGAGACACGTGACACAAAGTCTTCTGCATATGAGAGACATGTGACACAAAGTCTTCTGCTTTAGAGAGACACGTGACACAAAGTCTTCTGCTTTAGAGAGACACGTGACACAAAGTCTTCTGCATGTGAGAGACACGTGACACAAAGTCTTCTGAATTTGAGAGACACGTGACACAAAGTCTTCTACATGTGAGAGACATGTGACACAAAGTCTTCTACATGTGAGAGACATGTGACACAAAGTCTTCTGCATGTGAGAGACACGTGACACAAAGTCTTCTGCTTTAGAGAGACACGTGACACAAAGTCTTCTGCATGTGAGAGACACGTGACACAAAGTCTTCTGCTTTAGAGAGACACGTGACACAAAGTCTTCTGCATGTGAGAGACACGTGACAAAAAGTCTTTTGCTTTAGAGAGACACGTGACACAAAGTCTTCTGTATTTGAGAGACACGTGACACAAAGTCTTCTACATGTGAGAGAAAAGAGACACAAAGTCTTCTGCATGTAAGAGACACGTGACACAAAGTCTTCTGCATGTGAGAGACACGTGACACAAAGTCTTCTGCATGTGAGAGACACGTGATACAAAGTATTCTGCATGTGAGAGACACGTGACACAAAGTCTTCTACATGTTAGAGACACGTGACACAAAGTCTTTTGCATGTGAGAGACACGTGACACAAAGTCTTCTGCATGTGAGAGACACGTGACACAAAGTCTTCTGCATGTGAGAGACACGTGACACAAAGTCTTCTGCTTTAGAGAGACACGTGACACAAAGTCTTCTACATGTGAGAGACACGTGACACAGTCTTCTGCATGTGAGAGACACGTGACAAAAAGTCTTCTGCTTTAGAGAGACACGTGACACAAAGTCTTCTGCATGTGAGAGACACGTGACACAAAGTCTTCTGCATGTGAGAGACACGTGACACAAAGTCTTCTGCTTTAGAGACACGTGACACAAAGTCTTCTACATGTGAGAGACACGTGACACAGTCTTCTGCATGTGAGAGACACGTGACAAAAAGTCTTCTGCTTTAGAGAGACACGTGACACAAAGTCTTCTGCATGTGAGAGACACGTGACACAAAGTCTTCTGCTTTAGAGAGACACGTGACACAAAGTCTTCTGCATGTGAGAGACACGTGACAAAAAGTCTTTTGCTTTAGAGAGACACGTGACACAAAGTCTTCTGTATTTGAGAGACACGTGACACAAAGTCTTCTACATGTGAGAGAAAAGAGACACAAAGTCTTCTGCATGTAAGAGACACGTGACACAAAGTCTTCTGCATATGAGAGACACGTGACACAAAGTCTTCTGCATATGAGAGACACGTGACTCAAAGTCTTCTGCATGTGAGAGACACGTGACACAAAGTCTTCTACATGTGAGAGACACGTGACACAAAGTTTTCTACATGTGAGAGACATGTGACACAAAGTCTTCTGCATGTGAGAGACACGTGACACAAAGTCTTCTGCATGTGAGAGACACGTGATACAAAGTCTTCTGCATCTGAGAGACACGTGACACAAAGTCTTCTGCATGTGAGAGACACGTGACACAAAGTCTTCTGCATGTGAGAGACACGTGACACAAAGTCTTCTGCTTTAGAGAGACACGTGACACAAAGTCTTCTACATGTGAGAGACACGTGACACAGTCTTCTGCATGTGAGAGACACGTGACAGTCTTCTGCATTTGAGAGACACGTGACACAAAGTCTTCTAAATGTGAGAGACACGTGACTCAAAGTCTTCTACATGTGAGAGACACGTGACACAAAGTCTTCTACATGTGAGAGTCATGTGACACAAAGTCTTCTGCATGTGAGAGACACGTGACACAAAGTCTTCTGCATGTGAGAGACACGTGACACAAAGTCTTCTGCATTTGAGAGACACGTGACACAAAATCTTCTGCATGTGAGAGAAACGTGACACAAAATCTTCTGCATGTGAGAGACACGTGACACAAAGTCTTCTGCATGTGAGAGACACGTGACACAAAGTCTTCTGCATGTGAGAGACACGTGACAGTCGTCTGCATTTGAGATACACGTGACACAAAGTCTTCTACATGTGAGAGACACGTGACACAAAGTCTTCTGCATATGAGAGACATGTGACACAAAGTCTTCTGCTTTAGAGAGACACGTGACACAAAGTCTTCTGCTTTAGAGAGACACGTGACACAAAGTCTTCTGCATGTGAGAGACACGTGACACAAAGTCTTCTGAATTTGAGAGACACGTGACACAAAGTCTTCTACATGTGAGAGACATGTGACACAAAGTCTTCTACATGTGAGAGACATGTGACACAAAGTCTTCTGCATGTGAGAGACACGTGACACAAAGTCTTCTGCTTTAGAGAGACACGTGACACAAAGTCTTCTGCATGTGAGAGACACGTGACACAAAGTCTTCTACATGTTAGAGACACGTGACACAAAGTCTTTTGCATGTGAGAGACACGTGACACAAAGTCTTCTGCATGTGAGAGACACGTGACACAAAGTCTTCTGCATGTGAGAGACACGTGACACAAAGTCTTCTGCATGTGAGAGACACCTGACAGTCTTCTGCATTTGAGAGACACGTGACACAAAGTCTTCTACATGTGAGAGACACGTGACAAAGTCTTATGCATTTGAGAGACACGTGACACAAAGTCTTCTAAATGTGAGAGACACGTGACACAAAGTCTTCTGCATGTGAGAGATACGTGACACAAAGTCTTCTGCATGTGAGAGACACGTGACACAAAGTCTTCTACATGTGAGAGACACGTGACACAAAGTCTTCTACATGTGAGAGACATGTGACACAAAGTCTTCTGCATGTGAGAGACACGTGACACAAAGTCTTCTGCATGTGAGAGACACGTGATACAAAGTATTCTGCATGTGAGAGACACGTGACACAAAGTCTTCTACATGTTAGAGACACGTGACACAAAGTCTTTTGCGTGTGAGAGACACGTGACACAAAGTCTTCTGCATGTGAGAGACACGTGACACAAAGTCTTCTGCATGTGAGAGACACGTGACACAAAGTCTTCTGCATGTGAGAGACACGTGACACAAAGTCTTCTGCTTTAGAGAGACACGTGACACAAAGTCTTCTACATGTGAGAGACACGTGACACAGTCTTCTGCATGTGAGAGACACGTGACAGTCTTCTGCATTTGAGAGACACGTGACACAAAGTCTTCTACATGTGAGAGACACGTGACAGTCTACTGCATTTGAGAGACACGTGACACAAAGTCTTCTAAATGTGAGAGACACGTGACTCAAAGTCTTCTGCATGTTAGAGACACGTGACAAAAAGTCTTCTGCTTTAGAGAGACACGTGACACAGTCTTCTGCATGTGAGAGACACGTGACAGTCTTCTGCATTTGAGAGACACGTGACACAAAGTCTTCTAAATGTGAGAGACACGTGACTCAAAGTCTTCTACATGTGAGAGACACGTGACACAAAGTCTTCTACATGTGAGAGTCATGTGACACAAAGTCTTCTGCATGTGAGAGACACGTGACACAAAGTCTTCTGCATGTGAGAGACACGTGACACAAAGTCTTCTGCATTTGAGAGACACGTGACACAAAATCTTCTGCATGTGAGAGAAACGTGACACAAAATCTTCTGCATGTGAGAGACACGTGACACAAAGTCTTCTGCATGTGAGAGACACGTGACAGTCGTCTGCATTTGAGATACACGTGACACAAAGTCTTCTACATTTGAGAGACACGTGACACAAAGTCTTCTGCATATGAGAGACATGTGACACAAAGTCTTCTGCTTTAGAGAGACACGTGACACAAAGTCTTCTGCTTTAGAGAGACACGTGACACAAAGTCTTCTGCATGTGAGAGACACGTGACACAAAGTCTTCTGAATTTGAGAGACACGTGACACAAAGTCTTCTACATGTGAGAGACATGTGACACAAAGTCTTCTACATGTGAGAGACATGTGACACAAAGTCTTCTGCATGTGAGAGACACGTGACACAAAGTCTTCTGCTTTAGAGAGACACGTGACACAAAGTCTTCTGCATGTGAGAGACACGTGACACAAAGTCTTCTACATGTTAGAGACACGTGACACAAAGTCTTTTGCATGTGAGAGACACGTGACACAAAGTCTTCTGCATGTGAGAGACACGTGACACAAAGTCTTCTGCATGTGAGAGACACGTGACACAAAGTCTTCTGCATGTGAGAGACACCTGACAGTCTTCTGCATTTGAGAGACACGTGACACAAAGTCTTCTACATGTGAGAGACACGTGACAAAGTCTTATGCATTTGAGAGACACGTGACACAAAGTCTTCTAAATGTGAGAGACACGTGACACAAAGTCTTCTGCATGTGAGAGATACGTGACACAAAGTCTTCTGCATGTGAGAGACACGTGACACAAAGTCTTCTACATGTGAGAGACACGTGACACAAAGTCTTCTACATGTGAGAGACATGTGACACAAAGTCTTCTGCATGTGAGAGACACGTGACACAAAGTCTTCTGCATGTGAGAGACACGTGATACAAAGTATTCTGCATGTGAGAGACACGTGACACAAAGTCTTCTACATGTTAGAGACACGTGACACAAAGTCTTTTGCGTGTGAGAGACACGTGACACAAAGTCTTCTGCATGTGAGAGACACGTGACACAAAGTCTTCTGCATGTGAGAGACACGTGACACAAAGTCTTCTGCATGTGAGAGACACGTGACACAAAGTCTTCTGCTTTAGAGAGACACGTGACACAAAGTCTTCTACATGTGAGAGACACGTGACACAGTCTTCTGCATGTGAGAGACACGTGACAGTCTTCTGCATTTGAGAGACACGTGACACAAAGTCTTCTACATGTGAGAGACACGTGACAGTCTTCTGCATTTGAGAGACACGTGACACAAAGTCTTCTAAATGTGAGAGACACGTGACTCAAAGTCTTCTGCATGTTAGAGACACGTGACAAAAAGTCTTCTGCTTTAGAGAGACACGTGACACAAAGTCTTCTGCATGTGAGAGACACGTGACACAAAGTCTTCTGCTTTAGAGAGACACGTGACACAAAGTCTTCTGCATGTGAGAGACACGTGACAAAAAGTCTTCTGCTTTAGAGAGACACGTGACACAAAGTCTTCTGTATTTGAGAGACACGTGACACAAAGTCTTCTACATGTGAGAGAAAAGAGACACAAAGTCTTCTGCATGTAAGAGACACGTGACACAAAGTCTTCTGCATATGAGAGACACGTGACACAAAGTCTTCTGCACATGAGAGACACGTGACACAAAGTCTTCTGCATGTGAGAGACACGTGACACAAAGTCTTCTACATGTGAGAGACACGTGACACAAAGTGTTCTACATGTGAGAGACATGTGACACTAAGTCTTCTGCATGTGAGAGACACGTGACACAAAGTCTTCTGCATGTGAGAGACACGTGATACAAAGTCTTCTGCATGTGAGAGACACGTGACACAAAGTCTTTTGCGTGTGAGAGACACGTGACACAAAGTCTTCTGCATGTGAGAGACACGTGACACAAAGTCTTCTGCATGTGAGAGACACGTGACACAAAGTCTTCTGCATGTGAGAGACACGTGACACAAAGTCTTCTGCTTTAGAGAGACACGTGACACAAAGTCTTCTACATGTGAGAGACACGTGACACAGTCTTCTGCATGTGAGAGACACGTGACAGTCTTCTGCATTTGAGAGACACGTGACACAAAGTCTTCTACATGTGAGAGACACGTGACAGTCTTCTGCATTTGAGAGACACGTGACACAAAGTCTTCTAAATGTGAGAGACACGTGACTCAAAGTCTTCTGCATGTTAGAGACACGTGACAAAAAGTCTTCTGCTTTAGAGAGACACGTGACACAAAGTCTTCTGCATGTGAGAGACACGTGACACAAAGTCTTCTGCTTTAGAGAGACACGTGACACAAAGTCTTCTGCATGTGAGAGACACGTGACAAAAAGTCTTCTGCTTTAGAGAGACACGTGACACAAAGTCTTCTGTATTTGAGAGACACGTGACACAAAGTCTTCTACATGTGAGAGAAAAGAGACACAAAGTCTTCTGCATGTAAGAGACACGTGACACAAAGTCTTCTGCATATGAGAGACACGTGACACAAAGTCTTCTGCATATGAGAGACACGTGACACAAAGTCTTCTGCATGTGAGAGACACGTGACACAAAGTCTTCTACATGTGAGAGACACGTGACACAAAGTGTTCTACATGTGAGAGACATGTGACACTAAGTCTTCTGCATGTGAGAGACACGTGACACAAAGTCTTTTGCATGTGAGAGACACGTGATACAAAGTCTTCTGCATGTGAGAGACACGTGACACAAAGTCTTCTGCATGTGAGAGACACGTGACACAAAGTCTTCTGCATGTGAGAGACACGTGACACAAAGTCTTCTGCTTTAGAGAGACACGTGACTCAAAGTCTTCTACATGTGAGAGACACGTGACACAGTCTTCTGCATGTGAGAGACACGTGACAGTCTTCTGCATTTGAGAGACACGTGACAAAGTCTTCTACATGTGAGAGACACGTGACAGTCTTCTGCATTTGAGAGACACGTGACACAAAGTCTTCTAAATGTGAGAGACACGTGACTCAAAGTCTTCTGCATGTTAGAGACACGTGACAAAAAGTCTCCTGCTTTAGAGAGACACGTGACACAATGTCTTCTGCATGTGAGAGACACGTGACACAAAGTCTTCTGCTTTAGAGAGACACGTGACACAAAGTCTTCTGCATGTGAGAGACACGTGACAAAAAGTCTTCTGCTTTAGAGAGACACGTGACACAAAGTCTTCTGCATTTGAGAGACACGTGACACAAAGTCTTCTGCATGTGAGAGACACGTGACAAAAAGTCTTCTGAATTTGAGAGACACGTGACACAAAGTCTTCTACATGTGAGAGACACGTGACACAAAGTCTTCTACATGTGAGAGACATGTGACACAAAGTCTTCTGCATGTGAGAGACACGTGACACAAAGTCTTCTGCTTTAGAGAGACACGCGACACAAAGTCTTCTGCATATGAGAGACACGTGACACAAAGTCTTCTACATGTTAGAGACACGTGACACAAAGTCTTTTGCATGTGAGAGACACGTGACACAAAGTCTTCTGCATGTGAGAGACACGTGACACAAAGTCTTCTGCATGTGAGAGACACGTGACACAAAGTCTTCTGCATGTGAGAGACACCTGACAGTCTTCTGCATTTGAGAGACACGTGACACAAAGTCTTCTACATGTGAGAGACACGTGACAGTCTTCTGCATTTGAGAGACACGTGACACAAAGTCTTCTGCATGTAAGAGACACGTGACACAAAGTCTTCTGCATGTGAGAGACACGTGACACAAAGTCTTCTGTATTTGAGAGACACGTGACACAAAGTCTTCTACATGTGAGAGAAAAGAGACACAAAGTCTTCTGCATGTAAGAGACACGTGACACAAAGTCTTCTGCATATGAGAGACACGTGACACAAAGTCTTCTGCATGTGAGAGACACGTGATACAAAGTCTTCTGCATGTGAGAGACACGTGACACAAAGTCTTCTGCATGTGAGAGACACGTGACACAAAGTCTTCTGCATGTGAGAGACACGTGACACAAAGTCTTCTGCTTTAGAGAGACACGTGACACAAAGTCTTCTGCATGTGAGAGACACGTGACAAAAAGTCTTCTGCTTTAGAGAGACACGTGACACAAAGTCTTCTGCATTTGAGAGACACGTGACACAAAGTCTTCTACATGTGAGAGAAAAGAGACACAAAGTCTTCTGCATGTGAGAGACACGTGACACAAAGTCTTCTGCATATGAGAGACACGTGACACAAAGTCTTCTGCATATGAGAGACACGTGACACAAAGTCTTCTGCATGTGAGAGACACGTGACACGAAGTCTTCTACATGTGAGATACACGTGACACAAAGTCTTCTACATGTGAGAGTCATGTGACACAAAGTCTTCTGCATGTGAGAGACACGTGACACAAAGTCTTCTGCATGTGAGAGACACGTGACACAAAGTCTTCTGCATGTGAGAGACACGTGACACAAAGTCTTCTGCATGTGAGAGACACGTGACAGTCGTCTGCATGTGAGAGACACGTGACACAAAGTCTTCTACATGTGAGAGACACGTGACACAAAGTCTTCTGCATATGAGAGACATGTGACACAAAGTCTTCTGCTTTAGAGAGACACGTGACACAAAGTCTTCTGCTTTAGAGAGACACGTGACACAAAGTCTTCTGCATGTGAGAGACACGTGACACAAAGTCTTCTGCTTTAGAGAGACACGTGACACAAAGTCTTCTGCTTTAGAGAGACACGTGACACAAAGTCTTCTGCATGTGAGAGACACGTGACACAAAGTCTTCTGAATTTGAGAGACACGTGACACAAAGTCTTCTACATGTGAGAGACACGTGACACAAAGTCTTCTACATGTGAGAGACATGTGACACAAAGTCTTCTGCATGTGAGAGACACGTGACACAAAGTCTTCTGCTTTAGAGAGACACGTGACACAAAGTCTTCTGCATGTGAGAGACACGTGACACAAAGTCTTCTACATGTTAGAGACACGTGACACAAAGTCTTTTGCATGTGAGAGACACGTGACACAAAGTCTTCTGCATGTGAGAGACACGTGACACAAAGTCTTCTGCATGTGAGAGACACGTGACACAAAGTCTTCTGCATGTGAGAGACACCTGACAGTCTTCTGCATTTGAGAGACACGTGACACAAAGTCTTCTACATGTGAGAGACACGTGACAAAGTCTTATGCATTTGAGAGACACGTGACACAAAGTCTTCTAAATGTGAGAGACACGTGACACAAAGTCTTCTGCATGTGAGAGATACGTGACACAAAGTCTTCTGCATGTGAGAGACACGTGACACAAAGTCTTCTGCATGTGAGAGACACGTGACACAAAGTCTTCTACATGTGAGAGACATGTGACACAAAGTCTTCTGCATGTGAGAGACACGTGACACAAAGTCTTCTGCATGTGAGAGACACGTGATACAAAGTATTCTGCATGTGAGAGACACGTGACACAAAGTCTTCTACATGTTAGAGACACGTGACACAAAGTCTTTTGCATGTGAGAGACACGTGACACAAAGTCTTCTGCATGTGAGAGACACGTGACACAAAGTCTTCTGCATGTGAGAGACACGTGACACAAAGTCTTCTGCATGTGAGAGACACGTGACACAAAGTCTTGTGCTTTAGAGAGACACGTGACACAAAGTCTTCTACATGTGACAGACACGTGACACAGTCTTCTGCATGTGAGAGACACGTGACAGTCTTCTGCATTTGAGAGACACGTGACACAAAGTCTTCTACATGTGAGAGACACGTGACAGTCTTCTGCATTTGAGAGACACGTGACACAAAGTCTTCTAAATGTGAGAGACACGTGACTCAAAGTCTTCTGCATGTTAGAGACACGTGACAAAAAGTCTTCTGCTTTAGAGAGACACGTGACACAAAGTATTCTGCATGTGAGAGACACGTGACACAAAGTCTTCTGCTTTAGAGAGACACGTGACACAAAGTCTTCTGCATGTGAGAGACACGTGACAAAAAGTCTTCTGCTTTAGAGAGACACGTGACACAAAGTCTTCTGTATTTGAGAGACACGTGACACAAAGTCTTCTACATGTGAGAGAAAAGAGACACAAAGTCTTCTGCTTTAGAGAGACACGTGACACAAAGTCTTCTGCATATGAGAGACACGTGACACAAACTCTTCTGCATGTGAGAGACACGTGACACAAAGTCTTCTACATGTGAGAGACACGTGACACAAAGTGTTCTACATGTGAGAGACATGTGACACAAAGTCTTCTGCATGTGAGAGACACGTGACACAAAGTCTTCTGCATGTGAGAGACATGTGATACAAAGTCTTCTGCATGTGAGAGATACGTGACACAAAGTCTTCTGCATGTGAGAGACACGTGACACAAAGTCTTCTGCATGTGAGAGACACGTGACACAAAGTCTTCTGCTTTAGAGAGACACGTGACACAAAGTCTTCTACATGTGAGAGACACGTGACACAGTCTTCTGCATGTGAGAGACACGTGACAGTCTTCTGCATTTGAGAGACACGTGACAAAGTCTTCTACATGTGAGAGACACGTGACAGTCTTCTGCATTTGAGAGACACGTGACACAAAGTCTTCTGCATATGAGAGACACGTGACACAAAGTCTTCTGCATGTGAGAGACACGTGATACAAAGTCTTCTGCATGTGAGAGACACGTGACACAAAGTCTTCTGCATGTGAGAGACACGTGACACAAAGTCTTCTGCATGTGAGAGACACGTGACACAAAGTCTTCTGCTTTAGAGAGACACGTGACACAAAGTCTTCTGCATGTGAGAGACACGTGACAAAAAGTCTTCTGCTTTAGAGAGACACGTGACACAAAGTCTTCTGCATTTGAGAGACACGTGACACAAAGTCTTCTACATGTGAGAGAAAAGAGACACAAAGTCTTCTGCATGTGAGAGACACGTGACACAAAGTCTTCTGCATATGAGAGACACGTGACACAAAGTCTTCTGCATATGAGAGACACGTGACACAAAGTCTTCTGCATGTGAGAGACACGTGACACGAAGTCTTCTACATGTGAGATACACGTGACACAAAGTCTTCTACATGTGAGAGTCATGTGACACAAAGTCTTCTGCATGTGAGAGACACGTGACACAAAGTCTTCTGCATGTGAGAGACACGTGACACAAAGTCTTCTGCATTTGAGAGACACGTGACACAAAATCTTCTGCATGTGAGAGAAACGTGACACAAAATCTTCTGCATGTGAGAGACACGTGACACAAAGTCTTCTGCATGTGAGAGACACGTGACACAAAGTCTTCTGCATGTGAGAGACACGTGACAGTCGTCTGCATGTGAGAGACACGTGACACAAAGTCTTCTACATGTGAGAGACACGTGACACAAAGTCTTCTGCATATGAGAGACATGTGACACAAAGTCTTCTGCTTTAGAGAGACACGTGACACAAAGTCTTCTGCTTTAGAGAGACACGTGACACAAAGTCTTCTGCATGTGAGAGACACGTGACACAAAGTCTTCTGCTTTAGAGAGACACGTGACACAAAGTCTTCTGCTTTAGAGAGACACGTGACACAAAGTCTTCTGCATGTGAGAGACACGTGACACAAAGTCTTCTGAATTTGAGAGACACGTGACACAAAGTCTTCTACATGTGAGAGACACGTGACACAAAGTCTTCTACATGTGAGAGACATGTGACACAAAGTCTTCTGCATGTGAGAGACACGTGACACAAAGTCTTCTGCTTTAGAGAGACACGTGACACAAAGTCTTCTGCATGTGAGAGACACGTGACACAAAGTCTTCTACATGTTAGAGACACGTGACACAAAGTCTTTTGCATGTGAGAGACACGTGACACAAAGTCTTCTGCATGTGAGAGACACGTGACACAAAGTCTTCTGCATGTGAGAGACACGTGACACAAAGTCTTCTGCATGTGAGAGACACCTGACAGTCTTCTGCATTTGAGAGACACGTGACACAAAGTCTTCTACATGTGAGAGACACGTGACAAAGTCTTATGCATTTGAGAGACACGTGACACAAAGTCTTCTAAATGTGAGAGACACGTGACACAAAGTCTTCTGCATGTGAGAGATACGTGACACAAAGTCTTCTGCATGTGAGAGACACGTGACACAAAGTCTTCTGCATGTGAGAGACACGTGACACAAAGTCTTCTACATGTGAGAGACATGTGACACAAAGTCTTCTGCATGTGAGAGACACGTGACACAAAGTCTTCTGCATGTGAGAGACACGTGATACAAAGTATTCTGCATGTGAGAGACACGTGACACAAAGTCTTCTACATGTTAGAGACACGTGACACAAAGTCTTTTGCATGTGAGAGACACGTGACACAAAGTCTTCTGCATGTGAGAGACACGTGACACAAAGTCTTCTGCATGTGAGAGACACGTGACACAAAGTCTTCTGCATGTGAGAGACACGTGACACAAAGTCTTGTGCTTTAGAGAGACACGTGACACAAAGTCTTCTACATGTGACAGACACGTGACACAGTCTTCTGCATGTGAGAGACACGTGACAGTCTTCTGCATTTGAGAGACACGTGACACAAAGTCTTCTACATGTGAGAGACACGTGACAGTCTTCTGCATTTGAGAGACACGTGACACAAAGTCTTCTAAATGTGAGAGACACGTGACTCAAAGTCTTCTGCATGTTAGAGACACGTGACAAAAAGTCTTCTGCTTTAGAGAGACACGTGACACAAAGTATTCTGCATGTGAGAGACACGTGACACAAAGTCTTCTGCTTTAGAGAGACACGTGACACAAAGTCTTCTGCATGTGAGAGACACGTGACAAAAAGTCTTCTGCTTTAGAGAGACACGTGACACAAAGTCTTCTGTATTTGAGAGACACGTGACACAAAGTCTTCTACATGTGAGAGAAAAGAGACACAAAGTCTTCTGCTTTAGAGAGACACGTGACACAAAGTCTTCTGCATATGAGAGACACGTGACACAAACTCTTCTGCATGTGAGAGACACGTGACACAAAGTCTTCTACATGTGAGAGACACGTGACACAAAGTGTTCTACATGTGAGAGACATGTGACACAAAGTCTTCTGCATGTGAGAGACACGTGACACAAAGTCTTCTGCATGTGAGAGACATGTGATACAAAGTCTTCTGCATGTGAGAGATATGTGACACAAAGTCTTCTGCATGTGAGAGACACGTGACACAAAGTCTTCTGCATGTGAGAGACACGTGACACAAAGTCTTCTGCTTTAGAGAGACACGTGACACAAAGTCTTCTACATGTGAGAGACACGTGACACAGTCTTCTGCATGTGAGAGACACGTGACAGTCTTCTGCATTTGAGAGACACGTGACAAAGTCTTCTACATGTGAGAGACACGTGACAGTCTTCTGCATTTGAGAGACACGTGACACAAAGTCTTCTAAATGTGAGAGACACGTGACTCAAAGTCTTCTGCATGTTAGAGACACGTGACAAAAAGTCTTCTGCTTTAGAGAGACACGTGACACAAAGTCTTCTGCATGTGAGAGACACGTGACTCAAAGTCTTCTGCTTTAGAGAGACACGTGACACAAAGTCTTCTGCTTTAGAGAGACACGTGACACAAAGTCTTCTGCTTTAGAGAGACACGTGACACAAAGTCTTCTGCATGTGAGAGACACGTGACAAAAAGTCTTCTGCTTTAGAGAGACACGTGACACAAAGTCTTCTGCATTTGAGAGACACGTGACACAAAGTCTTCTACATGTGAGAGAAAAGAGACACAAAGTCTTCTGCATGTGAGAGACACGTGACACAAAGTCTTCTGCATATGAGAGACACGTGACACAAAGTCTTCTGCATATGAGACACGTGACACAAAGTCTTCTGCATGTGAGAGAAACGTGACACGAAGTCTTCTACATGTGAGAGACACGTGACACAAAGTCTTCTACATGTGAGAGACATGTGACACAAAGTCTTCTGCATGTGAGAGACACGTGACACAGAGTCTTCTGCATGTGAGAGACACGTGACACAAAGTCTTCTGCATTTGAGAGACACGTGACACAAAATCTTCTGCATGTGAGAGAAACGTGACACAAAATCTTCTGCATGTGAGAGACACGTGACACAAAGTCTTCTGCATGTGAGAGACACGTGACACAAAGTCTTCTGCATGTGAGAGACACGTGACAGTCGTCTGCATTTGAGATACACGTGACACAAAGTCTTCTACATGTGAGAGACACGTGACACAAAGTCTTCTGCATATGAGAGACATGTGACACAAAGTCTTCTGCTTTAGTGAGACACGTGACACAAAGTCTTCTGCATGTGAGAGACACGTGACACAAAGTCTTCTGCATGTGAGAGACACGTGACAGTCGTCTGCATTTGAGATACACGTGACACAAAGTCTTCTACATGTGAGAGACACGTGACACAAAGTCTTCTGCATATGAGAGACATGTGACACAAAGTCTTCTGCTTTAGAGAGACACGTGACACAAAGTCTTCTGCTTTAGAGAGACACGTGACACAAAGTCTTCTGCATGTGAGAGACACGTGACACAAAGTCTTCTGAATTTGAGAGACACGTGACACAAAGTCTTCTACATGTGAGAGACACGTGACACAAAGTCTTCTACATGTGAGAGACATGTGACACAAAGTCTTCTGCATGTGAGAGACACGTGACACAAAGTCTTCTGCTTTAGAGAGACACGTGACACAAAGTCTTCTGCATGTGAGAGACACGTGACACAAAGTCTTCTACATGTTAGAGACACGTGACACAAAGTCTTTTGCATGTGAGAGACACGTGACACAAAGTCTTCTGCATGTGAGAGACACGTGACACAAAGTCTTCTGCATGTGAGAGACACGTGACACAAAGTCTTCTGCATGTGAGAGACACCTGACAGTCTTCTGCATTTGAGAGACACGTGACACAAAGTCTTCTACATGTGAGAGACACGTGACAAAGTCTTATGCATTTGAGAGACACGTGACACAAAGTCTTCTAAATGTGAGAGACACGTGACACAAAGTCTTCTAAATGTGAGAGACACGTGACACAAAGTCTTCTGCATGTGAGAGACACGTGACAGTCGTCTGCATTTGAGATACACGTGACACAAAGTCTTCTACATGTGAGAGACACGTGACACAAAGTCTTCTGCATATGAGAGACATGTGACACAAAGTCTTCTGCTTTAGAGAGACACGTGACACAAAGTCTTCTGCTTTAGAGAGACACGTGACACAAAGTCTTCTGCATGTGAGAGACACGTGACACAAAGTCTTCTGAATTTGAGAGACACGTGACACAAAGTCTTCTACATGTGAGAGACACGTGACACAAAGTCTTCTACATGTGAGAGACATGTGACACAAAGTCTTCTGCATGTGAGAGACACGTGACACAAAGTCTTCTGCTTTAGAGAGACACGTGACACAAAGTCTTCTGCATGTGAGAGACACGTGACACAAAGTCTTCTACATGTTAGAGACACGTGACACAAAGTCTTCTGCATGTGAGAGATACGTGACACAAAGTCTTCTGCATGTGAGAGACACGTGACACAAAGTCTTCTACATGTGAGAGACACGTGACACAAAGTCTTCTACATGTGAGAGACATGTGACACAAAGTCTTCTGCATGTGAGAGACACGTGACACAAAGTCTTCTGCATGTGAGAGACACGTGATACAAAGTATTCTGCATGTGAGAGACACGTGACACAAAGTCTTCTACATGTTAGAGACACGTGACACAAAGTCTTTTGCATGTGAGAGACACGTGACACAAAGTCTTCTGCATGTGAGAGACACGTGACACAAAGTCTTCTGCATGTGAGAGACACGTGACACAAAGTCTTCTGCATGTGAGAGACACGTGACACAAAGTCTTGTGCTTTAGAGAGACACGTGACACAAAGTCTTCTACATGTGAGAGACACGTGACACAGTCTTCTGCATGTGAGAGACACGTGACAGTCTTCTGCATTTGAGAGACACGTGACACAAAGTCTTCTACATGTGAGAGACACGTGACAGTCTTCTGCATTTGAGAGACACGTGACACAAAGTCTTCTAAATGTGAGAGACACGTGACTCAAAGTCTTCTGCATGTTAGAGACACGTGACAAAAAGTCTTCTGCTTTAGAGAGACACGTGACACAAAGTATTCTGCATGTGAGAGACACGTGACACAAAGTCTTCTGCACGTGAGAGACACGTGACAAAAAGTCTTCTGCTTTAGAGAGACACGTGACACAAAGTCTTCTGTATTTGAGAGACACGTGACACAAAGTCTTCTACATGTGAGAGAAAAGAGACAGAAAGTCTTCTGCTTTAGAGAGACACGTGACACAAAGTCTTCTGCATATGAGAGACACGTGACACAAACTCTTCTGCATGTGAGAGACACGTGACACAAAGTCTTCTGAATTTGAGAGACACGTGACACAAAGTCTTCTACATGTGAGAGACACGTGACACAAAGTCTTCTACATGTGAGAGACATGTGACACAAAGTCTTCTGCATGTGAGAGACACGTGACACAAAGTCTTCTGCTTTAGAGAGACACGTGACACAAAGTCTTCTGCATGTGAGAGACACGTGACACAAAGTCTTCTACATGTTAGAGACACGTGACACAAAGTCTTTTGCATGTGAGAGACACGTGACACAAAGTCTTCTGCATGTGAGAGACACGTGACACAAAGTCTTCTGCATGTGAGAGACACGTGACACAAAGTCTTCTGCATGTGAGAGACACCTGACAGTCTTCTGCATTTGAGAGACACGTGACACAAAGTCTTCTACATGTGAGAGACACGTGACAAAGTCTTATGCATTTGAGAGACACGTGACACAAAGTCTTCTAAATGTGAGAGACACGTGACACAAAGTCTTCTGCATGTGAGAGATACGTGACACAAAGTCTTCTGCATGTGAGAGACACGTGACACAAAGTCTTCTACATGTGAGAGACACGTGACACAAAGTCTTCTACATGTGAGAGACATGTGACACAAAGTCTTCTGCATGTGAGAGACACGTGACAGTCTTCTGCATGTGAGAGACACGTGATACAAAGTATTCTGCATGTGAGAGACACGTGACACAAAGTCTTCTACATGTTAGAGACACGTGACACAAAGTCTTTTGCATGTGAGAGACACGTGACACAAAGTCTTCTGCATGTGAGAGACACGTGACACAAAGTCTTCTGCATGTGAGAGACACGTGACACAAAGTCTTCTGCATGTGAGAGACACGTGACACAAAGTCTTGTGCTTTAGAGAGACACGTGACACAAAGTCTTCTACATGTGAGAGACACGTGACACAGTCTTCTGCATGTGAGAGACACGTGACAGTCTTCTGCATTTGAGAGACACGTGACACAAAGTCTTCTACATGTGAGAGACACGTGACAGTCTTCTGCATTTGAGAGACACGTGACACAAAGTCTTCTAAATGTGAGAGACACGTGACTCAAAGTCTTCTGCATGTTAGAGACACGTGACAAAAAGTCTTCTGCTTTAGAGAGACACGTGACACAAAGTATTCTGCATGTGAGAGACACGTGACACAAAGTCTTCTGCACGTGAGAGACACGTGACAAAAAGTCTTCTGCTTTAGAGAGACACGTGACACAAAGTCTTCTGTATTTGAGAGACACGTGACACAAAGTCTTCTACATGTGAGAGAAAAGAGACACAAAGTCTTCTGCTTTAGAGAGACACGTGACACAAAGTCTTCTGCATATGAGAGACACGTGACACAAACTCTTCTGCATGTGAGAGACACGTGACACAAAGTCTTCTACATGTGAGAGACACGTGACACAAAGTGTTCTACATGTGAGAGACATGTGACACAAAGTCTTCTGCATGTGAGAGACACGTGACACAAAGTCTTCTGCATGTGAGAGACATGTGATACAAAGTCTTCTGCATGTGAGAGATACGTGACACAAAGTCTTCTGCATGTGAGAGACACGTGACACAAAGTCTTCTACATGTGATAGACACGTGACACAAAGTCTTCTGCTTTAGAGAGACACGTGACACAAAGTCTTCTACATGTGAGAGACACGTGACACAGTCTTCTGCATGTGAGAGACACGTGACAGTCTTCTGCATTTGAGAGACACGTGACAAAGTCTTCTACATGTGAGAGACACGTGACAGTCTTCTGCATTTGAGAGACACGTGACACAAAGTCTTCTAAATGTGAGAGACACGTGACACAAAGTCTTCTGCATGTTAGAGACACGTGACAAAAAGTCTTCTGCTTTAGAGAGACACGTGACACAAAGTCTTCTGCATGTGAGAGACACGTGACACAAAGTCTTCTGCTTTAGAGAGACACGTGACACAAAGTCTTCTGCATGTGAGAGACACGTGACAAAAAGTCTTCTGCTTTAGAGAGACACGTGACACAAAGTCTTCTGCATTTGAGAGACACGTGACACAAAGTCTTCTACATGTGAAAGAAAAGAGACACAAAGTCTTCTGCATGTGAGAGACACGTGACACAAAGTCTTCTGCATATGAGAGACACGTGACACAAAGTCTTCTGCATATGAGACACGTGACACAAAGTCTTCTGCATGTGAGAGAAACGTGACACGAAGTCTTCTACATGTGAGAGACACGTGACACAAAGTCTTCTACATGTGAGAGACATGTGACACAAAGTCTTCTGCATGTGAGAGACACGTGACACAGAGTCTTCTGCATGTGAGAGACACGTGACACAAAGTCTTCTGCATTTGAGAGACACGTGACACAAAATCTTCTGCATGTGAGAGAAACGTGACACAAAATCTTCTGCATGTGAGAGACACGTGACACAAAGTCTTCTGCATGTGAGAGACATGTGACACAAAGTCTTCTGCATGTGAGAGACACGTGACAGTCGTCTGCATTTGAGATACACGTGACACAAAGTCTTCTACATGTGAGAGACACGTGACACAAAGTCTTCTGCATATGAGAGACATGTGACACAAAGTTTTCTGCTTTAGTGAGACACGTGACACAAAGTCTTCTGCATGTGAGAGACACGTGACACAAAGTCTTCTGCATGTGAGAGACACGTGACAGTCATCTGCATTTGAGATACACGTGACACAAAGTCTTCTACATGTGAGAGACACGTGACACAAAGTCTTCTGCATATGAGAGACATGTGACACAAAGTCTTCTGCTTTAGAGAGACACGTGACACAAAGTCTTCTGCTTTAGAGAGACACGTGACACAAAGTCTTCTGCATGTGAGAGACACGTGACACAAAGTCTTCTGAATTTGAGAGACACGTGACACAAAGTCTTCTACATGTGAGAGACACGTGACACAAAGTCTTCTACATGTGAGAGACATGTGACACAAAGTCTTCTGCATGTGAGAGACACGTGACACAAAGTCTTCTGCTTTAGAGAGACACGTGACACAAAGTCTTCTGCATGTGAGAGACACGTGACACAAAGTCTTCTGCATGTGAGAGACACCTGACAGTCTTCTGCATTTGAGAGACACGTGACACAAAGTCTTCTACATGTGAGAGACACGTGACAAAGTCTTATGCATTTGAGAGACACGTGACACAAAGTCTTCTAAATGTGAGAGACACGTGACACAAAGTCTTCTGCATGTGAGAGATACGTGACACAAAGTCTTCTGCATGTGAGAGACACGTGACACAAAGTCTTCTACATGTGAGAGACACGTGACACAAAGTCTTCTACATGTGAGAGACATGTGACACAAAGTCTTCTGCATGTGAGAGACACGTGACACAAAGTCTTCTGCATGTGAGAGACACGTGATACAAAGTATTCTGCATGTGAGAGACACGTGACACAAAGTCTTCTACATGTTAGAGACACGTGACACAAAGTCTTTTGCATGTGAGAGACACGTGACACAAAGTCTTCTGCATGTGAGAGACACGTGACACAAAGTCTTCTGCATGTGAGAGACACGTGACACAGAGTCTTCTGCATGTGAGAGACACGTGACACAAAGTCTTGTGCTTTAGAGAGACACGTGACACAAAGTCTTCTACATGTGAGAGACACGTGACACAGTCTTCTGCATGTGAGAGACACGTGACAGTCTTCTGCATTTGAGAGACACGTGACACAAAGTCTTCTACATGTGAGAGACACGTGACAGTCTTCTGCATTTGAGAGACACGTGACACAAAGTCTTCTAAATGTGAGAGACACGTGACTCAAAGTCTTCTGCATGTTAGAGACACGTGACACAAAGTATTCTGCATGTGAGAGACACGTGACACAAAGTCTTCTGCTTTAGAGAGACACGTGACACAAAGTCTTCTGCATGTGAGAGACACGTGACAAAAAGTCTTCTGCTTTAGAGAGACACGTGACACAAAGTCTTCTGTATTTGAGAGACACGTGACACAAAGTCTTCTACATGTGAGAGAAAAGAGACACAAAGTCTTCTGCTTTAGAGAGACACGTGACACAAACTCTTCTGCATGTGAGAGACACGTGACACAAAGTCTTCTACATGTGAGAGACACGTGACACAAACTCTTCTGCATGTGAGAGACACGTGACACAAAGTCTTCTAAATGTGAGAGACACGTGACACAAAGTCTTCTGCATATGAGAGACACGTGACACAAACTCTTCTGCATGTGAGAGACACGTGACACAAAGTCTTCTACATGTGAGAGACACGTGACACAAAGTGTTCTACATGTGAGAGACATGTGACACAAAGTCTTCTGCATGTGAGAGACACGTGACACAAAGTCTTCTGCATGTGAGAGACATGTGATACAAAGTCTTCTGCATGTGAGAGATACGTGACACAAAGTCTTCTGCATGTGAGAGACACGTGACACAAAGTCTCCTGCATGTGAGAGACACGTGACACAAAGTCTTCTGCTTTAGAGAAACACGTGACACAAAGTCTTCTACATGTGAGAGACACGTGACACAGTCTTCTGCATGTGAGAGACACGTGACAGTCTTCTGCATTTGAGAGACACGTGACAAAGTCTTCTACATGTGAGAGACACGTGACAGTCTTCTGCATTTGAGAGACACGTGACACAAAGTCTTCTAAATGTGAGAGACACGTGACTCAAAGTCTTCTGCATGTTAGAGACACGTGACAAAAAGTCTTCTGCTTTAGAGAGACACGTGACACAAAGTCTTCTGCATGTGAGAGACATGTGACACAAAGTCTTCTGCTTTAGAGAGACACGTGACACAAAGTCTTCTGCATGTGAGAGACACGTGACATAAAGTCTTCTGCTTTAGAGAGACACGTGACACAAAGTCTTCTGCATTTGAGAGACACGTGACACAAAGTCTTCTACATGTGAGAGAAAAGAGACACAAAGTCTTCTGCATGTGAGAGACACGTGACACAAAGTCTTCTGCATATGAGAGACACGTGACACAAAGTCTTCTGCATATGAGACACGTGACACAAAGTCTTCTGCATGTGAGAGAAACGTGACACGAAGTCTTCTACATGTGAGAGACACGTGACACAAAGTCTTCTACATGTGAGAGACATGTGACACAAAGTCTTCTGCATGTGAGAGACACGTGACACAAAGTCTTCTGCATGTGAGAGACACGTGACACAAAGTCTTCTGCATTTGAGAGACACGTGACACAAAATCTTCTGCATGTGAGAGAAACGTGACACAAAATCTTCTGCATGTGAGAGACACGTGACACAAAGTCTTCTGCATGTGAGAGACACGTGACACAAAGTCTTCTGCATGTGAGAGACACGTGACAGTCGTCTGCATTTGAGATACACGTGACACAAAGTCTTCTACATGTGAGAGACACGTGACACAAAGTCTTCTGCATATGAGAGACATGTGACACAAAGTCTTCTGCTTTAGTGAGACACGTGACACAAAGTCTTCTGCTTTAGAGAGACACGTGACACAAAGTCTTCTGCATGTGAGAGACACGTGACACAAAGTCTTCTGAATTTGAGAGACACGTGACACAAAGTCTTCTACATGTGAGAGACACGTGACACAAATTCTTCTACATGTGAGAGACATGTGACACAAAGTCTTCTGCATGTGAGAGACACGTGACAGTCTTCTGCTTTAGAGAGACACGTGACACAAAGTCTTCTACATGTGAGAGACACGTGACAGTCTTCTGCATTTGAGAGACACGTGACACAAAGTCTTCTAAATGTGAGAGACACGTGACTCAAAGTCTTCTGCATGTTAGAGACACGTGACAAAAAGTCTTCTGCTTTAGAGAGACACGTGACACAAAGTATTCTGCATGTGAGAGACACGTGACACAAAGTCTTCTGCACGTGAGAGACACGTGACAAAAAGTCTTCTGCTTTAGAGAGACACGTGACACAAAGTCTTCTGTATTTGAGAGACACGTGACACAAAGTCTTCTACATGTGAGAGAAAAGAGACACAAAGTCTTCTGCTTTAGAGAGACACGTGACACAAAGTCTTCTGCATATGAGAGACACGTGACACAAACTCTTCTGCATGTGAGAGACACGTGACACAAAGTCTTCTACATGTGAGAGACACGTGACACAAAGTGTTCTACATGTGAGAGACATGTGACACAAAGTCTTCTGCATGTGAGAGACACGTGACACAAAGTCTTCTGCATGTGAGAGACATGTGATACAAAGTCTTCTGCATGTGAGAGATACGTGACACAAAGTCTTCTGCATGTGAGAGACACGTGACACAAAGTCTTCTACATGTGATAGACACGTGACACAAAGTCTTCTGCTTTAGAGAGACACGTGACACAAAGTCTTCTACATGTGAGAGACACGTGACACAGTCTTCTGCATGTGAGAGACACGTGACAGTCTTCTGCATTTGAGAGACACGTGACAAAGTCTTCTACATGTGAGAGACACGTGACAGTCTTCTGCATTTGAGAGACACGTGACACAAAGTCTTCTAAATGTGAGAGACACGTGACACAAAGTCTTCTGCATGTTAGAGACACGTGACAAAAAGTCTTCTGCTTTAGAGAGACACGTGACACAAAGTCTTCTGCATGTGAGAGACACGTGACACAAAGTCTTCTGCTTTAGAGAGACACGTGACACAAAGTCTTCTGCATGTGAGAGACACGTGACAAAAAGTCTTCTGCTTTAGAGAGACACGTGACACAAAGTCTTCTGCATTTGAGAGACACGTGACACAAAGTCTTCTACATGTGAAAGAAAAGAGACACAAAGTCTTCTGCATGTGAGAGACACGTGACACAAAGTCTTCTGCATATGAGAGACACGTGACACAAAGTCTTCTGCATATGAGACACGTGACACAAAGTCTTCTGCATGTGAGAGAAACGTGACACGAAGTCTTCTACATGTGAGAGACACGTGACACAAAGTCTTCTACATGTGAGAGACATGTGACACAAAGTCTTCTGCATGTGAGAGACACGTGACACAGAGTCTTCTGCATGTGAGAGACACGTGACACAAAGTCTTCTGCATTTGAGAGACACGTGACACAAAATCTTCTGCATGTGAGAGAAACGTGACACAAAATCTTCTGCATGTGAGAGACACGTGACACAAAGTCTTCTGCATGTGAGAGACATGTGACACAAAGTCTTCTGCATGTGAGAGACACGTGACAGTCGTCTGCATTTGAGATACACGTGACACAAAGTCTTCTACATGTGAGAGACACGTGACACAAAGTCTTCTGCATATGAGAGACATGTGACACAAAGTTTTCTGCTTTAGTGAGACACGTGACACAAAGTCTTCTGCATGTGAGAGACACGTGACACAAAGTCTTCTGCATGTGAGAGACACGTGACAGTCGTCTGCATTTGAGATACACGTGACACAAAGTCTTCTACATGTGAGAGACACGTGACACAAAGTCTTCTGCATATGAGAGACATGTGACACAAAGTCTTCTGCTTTAGAGAGACACGTGACACAAAGTCTTCTGCTTTAGAGAGACACGTGACACAAAGTCTTCTGCATGTGAGAGACACGTGACACAAAGTCTTCTGAATTTGAGAGACACGTGACACAAAGTCTTCTACATGTGAGAGACACGTGACACAAAGTCTTCTACATGTGAGAGACATGTGACACAAAGTCTTCTGCATGTGAGAGACACGTGACACAAAGTCTTCTGCTTTAGAGAGACACGTGACACAAAGTCTTCTGCATGTGAGAGACACGTGACACAAAGTCTTCTGCATGTGAGAGACACCTGACAGTCTTCTGCATTTGAGAGACACGTGACACAAAGTCTTCTACATGTGAGAGACACGTGACAAAGTCTTATGCATTTGAGAGACACGTGACACAAAGTCTTCTAAATGTGAGAGACACGTGACACAAAGTCTTCTGCATGTGAGAGATACGTGACACAAAGTCTTCTGCATGTGAGAGACACGTGACACAAAGTCTTCTACATGTGAGAGACACGTGACACAAAGTCTTCTACATGTGAGAGACATGTGACACAAAGTCTTCTGCATGTGAGAGACACGTGACACAAAGTCTTCTGCATGTGAGAGACACGTGATACAAAGTATTCTGCATGTGAGAGACACGTGACACAAAGTCTTCTACATGTTAGAGACACGTGACACAAAGTCTTTTGCATGTGAGAGACACGTGACACAAAGTCTTCTGCATGTGAGAGACACGTGACACAAAGTCTTCTGCATGTGAGAGACACGTGACACAGAGTCTTCTGCATGTGAGAGACACGTGACACAAAGTCTTGTGCTTTAGAGAGACACGTGACACAAAGTCTTCTACATGTGAGAGACACGTGACACAGTCTTCTGCATGTGAGAGACACGTGACAGTCTTCTGCATTTGAGAGACACGTGACACAAAGTCTTCTACATGTGAGAGACACGTGACAGTCTTCTGCATTTGAGAGACACGTGACACAAAGTCTTCTAAATGTGAGAGACACGTGACTCAAAGTCTTCTGCATGTTAGAGACACGTGACACAAAGTATTCTGCATGTGAGAGACACGTGACACAAAGTCTTCTGCTTTAGAGAGACACGTGACACAAAGTCTTCTGCATGTGAGAGACACGTGACAAAAAGTCTTCTGCTTTAGAGAGACACGTGACACAAAGTCTTCTGTATTTGAGAGACACGTGACACAAAGTCTTCTACATGTGAGAGAAAAGAGACACAAAGTCTTCTGCTTTAGAGAGACACGTGACACAAACTCTTCTGCATGTGAGAGACACGTGACACAAAGTCTTCTACATGTGAGAGACACGTGACACAAACTCTTCTGCATGTGAGAGACACGTGACACAAAGTCTTCTAAATGTGAGAGACACGTGACACAAAGTCTTCTGCATATGAGAGACACGTGACACAAACTCTTCTGCATGTGAGAGACACGTGACACAAAGTCTTCTACATGTGAGAGACACGTGACACAAAGTGTTCTACATGTGAGAGACATGTGACACAAAGTCTTCTGCATGTGAGAGACACGTGACACAAAGTCTTCTGCATGTGAGAGACATGTGATACAAAGTCTTCTGCATGTGAGAGATACGTGACACAAAGTCTTCTGCATGTGAGAGACACGTGACACAAAGTCTCCTGCATGTGAGAGACACGTGACACAAAGTCTTCTGCTTTAGAGAAACACGTGACACAAAGTCTTCTACATGTGAGAGACACGTGACACAGTCTTCTGCATGTGAGAGACACGTGACAGTCTTCTGCATTTGAGAGACACGTGACAAAGTCTTCTACATGTGAGAGACACGTGACAGTCTTCTGCATTTGAGAGACACGTGACACAAAGTCTTCTAAATGTGAGAGACACGTGACTCAAAGTCTTCTGCATGTTAGAGACACGTGACAAAAAGTCTTCTGCTTTAGAGAGACACGTGACACAAAGTCTTCTGCATGTGAGAGACATGTGACACAAAGTCTTCTGCTTTAGAGAGACACGTGACACAAAGTCTTCTGCATGTGAGAGACACGTGACATAAAGTCTTCTGCTTTAGAGAGACACGTGACACAAAGTCTTCTGCATTTGAGAGACACGTGACACAAAGTCTTCTACATGTGAGAGAAAAGAGACACAAAGTCTTCTGCATGTGAGAGACACGTGACACAAAGTCTTCTGCATATGAGAGACACGTGACACAAAGTCTTCTGCATATGAGACACGTGACACAAAGTCTTCTGCATGTGAGAGAAACGTGACACGAAGTCTTCTACATGTGAGAGACACGTGACACAAAGTCTTCTACATGTGAGAGACATGTGACACAAAGTCTTCTGCATGTGAGAGACACGTGACACAAAGTCTTCTGCATGTGAGAGACACGTGACACAAAGTCTTCTGCATTTGAGAGACACGTGACACAAAATCTTCTGCATGTGAGAGAAACGTGACACAAAATCTTCTGCATGTGAGAGACACGTGACACAAAGTCTTCTGCATGTGAGAGACACGTGACACAAAGTCTTCTGCATGTGAGAGACACGTGACAGTCGTCTGCATTTGAGATACACGTGACACAAAGTCTTCTACATGTGAGAGACACGTGACACAAAGTCTTCTGCATATGAGAGACATGTGACACAAAGTCTTCTGCTTTAGTGAGACACGTGACACAAAGTCTTCTGCTTTAGAGAGACACGTGACACAAAGTCTTCTGCATGTGAGAGACACGTGACACAAAGTCTTCTGAATTTGAGAGACACGTGACACAAAGTCTTCTACATGTGAGAGACACGTGACACAAATTCTTCTACATGTGAGAGACATGTGACACAAAGTCTTCTGCATGTGAGAGACACGTGACACAAAGTCTTCTGCTTTAGAGAGACACGTGACACAAAGTCTTCTGCATGTGAGAGACACGTGACACAAAGTCTTCTACATGTTAGAGACACGTGACACAAAGTCTTTTGCATGTGAGAGACACGTGACACAAAGTCTTCTGCATGTGAGAGACACGTGACACAAAGTCTTCTGCATGTGAGAGACACGTGACGCAAAGTCTTCTGCATGTGAGAGACACCTGACAGTCTTCTGCATTTGAGAGACACGTGACACAAAGTCTTCTACATGTGAGAGACACGTGACAGTCTTCTGCATTTGAGAGACACGTGACACAAAGTCTTCTAAATGTGAGAGACACGTGACTCAGTCTTCTGCTTTAGAGAGACACGTGACACAAAGTCTTCTGCATGTGAGAGACACGTGACACAAAGTCTTCTGCTTTAGAGAGACACGTGACACAAAGTCTTCTGCATGTGAGAGACACGTGACAAAAAGGCTTCTGCTTTAGAGAGACACGTGACACAAAGTCTTCTGCATTTGAGAGACACGTGACACAAAGTCTTCTACATGTGAGAGAAAAGAGACACAAAGTCTTCTGCATGTGAGAGACACGTGACACAAAGTCTTCTGCATATGAGAGACACGTGACACAAAGTCTTCTGCATATGAGAGACACGTGACACAAAGTCTTATGCATGTGAGAGACACGTGACACAAAGTCTTCTACATGTGAGAGACACGTGACACAAAGTCTTCTACATGTGAGAGACATGTGACACAAAGTCTTCTGCATGTGAGAGACACTTGACACGAAGTCTTCTGCATGTGAGAGACACGTTATACAAAGTCTTCTGCATGTGAGAGACACGTGACACAAAGTCTTCTACATGTTAGAGACACGTGACACAAAGTCTTTTGCATTTGAGAGACACGTGACACAAAGTCTTCTGCATGTGAGAGACACGTGACACAAAGTCTTCTGCATGTGAGAGACACGTGACACAAAGTCTTCTGCATGTGAGAGACACGTGACACAAAGTCTTCTGCTTTAGAGAGACACGACACAAAGTCTTCTACATGTGAGAGACACGTGACACAGTCTTCTGCATGTAAGAGACACGTGACAGTCTTCTGCATTTGAGAGACACGTGACACAAAGTCTTCTACATGTGAGAGACACGTGACACAAAGTCTTTTGCATGTGAGAGACACGTGACACAAAGTCTTCTGCATGTGAGAGACACGTGACACAAAGTCTTCTGCATGTGATAGACACGTGACACAAAGTCTTCTGCATGTGAGAGACACGTGACACAAAGTCTTCTGCATGTGAGAGACACGTGACACAAAGTCTTCTGCTTTAGAGAGACACGTGACACAAAGTCTTCTACATGTGAGAGACACGTGACGCAAAGTCTTCTGCATGTGAGAGACACGTGACAGTCTTCTGCGTTTGAGAGACACGTGACACAAAGTCTTCTAAATGTGAGAGACACGTGACAAAGTCTTATGCATTTGAGAGACACGTGACACAAAGTCTTCTAAATGTGAGAGACACGTGACTTAAAGTCTTCTGCATGTGAGAGACACGTGACACAAAGTCTTCTACATGTGAGAGACAAGAGACACAAAGTCTTCTGCATGTGAGAGACACGTGACACAACGTCTTCTGCATATGAGAGACACGTGACACAAAGTCTTCTGCATGTGAGAGATACGTGACACAAAGTCTTCTGCATGTGAGAGACACGTGACACAAAGTCTTCTACATGTGAGAGACACGTGACACAAAGTCTTCTACATGTGAGAGACATGTGACAAAGTCTTCTGCATGTGAGAGACACGTGACACAAAGTCTTATGCATGTGAGAGACACGTGACACAAAGTCTTCTGCATGTGAAAGACACGTGACACAAAGTCTTCTGCATGTGAGATACACGTGACACAAAGTCTTCTGCATGTGAGAGACACGTGACACAAAGTCTTCTGCGTGTGAGAGACACGTGACACAAAGTCTTCTGCATGTGAGAGACACGTGACACAAAGTCTTCTGCTTTAGAGAGACACGTGACACAAAGTCTTCTGCATGTGAGAGACACGTGACACAAAGTCTTCTGCATGTGAGAGACATGTGACACAAAATCTTCTGGATGTGAGAGACACGTGACACAAAGTCTTCTACATGTGAGAGACACGTGACACAAAGTCTTCTGCATGAGAGAGACACGTGACAGTCTTCTGCATTTGAGAGACACGTGACACAAAGTCTTCTAAATGTGAGAGACACGTGACACAAAGTCTTCTAAATGTGAGAGACACGTGACACAAAGTCTTCTACATGTGAGAGACACGTGACACAAAGTCTTCTACATGTGAGAGACACGTGAGACAAAGTCTTCTAAATGTGAGAGACACGTGACAAAGTCTTATGCATTTGAGAGACACGTGACACAAAGTCTTCTAAATGTTAGAGACACGTGACACAAAGTCTTCTGCATATGAGAGACACGTGACACAAAGTCTTCTGCATATGAGAGACACGTGACACAAAGTCTTCTACATGTGAGAGACAAGTAACACAAAGTCTTCTACATGTGAGAGACATGTGACACAAAGTCTTCTGCATGTGAGAGACACGTGACACAAAGTCTTCTGCATGTGAGAGACACGTGATACAAAGTCTTCTACATGTGAGAGACACGTGACACAAAGTCTTTTGCATGTGAGAGACACCTGACACAAAGTCTTCTGCATGTGAGAGACATGTGACACAAAGTCTTCTGCATGTGAGAGACACATGACACAAAGTCTTCTGCATGTGAGAGACACGTGACACAAAGTCTTCTGCATGTGAGAGACACGTGACACAAAGTCTTCTGCTTTAGAGAGACACGTGACACAAAGTCTTCTACATGTGAGAGACACGTGACACAAAGTCTTCTGTATGTGAGAGACACGTGACACAAAGTCTTCTGCATGTGAGACACACGTGACACAAAGTCTTCTGCATGTGAGAGACACGTGACACAAAGTCTTCTGCATGTGAGAGACACGTGACACAAAGTCTTCTGCATGTGAGAGACACGTGACACAAAGTCTTCTGCTGTAGAGAGACACGTGACACAAAGTCTTCTGCATGTGAGAGACACGTGACACAAAGTCTTCTGCATGTGAGAGACACGTGACACAAAATCTTCTGGATGTGAGAGACACGTGACACAAAGTCTTCTACATGTGAGAGACACGTGACACAAAGTCTTCTGCATGAGAGAGACACGTGACAGTCTTCTGCATTTGAGAGACACGTGACACAAAGTCTTCTAAATGTGAGAGACACGTGACACAAAGTCTTCTAAATGTGAGAGACACGTGACACAAAGTCTTCTACATGTGAGAGACACGTGACACAAAGTCTTCTACATGTGAGAGACACGTGACACAAAGTCTTCTAAATGTGAGAGACACGTGACAAAGTCTTATGCATTTGAGAGACACGTGACACAAAGTCTTCTAAATGTTAGAGACACGTGACACAAAGTCTTCTGCATATGAGAGACACGTGACACAAAGTCTTCTGCATATGAGAGACACGTGACACAAAGTCTTCTACATGTGAGAGACAAGTAACACAAAGTCTTCTACATGTGAGAGACATGTGACACAAAGTCTTCTGCATGTGAGAGACACGTGACACAAAGTCTTCTGCATGTGAGAGACACGTGATACAAAGTCTTCTACATGTGAGAGACACGTGACACAAAGTCTTTTGCATGTGAGAGACACCTGACACAAAGTCTTCTGCATGTGAGAGACATGTGACACAAAGTCTTCTGCATGTGAGAGACACATGACACAAAGTCTTCTGCATGTGAGAGACACGTGACACAAAGTCTTCTGCATGTGAGAGACACGTGACACAAAGTCTTCTGCTTTAGAGAGACACGTGACACAAAGTCTTCTACATGTGAGAGACACGTGACACAAAGTCTTCTGCATGTGAGAGACACGTGACAGTCTTTTGCATGTGAGAGACACGTGACACAAAGTCTTCTGCATGTGAGAGACACGTGACACAAAGTCTTCTGCATGTGAGAGACACGTGACACAAAGTCTTCTGCATGTGAGAGACTCCTGACAGTCTTCTGCATTTGAGAGACACGTGACACAAAGTCTTCTACATGTGAGAGACACGTGACAGTCTTCTGCATTTGAGAGACACGTGACACAAAGTCTTCTAAATGTGAGAGACACGTGACTCAAAGTCTTCTGCTTTAGAGAGACACGTGACACAAAGTCTTCTGCATGTGAGAGACACGTGACACAAAGTCTTCTGCTTTAGAGAGACACGTGACACAAAGTCTTCTGCATGTGAGAGACACGTGACAAAAAGGCTTCTGCTTTAGAGAGACACGTGACACAAAGTCTTCTGCATTTGAGAGACACGTGACACAAAGTCTTCTACATGTGAGAGAAAAGAGACACAAAGTCTTCTGCATGTGAGAGACACGTGACACAAAGTCTTCTGCATATGAGAGACACGTGACACAAAGTCTTCTGCATATGAGAGACACGTGACACAAAGTCTTCTACATGTGAGAGACACGTGACACAAAGTCTTCTACATGTGAGAGACACGTTACACAAAGTCTTCTACATGTGAGAGACACGTGACACAAAGTCTTCTACATGTGAGAGACATGTGACACAAAGTCTTCTGCATGTGAGAGACACTTGACACAAAGTCTTCTGCATGTGAGAGACACGTGATACAAAGTCTTCTGCATGTGAGAGACACGTGACACAAAGTCTTCTACATGTTAGAGACACGTGACACAAAGTCTTTTGCATGTGAGAGACACGTGACACAAAGTCTTCTGCATGTGAGAGACACGTGACACAAAGTCTTCTGCATGTGAGAGACACGTGACACAAAGTCTTCTGCATGTGAGAGATACGTGACACACAGTCTTCTGCTTTAGAGAGACACGTGACACAAAGTCTTCTACATGTGAGAGACACGTGACACAGTCTTCTGCATGTAAGAGACACGTGACAGTCTTCTGCATTTGAGAGACACGTGACACAAAGTCTTCTACATTTGAGAGACACGTGACAGTCTTCTGCATGTGAGAGATACGTGACACAAAGTCTTCTGCATGTGAGAGACACGTGACACAAAGTCTTCTGCATGTGAGAGACACGTGACACAAAGTCTTCTGCATGTGAGAGACACGTGACACAAAGTCTTCTGCATTTGAGAGACACGTGACACAAAATCTTCTGCATGTGAGAGACACGTGACACAAAGTCTTCTGCATGTGAGAGACACGTGACACAAAGTCTTCTGCATGTGAGAGACACGTGACACAAAGTCTTCTGCATGTGAGAGACACGTGACACAAAGTCTTCTGCTTTAGAGAGACACGTGACACAAAAGTCTTCTGCATGTGAGAGACACGTGACACAAAGTCTTCTGCATGTGAGAGACACGTGACACAAAGTCTTTTGCATGTGAGAGACACGTGACACAAAGTCTTCTGCATGTGAGAGACACGTGACACAAAGTCTTCTGCATGTGAGAGACACGTGACACAAAGTCTTCTGCATGTGAGAGACACGTGACACAAAGTATTCTGCTTTAGAGAGACACGTGACACAAAGTCTTCTACATGTGAGAGACACGTGACACAAAGTCTTCTGCATGTGAGTGACACGTGACAGTCTTCTGCATTTGAGAGACACGTGACACAAAGTCTTCTAAATGTGAGAGACACGTGACAAAGTCTTATGCATGTGAGAGACACGTGACACAAAGTCTTCTACATGTGAGAGACAAGTGACAGTCTTCTGCATTTGAGAGACACGTGACACAAAGTCTTCTAAATGTGAAAGACACGTGACACAAAGTCTTCTGCTTTAGAGAGACACGTGACACAAAGTCTTCTGCATGTGAGAGACACGTGACAAAAAGGCTTCTGCTTTAGAGAGACACGTGACACAAAGTCTTCTGCATTTGAGAGACACGTGACACAAAGTCTTCTACATGTGAGAGAAAAGAGACACAAAGTCTTCTGCATGTGAGAGACACGTGACACAAAGTCTTCTGCATATGAGAGACACGTGACACAAAGTCTTCTGCATATGAGAGACACGTGACACAAAGTCTTCTGCATGTGAGAGACACGTTACACAAAGTCTTCTACATGTGAGAGACACGTGACACAAAGTCTTCTACATGTGAGAAACATTTTACACAAAGTCTTCTGCATGTGAGAGACACTTGACACAAAGTCTTCTGCATGTGAGAGACACGTGATACAAAGTCTTCTGCATGTGAGAGACACGTGACACAAAGTCTTCTACATGTTAGAGACACGTGACACAAAGTCTTTTGCATGTGAGAGACACGTGACACAAAGTCTTCTGCATGTGAGAGACATGTGACACAAAGTCTTCTGCATGTGAGAGACACGTGACACAAAGTCTTCTGCATGTGAGAGACACCTGACACAAAGTCTTCTGCTTTAGAGAGACACGTGACACAAAGTCTTCTACATGTGAGAGACACGTGACACAAAGTCTTCTGTATGTGAGAGACACGTGACACAAAGTCTTCTGCATGTGAGATACACGTGACACAAAGTCTTCTGCATGTGAGAGACACGTGACACAAAGTCTTCTGCATGTGAGAGACACGTGACACAAAGTCTTCTGCATGTGAGAGACACGTGACACAAAGTCTTCTGCTGTAGAGAGACACGTGACACAAAGTCTTCTGCATGTGAGAGACACGTGACACAAAGTCTTCTGCATGTGAGAGACACGTGACACAAAATCTTCTGGATGTGAGAGACACGTGACACAAAGTCTTCTACATGTGAGAGACACGTGACACAAAGTCTTCTGCATGAGAGAGACACGTGACAGTCTTCTGCATTTGAGAGACACGTGACACAAAGTCTTCTAAATGTGAGAGACACGTGACACAAAGTCTTCTAAATGTGAGAGACACGTGACACAAAGTCTTCTACATGTGAGAGACACGTGACACAAAGTCTTCTACATGTGAGAGACACGTGACACAAAGTCTTCTAAATGTGAGAGACACGTGACAAAGTCTTATGCATTTGAGAGACACGTGACACAAAGTCTTCTAAATGTTAGAGACACGTGACACAAAGTCTTCTGCATATGAGAGACACGTGACACAAAGTCTTCTGCATATGAGAGACACGTGACACAAAGTCTTCTACATGTGAGAGACAAGTAACACAAAGTCTTCTACATGTGAGAGACATGTGACACAAAGTCTTCTGCATGTGAGAGACACGTGACACAAAGTCTTCTGCATGTGAGAGACACGTGATACAAAGTCTTCTACATGTGAGAGACACGTGACACAAAGTCTTTTGCATGTGAGAGACACCTGACACAAAGTCTTCTGCATGTGAGAGACATGTGACACAAAGTCTTCTGCATGTGAGAGACACATGACACAAAGTCTTCTGCATGTGAGAGACACGTGACACAAAGTCTTCTGCATGTGAGAGACACGTGACACAAAGTCTTCTGCTTTAGAGAGACACGTGACACAAAGTCTTCTACATGTGAGAGACACGTGACACAAAGTCTTCTGCATGTGAGAGACACGTGACAGTCTTTTGCATGTGAGAGACACGTGACACAAAGTCTTCTGCATGTGAGAGACACGTGACACAAAGTCTTCTGCATGTGAGAGACACGTGACACAAAGTCTTCTGCATGTGAGAGACTCCTGACAGTCTTCTGCATTTGAGAGACACGTGACACAAAGTCTTCTACATGTGAGAGACACGTGACAGTCTTCTGCATTTGAGAGACACGTGACACAAAGTCTTCTAAATGTGAGAGACACGTGACTCAAAGTCTTCTGCTTTAGAGAGACACGTGACACAAAGTCTTCTGCATGTGAGAGACACGTGACACAAAGTCTTCTGCTTTAGAGAGACACGTGACACAAAGTCTTCTGCATGTGAGAGACACGTGACAAAAAGGCTTCTGCTTTAGAGAGACACGTGACACAAAGTCTTCTGCATTTGAGAGACACGTGACACAAAGTCTTCTACATGTGAGAGAAAAGAGACACAAAGTCTTCTGCATGTGAGAGACACGTGACACAAAGTCTTCTGCATATGAGAGACACGTGACACAAAGTCTTCTGCATATGAGAGACACGTGACACAAAGTCTTCTACATGTGAGAGACACGTGACACAAAGTCTTCTACATGTGAGAGACACGTTACACAAAGTCTTCTACATGTGAGAGACACGTGACACAAAGTCTTCTACATGTGAGAGACATGTGACACAAAGTCTTCTGCATGTGAGAGACACTTGACACAAAGTCTTCTGCATGTGAGAGACACGTGATACAAAGTCTTCTGCATGTGAGAGACACGTGACACAAAGTCTTCTACATGTTAGAGACACGTGACACAAAGTCTTTTGCATGTGAGAGACACGTGACACAAAGTCTTCTGCATGTGAGAGACACGTGACACAAAGTCTTCTGCATGTGAGAGACACGTGACACAAAGTCTTCTGCATGTGAGAGATACGTGACACACAGTCTTCTGCTTTAGAGAGACACGTGACACAAAGTCTTCTACATGTGAGAGACACGTGACACAGTCTTCTGCATGTAAGAGACACGTGACAGTCTTCTGCATTTGAGAGACACGTGACACAAAGTCTTCTACATTTGAGAGACACGTGACAGTCTTCTGCATGTGAGAGATACGTGACACAAAGTCTTCTGCATGTGAGAGACACGTGACACAAAGTCTTCTGCATGTGAGAGACACGTGACACAAAGTCTTCTGCATGTGAGAGACACGTGACACAAAGTCTTCTGCATTTGAGAGACACGTGACACAAAATCTTCTGCATGTGAGAGACACGTGACACAAAGTCTTCTGCATGTGAGAGACACGTGACACAAAGTCTTCTGCATGTGAGAGACACGTGACACAAAGTCTTCTGCATGTGAGAGACACGTGACACAAAGTCTTCTGCTTTAGAGAGACACGTGACACAAAAGTCTTCTGCATGTGAGAGACACGTGACACAAAGTCTTCTGCATGTGAGAGACACGTGACACAAAGTCTTTTGCATGTGAGAGACACGTGACACAAAGTCTTCTGCATGTGAGAGACACGTGACACAAAGTCTTCTGCATGTGAGAGACACGTGACACAAAGTCTTCTGCATGTGAGAGACACGTGACACAAAGTCTTCTGCTTTAGAGAGACACGTGACACAAAGTCTTCTACATGTGAGAGACACGTGACACAAAGTCTTCTGCATGTGAGTGACACGTGACAGTCTTCTGCATTTGAGAGACACGTGACACAAAGTCTTCTAAATGTGAGAGACACGTGACAAAGTCTTATGCATGTGAGAGACACGTGACACAAAGTCTTCTACATGTGAGAGACAAGTGACAGTCTTCTGCATTTGAGAGACACGTGACACAAAGTCTTCTAAATGTGAAAGACACGTGACACAAAGTCTTCTGCTTTAGAGAGACACGTGACACAAAGTCTTCTGCATGTGAGAGACACGTGACAAAAAGGCTTCTGCTTTAGAGAGACACGTGACACAAAGTCTTCTGCATTTGAGAGACACGTGACACAAAGTCTTCTACATGTGAGAGAAAAGAGACACAAAGTCTTCTGCATGTGAGAGACACGTGACACAAAGTCTTCTGCATATGAGAGACACGTGACACAAAGTCTTCTGCATATGAGAGACACGTGACACAAAGTCTTCTGCATGTGAGAGACACGTTACACAAAGTCTTCTACATGTGAGAGACACGTGACACAAAGTCTTCTACATGTGAGAAACATTTTACACAAAGTCTTCTGCATGTGAGAGACACTTGACACAAAGTCTTCTGCATGTGAGAGACACGTGATACAAAGTCTTCTGCATGTGAGAGACACGTGACACAAAGTCTTCTACATGTTAGAGACACGTGACACAAAGTCTTTTGCATGTGAGAGACACGTGACACAAAGTCTTCTGCATGTGAGAGACATGTGACACAAAGTCTTCTGCATGTGAGAGACACGTGACACAAAGTCTTCTGCATGTGAGAGACACCTGACACAAAGTCTTCTGCTTTAGAGAGACACGTGACACAAAGTCTTCTACATGTGAGAGACACGTGACACAGTCTTCTGCATGTAAGAGACACGTGACAGTCTTCTGCATTTGAGAGACACGTGACACAAAGTCTTCTACATTTGAGAGACACGTGACAGTCTTCTGCATTTGAGAGACACGTGACACAAAGTCTTCTAAATGTGAGAGACACGTGACACAAAGTCTTCTGCATGTGAGAGACACGTGACAAAAAGTCTTCTGCTTTAGAGAGACACGTGACACAAAGTCTTCTGCATTTGAGAGACACGTGACACAAAGTCTTCTACATGTGAGAGAAAAGAGACACAAAGTCTTCTGCATGTGAGAGACACGTGACACAAAGTCTTCTGCATATGAGAGACACGTGACACAAAGTCTTCTGCATATGAGAGACACGTGACACAAAGTCTTCTGCATGTGAGAGACACGTGACACGAAGTCTTCTACTTGTGAGAGACACGTGACACAAAGTCTTCTAAATGTGAGAGACACGTGACACAAAGTCTTCTGCATGTGAGAGACACGTGACACAAAGTCTTCTGCATGTGAGAGACACGTGACACAAAGTCTTCTGCATTTGAGAGACACGTGACACAAAATCTTCTGCATGTGAGAGACACGTGACACAAAGTCTTCTGCATGTGAGAGACACGTGACACAAAGTCTTCTGCATGTGAGAGACACGTGACACAAAGTCTTCTGCATGTGAGAGACACGTGACACAAAGTCTTCTACATTTGAGAGACACGTGACAGTCTTCTGCATTTGAGAGACACGTGACACAAAGTCTTCTACATGTGAGAGACACGTGACAAAAAGTCTTCTGCATGTTAGAGACACGTGACACAAAGTCTTCTGCATGTGAGAGACACGTGACACAAAGTCTTCTGCATTTGAGAGACACGTGACACAAAATCTTCTGCATGTGAGAGACACGTGACACAAAGTCTTCTGCATGTGAGAGACACGTGACACAAAGTCTTCTGCATGTGAGAGACACGTGACACAAAGTCTTCTGCATGTGAGAGACACGTGACACAAAGTCTTCTGCTTTAGAGAGACACGTGACACAAAAGTCTTCTGCATGTGAGAGACACGTGACACAAAGTCTTCTGCATGTGAGAGACACGTGACACAAAGTCTTTTGCATGTGAGAGACACGTGACACAAAGTCTTCTGCATGTGAGAGACACGTGACACAAAGTCTTCTGCACGTGAGAGACACGTGACACAAAGTCTTCTGCATGTGAGAGACACGTGACACAAAGTCTTCTGCTTTAGAGAGACACGTGACACAAAGTCTTCTACATGTGAGAGACACGTGACACAAAGTCTTCTGCATGTGAGTGACACGTGACAGTCTTCTGCATTTGAGAGACACGTGACACAAAGTCTTCTAAATGTGAGAGACACGTGACAAAGTCTTATGCATGTGAGAGACACGTGACACAAAGTCTTCTACATGTGAGAGACAAGTGACAGTCTTCTGCATTTGAGAGACACGTGACACAAAGTCTTCTAAATGTGAAAGACACGTGACACAAAGTCTTCTGCTTTAGAGAGACACGTGACACAAAGTCTTCTGCATGTGAGAGACACGTGACAAAAAGGCTTCTGCTTTAGAGAGACACGTGACACAAAGTCTTCTGCATTTGAGAGACACGTGACACAAAGTCTTCTACATGTGAGAGAAAAGAGACACAAAGTCTTCTGCATGTGAGAGACACGTGACACAAAGTCTTCTGCATATGAGAGACACGTGACACAAAGTCTTCTGCATATGAGAGACACGTGACACAAAGTCTTCTGCATGTGAGAGACACGTTACACAAAGTCTTCTACATGTGAGAGACACGTGACACAAAGTCTTCTACATGTGAGAAACATTTTACACAAAGTCTTCTGCATGTGAGAGACACTTGACACAAAGTCTTCTGCATGTGAGAGACACGTGATACAAAGTCTTCTGCATGTGAGAGACACGTGACACAAAGTCTTCTACATGTTAGAGACACGTGACACAAAGTCTTTTGCATGTGAGAGACACGTGACACAAAGTCTTCTGCATGTGAGAGACATGTGACACAAAGTCTTCTGCATGTGAGAGACACGTGACACAAAGTCTTCTGCATGTGAGAGACACGTGATAGTCTTCTGCATGTGAGAGACACGTGACACAAAGTCTTCTACATGTGAAAGACACGTGACACAAAGTCTTCTAAATGTGAGAGACACGTGACAAAGTCTTATGCATGTGAGAGACATGTGACACAAAGTCTTCTACATGTGAGAGACAAGTGACACAAAGTCTTCTAAATGTGAAAGACACGTGACAAAGTCTTCTGCATGTGAGAGACACGTGACACAAAGTCTTCTGCATGTGAGAGACACGTGACACAAAGTCTTCTACATGTGAGAGACACGTGACACAAAGTCTTCTGCATGTGAGAGACACGTGATAGTCTTCTGTGTTTGAAAGACACGTGACACAAAGTCTTCTAAATGTGAGAGACACGTGACAAAGTCTTATGCATGTGAGAGACATGTGACACAAAGTCTTCTACATGTGAGAGACACGTGACACAAAGTCTTCTACATGTGAGAGACACGTGATACAAAGTCTTCTGCATGTGAGAGACATGTGACACAAAGTCTTCTACATGTGAGAGACACGTGACACAAAGTCTTTTGCATGTGAGAGACACGTGACACAAAGTCTTCTGCATGTGAGAGACACGTGACACAAAGTCTTCTGCATGTGATAGACACGTGACACAAAGTCTTCTGCATGTGAGAGACACGTGACACAAAGTCTTCTGCATGTGAGAGACACGTGACACAAAGTCTTCTGCTTTAGAGAGACACGTGACACAAAGTCTTCTACATGTGAGAGACACGTGACGCAAAGTCTTCTGCATGTGAGAGACACGTGACAGTCTTCTGCGTTTGAGAGACACGTGACACAAAGTCTTCTAAATGTGAGAGACACGTGACAAAGTCTTATGCATTTGAGAGACACGTGACACAAAGTCTTCTAAATGTAAGAGACACGTGACTTAAAGTCTTCTGCATGTGAGAGACACGTGACACAAAGTCTTCTACATGTGAGAGACAAGAGACACAAAGTCTTCTGCATGTGAGAGACACGTGACACAAAGTCTTCTGCATATGAGAGACACGTGACACAAAGTCTTCTGCATGTGAGAGATACGTGACACAAAGTATTTCTGCATGTGAGAGACACGTGACACAAAGTCTTCTACATGTGAGAGACACGTGACACAAAGTCTTCTACATGTGAGAGACATTTGACAAAGTCTTCTGCATGTGAGAGACACGTGACACAAAGTCTTCTGCATGTGAGAGACACGTGACACAAAGTCTTCTGCATGTGAGAGACACGTTACACAAAGTCTTCTGCATGTGAGAGACACGTGACACAAAGTCTTCTGCATGTGAGAGACACGTGACACAAAGTCTTCTGCATGTGAGAGACACGTGACACAAAGTCTTCTGCATGTGAGAGACACGTGACACAAAGTCTTCTGCTTTAGAGAGACACGTGACACAAAGTCTTCTGCATGTGAGAGACACGTGACACAAAGTCTTCTGCATGTGAGAGACACGTGACACAAAATCTTCTGGATGTGAGAGACACGTGACACAAAGTCTTCTACATGTGAGAGACACGTGACACAAAGTCTTCTGCATGAGAGAGACACGTGACAGTCTTCTGCATTTGAGAGACACGTGACACAAAGTCTTCTAAATGTGAGAGACACGTGACACAAAGTCTTCTGCATGTGAGAGACATGTGACACAAAGTCTTCTGCATGTGAGAGACACGTGACACAAAGTCTTCTGCATGTGAGAGACACGTGACACAAAGTCTTCTGCATGTGAGAGACACGTGACACAAAGTCTTCTACATGTGAGAGACACGTGACACAAAGTCTTCTGCATGTGAGAGACACGTGATAGTCTTCTGCATGTGAGAGACACGTGACACAAAGTCTTCTACATGTGAAAGACACGTGACACAAAGTCTTCTAAATGTGAGAGACACGTGACAAAGTCTTATGCATGTGAGAGACATGTGACACAAAGTCTTCTACATGTGAGAGACAAGTGACACAAAGTCTTCTAAATGTGAAAGACACGTGACAAAGTCTTCTGCATGTGAGAGACACGTGACACAAAGTCTTCTGCATGTGAGAGACACGTGACACAAAGTCTTCTACATGTGAGAGACACGTGACACAAAGTCTTCTGCATGTGAGAGACACGTGATAGTCTTCTGCGTTTGAAAGACACGTGACACAAAGTCTTCTAAATGTGAGAGACACGTGACAAAGTCTTATGCATGTGAGAGACATGTGACACAAAGTCTTCTACATGTGAGAGACAAGTGACACAAAGTCTTCTAAATGTGAAAGACACGTGACAAAGTCTTATGCATTTGAGAGACACGTGACACAAAGTCTTCTAAATGTGAGAGACACGTGACTCAAAGTCTTCTGCATGTTAGAGACACGTGACTCAAAAAGTCTTCTGCATGTGAGAGACACGTGACACAAAATCTTCTGGATGTGAGAGACACGTGATACAAAGTCTTCTGCTTTAGAGAGACACGTGACACAAAGTCTTCTACATGTGAGAGACACGTGACACAAAGTCTTCTGCATGTGAGAGACACGTGACAGTCTTCTGCGTTTGAAAGACACGTGACACAAAGTCTTCTAAATGTGAGAGACACGTGACAAAGTCTTATGCATGTGAGAGACATGTGACACAAAGTCTTCTACATGTGAGAGACAAGTGACACAAAGTCTTCTAAATGTGAAAGACACGTGACAAAGTCTTCTGCATGTGAGAGACACGTGACACAAAGTCTTCTGCATGTGAGAGACACGTGACACAAAGTCTTCTACATGTGAGAGACACGTGACACAAAGTCTTCTGCATGTGAGAGACACGTGATAGTCTTCTGCGTTTGAAAGACACGTGACACAAAGTCTTCTAAATGTGAGAGACACGTGACAAAGTCTTATGCATGTGAGAGACATGTGACACAAAGTCTTCTACATGTGAGAGACAAGTGACACAAAGTCTTCTAAATGTGAAAGACACGTGACAAAGTCTTATGCATTTGAGAGACACGTGACACAAAGTCTTCTAAATGTGAGAGACACGTGACTCAAAGTCTTCTGCATGTTAGAGACACGTGACTCAAAAAGTCTTCTGCATGTGAGAGACACGTGACACAAAATCTTCTGGATGTGAGAGACACGTGATACAAAGTCTTCTGCTTTAGAGAGACACGTGACACAAAGTCTTCTACATGTGAGAGACACGTGACACAAAGTCTTCTGCATGTGAGAGACACGTGACAGTCTTCTGCGTTTGAAAGACACGTGACACAAAGTCTTCTAAATGTGAGAGACACGTGACAAAGTCTTATGCATGTGAGAGACATGTGACACAAAGTCTTCTACATGTGAGAGACAAGTGACACAAAGTCTTCTAAATGTGAAAGACACGTGACAAAGTCTTATGCATTTGAGAGACACGTGACACAAAGTCTTCTAAATGTGAGAGACACGTGACTCAAAGTCTTCTGCATGTTAGAGACACGTGACTCAAAAAGTCTTCTGCATGTGAGAGACACGTGACACAAAATCTTCTGGATGTGAGAGACACGTGACACAAAGTCTTCTACATGTGAGAGACACGTGACACAAAGTCTTCTGCATGAGAGAGACACGTGACAGTCTTCTGCATTTGAGAGACACGTGACACAAAGTCTTCTAAATGTGAGAGACACGTGACAAAGTCTTATGCATGTGAGAGACACGTGACACAAAGTCTTCTACATGTGAGAGACACGTGACAGTCTTCTGCATTTGAGAGACACGTGACACAAAGTCTTCTAAATGTGAGAGACACGTGACAAAGTCTTATGCATTTGAGAGACACGTGACACAAAGTCTTCTAAATGTGAGAGACACGTGACACAAAGTCTTCTGCATGTGAGAGATACGTGACACAAAGTCTTCTGCATGTGAGAGACACGTGACACAAAGTCTTCTACATGTGAGAGACACGTGACACAAAGTCTTCTGCATGTGAGAGACACGTGACACAAAGTCTTCTGCATGTGAGAGACACGTGACACAAAGTCTTCTACATGTTAGAGACACGTGACACAAAGTCTTTTGCATGTGAGAGACACGTGACACAAAGTCTTCTGCATGTGAGAGACACGTGACACAAAGTCTTCTGCATGTGAGAGACACGTGACACAAAGTCTTCTGCATGTGAGAGACACGTGACACAAAGTCTTCTGCTTTAGAGAGACACGTGACACAAAGTCTTCTACATGTGAGAGACACGTGACAGAGTCTTCTGCATGTGAGAGACACGTGACAGTCTTCTGCATTTGAGAGACACGTGACACAAAGTCTTCTACATGTGAGAGACACGTGACAGTCTTCTGCATTTGAGAGACACGTGACACAAAGTCTTCTAAATGTGAGAGACACGTGACTCAAAGTCTTCTGCATGTTAGAGACACGTGACAAAACGTCTTCTGCTTTAGAGAGACACGTGACACAAAGTCTTCTGCATGTGAGAGACACGTGACACAAAGTCTTCTGCATGAGAGTGACACGTGACAGTCTTCTGCATTTGAGAGACACGTGACACAAAGTCTTCTAAATGTGAGAGACACGTGACAAAGTCTTATGCATGTGAGAGACACGTGACACAAAGTCTTCTACATGTGAGAGACATGTGACAGTCTTCTGCATGTGAGAGACACGTGACACAAAGTCTTCTGCATGTGAGAAACGTGAAACAAAGTCTTCTGCTTTAGAGAGACACGTGGCACAAAGTCTTCTGCATTTGATAGACACGTGACACAAAGTCTTCTATATGTGAGAGACAAGAGACACAAAGTCTTCTGCATGTGAGAGACACGTGACACAAAGTCTTCTGCATATGAGAGACACGTGACACAAAGTCTTCTGCATGTGAGAGACACGTGACACAAAGTCTTCTACATTTGAGAGACACGTGACACAAAGTCTTCTACATGTGAGAGACATGTGACAAAAAGTCTTCTGCATGTGAGAGACACGTGACACAAATGCTTCTGCATGTGAGAGACACGTGACACAAAGTCTTCTGCATGTGAGAGACACGTGACACAAAGTCTTCTGCATGTGAGAGACACGTGACACAAAGTTTTCTGCATGTGAGAGATACGTGACACAAAGTCTTCTGCATGTATGAGACACGTGACACAAAGTCTTCTGCATGTGAGAGACACGTGACACAAAGTCTTCTGCTTTAGAGAGACACGTGACACAAAGTCTTCTGTATGTGAGAGACACGTGACACAAAGTCTTCTACATGTGAGAGACACGTGACAGTCTTCTGCATTTGAGAGACACGTGACACAAAGTCTTCTAAATGTGAGAGACACGTGACACAAAGTCTTCTACATGTGAGAGACACGTGACACAAAGTCTTCTACATGTGAGAGACACGTGACACAAAGTCTTCTACATGTGAGAGACACGTGACACAAAGTCTTCTAAATGTGAGAGACACGTGACAAAGTCTTCTACATGTGAGAGACACGTGACACAAAATCTTTTGCATGTGAGAGACACGTGACACAAAGTATTCTGCATGTGAGAGACACGTGACACAAAGTCTTATGCATGTGAGAGACACGTGACACAAAGTCTTCTACATGTGAGAGACACGTGACACAAAGTCTTCTACATGTGAGAGACACGTGATACAAAGTCTTCTGCATGTGAGAGACATGTGACACAAAGTCTTCTACATGTGAGAGACACGTGACACAAAGTCTTTTGCATGTGAGAGACACGTGACACAAAGTCTTCTGCATGTGAGAGACACGTGACACAAAGTCTTCTGCATGTGATAGACACGTGACACAAAGTCTTCTGCATGTGAGAGACACGTGACACAAAGTCTTCTGCATGTGAGAGACACGTGACACAAAGTCTTCTGCTTTAGAGAGACATGTGACACAAAGTCTTCTACATGTGAGAGAAACGTGACGCAAAGTCTTCTGCATGTGAGAGACACGTGACACAAAGTCTTCTGCATGTGAGAGACACGTGACACAAAGTCTTCTGCTTTAGAGAGACACGTGACACAAAGTCTTCTACATGTGAGAGACACGTGACAGAGTCTTCTGCATGTGAGAGACACGTGACAGTCTTCTGCATTTGAGAGACACGTGACACAAAGTCTTCTACATGTGAGAGACACGTGACAGTCTTCTGCATTTGAGAGACACGTGACACAAAGTCTTCTAAATGTGAGAGACACGTGACTCAAAGTCTTCTGCATGTTAGAGACACGTGACAAAACGTCTTCTGCTTTAGAGAGACACGTGACACAAAGTCTTCTGCATGTGAGAGACACGTGACACAAAGTCTTCTGCATGAGAGTGACACGTGACAGTCTTCTGCATTTGAGAGACACTTGACACAAAGTCTTCTAAATGTGAGAGACACGTGACAAAGTCTTATGCATGTGAGAGACACGTGACACAAAGTCTTCTACATGTGAGAGACATGTGACAGTCTTCTGCATGTGAGAGACACGTGACACAAAGTCTTCTGCATGTGAGAAACGTGAAACAAAGTCTTCTGCTTTAGAGAGACACGTGGCACAAAGTCTTCTGCATTTGATAGACACGTGACACAAAGTCGTCTATATGTGAGAGACAAGAGACACAAAGTCTTCTGCATGTGAGAGACACGTGACACAAAGTCTTCTGCATATGAGAGACACGTGACACAAAGTCTTCTGCATGTGAGAGACACGTGACACAAAGTCTTCTACATTTGAGAGACACGTGACACAAAGTCTTCTACATGTGAGAGAAATGTGACAAAAAGTCTTCTGCTTTAGAGAGACACGTGACACAAAGTCTTCTGTATGTGAGAGACACGTGACACAAAGTCTTCTACATGTGAGAGACACGTGACAGTCTTCTGCATTTGAGAGACACGTGACACAAAGTCTTCTAAATGTGAGAGACACGTGACACAAAGTCTTCTACATGTGAGAGACACGTGACACAAAGTCTTCTACATGTGAGAGACACGTGACACAAAGTCTTCTACATGTGAGAGACACGTGACACAAAGTCTTCTAAATGTGAGAGACACGTGACAAAGTCTTCTACATGTGAGAGACACGTGACACAAAATCTTTTGCATGTGAGAGACACGTGACACAAAGTATTCTGCATGTGAGAGACACGTGACACAAAGTCTTATGCATGTGAGAGACACGTGACACAAAGTCTTCTACATGTGAGAGACACGTGACACAAAGTCTTCTACATGTGAGAGACACGTGATACAAAGTCTTCTGCATGTGAGAGACATGTGACACAAAGTCTTCTACATGTGAGAGACACGTGACACAAAGTCTTTTGCATGTGAGAGACACGTGACACAAAGTCTTCTGCATGTGAGAGACACGTGACACAAAGTCTTCTGCATGTGATAGACACGTGACACAAAGTCTTCTGCATGTGAGAGACACGTGACACAAAGTCTTCTGCATGTGAGAGACACGTGACACAAAGTCTTCTGCTTTAGAGAGACACGTGACACAAAGTCTTCTACATGTGAGAGAAACGTGACGCAAAGTCTTCTGCATGTGAGAGACACGTGACACAAAGTCTTCTGCATGTGAGAGACACGTGACACAAAGTCTTCTGCTTTAGAGAGACACGTGACACAAAGTCTTCTACATGTGAGAGACACGTGACAGAGTCTTCTGCATGTGAGAGACACGTGACAGTCTTCTGCATTTGAGAGACACGTGACACAAAGTCTTCTACATGTGAGAGACACGTGACAGTCTTCTGCATTTGAGAGACACGTGACACAAAGTCTTCTAAATGTGAGAGACACGTGACTCAAAGTCTTCTGCATGTTAGAGACACGTGACAAAACGTCTTCTGCTTTAGAGAGACACGTGACACAAAGTCTTCTGCATGTGAGAGACACGTGACACAAAGTCTTCTGCATGAGAGTGACACGTGACAGTCTTCTGCATTTGAGAGACACGTGACACAAAGTCTTCTAAATGTGAGAGACACGTGACAAAGTCTTATGCATGTGAGAGACACGTGACACAAAGTCTTCTACATGTGAGAGACATGTGACAGTCTTCTGCATGTGAGAGACATGTGACACAAAGTCTTCTGCATGTGAGAAACGTGAAACAAAGTCTTCTGCTTTAGAGAGACACGTGGCACAAAGTCTTCTGCATTTGATAGACACGTGACACAAAGTCTTCTATATGTGAGAGACAAGAGACACAAAGTCTTCTGCATGTGAGAGACATGTGACACAAAGTCTTCTGCATATGAGAGACACGTGACACAAAGTCTTCTGCATGTGAGAGACACGTGACACAAAGTCTTCTACATTTGAGAGACACGTGACACAAAGTCTTCTACATGTGAGAGAAATGTGACAAAAAGTCTTCTGCATGTGAGAGACACGTGACACAAATGCTTCTGCATGTGAGAGACACGTGACACAAAGTCTTCTGCATGTGAGAGACACGTGACACAAAGTCTTCTGCATGTGAGAGACACGTGACACAAAGTTTTCTGCATGTGAGAGATACGTGACACAAAGTCTTCTGCATGTATGAGACACGTGACACAAAGTCTTCTGCATGTGAGAGACACGTGACACAAAGTCTTCTGCTTTAGAGAGACACGTGACACAAAGTCTTCTGTATGTGAGAGACACGTGACACAAAGTCTTCTACATGTGAGAGACACGTGACAGTCTTCTGCATTTGAGAGACACGTGACACAAAGTCTTCTAAATGTGAGAGACACGTGACACAAAGTCTTCTACATGTGAGAGACACGTGACACAAAGTCTTCTACATGTGAGAGACACGTGACACAAAGTCTTCTACATGTGAGAGACACGTGACACAAAGTCTTCTAAATGTGAGAGACACGTGACAAAGTCTTCTACATGTGAGAGACACGTGACACAAAATCTTTTGCATGTGAGAGACACGTGACACAAAGTATTCTGCATGTGAGAGACACGTGACACAAAGTCTTATGCATGTGAGAGACACGTGACACAAAGTCTTCTACATGTGAGAGACACGTGACACAAAGTCTTCTACATGTGAGAGACACGTGATACAAAGTCTTCTGCATGTGAGAGACATGTGACACAAAGTCTTCTACATGTGAGAGACACGTGACACAAAGTCTTTTGCATGTGAGAGACACGTGACACAAAGTCTTCTGCATGTGAGAGACACGTGACACAAAGTCTTCTGCATGTGATAGACACGTGACACAAAGTCTTCTGCATGTGAGAGACACGTGACACAAAGTCTTCTGCATGTGAGAGACACGTGACACAAAGTCTTCTGCTTTAGAGAGACACGTGACACAAAGTCTTCTACATGTGAGAGAAACGTGACGCAAAGTCTTCTGCATGTGAGAGACACGTGACAGTCTTCTGCGTTTGAGAGACACGTGACACAAAGTCTTCTAAATGTGAGAGACACGTGACAAAGTCTTATGCATTTGAGAGACACGTGACACAAAGTCTTCTAAATGTAAGAGACACGTAACTTAAAGTCTTCTGCATGTGAGAGACACGTGACACAAAGTCTTCTACATGTGAGAGACAAGAGACACAAAGTCTTCTGCATGTGAGAGACACGTGACACAAAGTCTTCTGCATATGAGAGACACGTGACACAAAGTCTTCTGCATGTGAGAGATACGTGACACAAAGTATTTCTGCATGTGAGAGACACGTGACACAAAGTCTTCTACATGTGAGAGACACGTGACACAAAGTCTTCTGTATGTGAGAGACACGTGACACAAAGTCTTCTACATGTGAGAGACACGTGACAGTCTTCTGCATTTGAGAGACACGTGACACAAAGTCTTCTAAATGTGAGAGACACGTGACACAAAGTCTTCTACATGTGAGAGACACGTGACACAAAGTCTTCTACATGTGAGAGACACGTGACACAAAGTCTTCTACATGTGAGAGACACGTGACACAAAGTCTTCTAAATGTGAGAGACACGTGACAAAGTCTTCTACATGTGAGAGACACGTGACACAAAATATTTTGCATGTGAGAGACACGTGACACAAAGTATTCTGCATGTGAGAGACACGTGACACAAAGTCTTATGCATGTGAGAGACACGTGACACAAAGTCTTCTACATGTGAGAGACACGTGACACAAAGTCTTCTACATGTGAGAGACACGTGATACAAAGTCTTCTGCATGTGAGAGACATGTGACACAAAGTCTTCTACATGTGAGAGACACGTGACACAAAGTCTTTTGCATGTGAGAGACACGTGACACAAAGTCTTCTGCATGTGAGAGACACGTGACACAAAGTCTTCTGCATGTGATAGACACGTGACACAAAGTCTTCTGCATGTGAGAGACACGTGACACAAAGTCTTCTGCATGTGAGAGACACGTGACACAAAGTCTTCTGCTTTAGAGAGACACGTGACACAAAGTCTTCTACATGTGAGAGAAACGTGACGCAAAGTCTTCTGCATGTGAGAGACACGTGACAGTCTTCTGCGTTTGAGAGACACGTGACACAAAGTCTTCTAAATGTGAGAGACACGTGACAAAGTCTTATGCATTTGAGAGACACGTGACACAAAGTCTTCTAAATGTAAGAGACACGTGACTTAAAGTCTTCTGCATGTGAGAGACACGTGACACAAAGTCTTCTACATGTGAGAGACAAGAGACACAAAGTCTTCTGCATGTGAGAGACACGTGACACAAAGTCTTCTGCATATGAGAGACACGTGACACAAAGTCTTCTGCATGTGAGAGATACGTGACACAAAGTATTTCTGCATGTGAGAGACACGTGACACAAAGTCTTCTACATGTGAGAGACACGTGACACAAAGTCTTCTACATGTGAGAGACATGTGACAAAGTCTTCTGCATGTGAGAGACACGTGACACAAAGTCTTCTGCATGTGAGAGACACGTGACACAAAATCTTCTGGATGTGAGAGACACGTGACACAAAGTCTTCTACATGTGAGAGACACGTGACACAAAGTCTTCTGCATGAGAGAGACACGTGACAGTCTTCTGCATTTGAGAGACACGTGACACAAAGTCTTCTAAATGTGAGACATGTGACACAAAGTCTTCTGCATGTGAGAGACATGTGACACAAAGTCTTCTGCATGTGAGAGACACGTGACACAAAGTCTTCTGCATGTGAGAGACACGTGACACAAAGTCTTCTGCATGTGAGAGACACGTGACACAAAGTCTTCTACATGTGAGAGACACGTGACACAAAGTCTTCTGCATGTGAGAGACACGTGATAGTCTTCTGCGTTTGAAAGACACGTGACACAAAGTCTTCTAAATGTGAGAGACACGTGACAAAGTCTTATGCATGTGAGAGACATGTGACACAAAGTCTTCTACATGTGAGAGACAAGTGACACAAAGTCTTCTAAATGTGAAAGACACGTGACAAAGTCTTCTGCATGTGAGAGACACGTGACACAAAGTCTTCTGCATGTGAGAGACACGTGACACAAAGTCTTCTACATGTGAGAGACACGTGACACAAAGTCTTCTGCATGTGAGAGACACGTGATAGTCTTCTGCGTTTGAAAGACACGTGACACAAAGTCTTCTAAATGTGAGAGACACGTGACAAAGTCTTATGCATGTGAGAGACATGTGACACAAAGTCTTCTACATGTGAGAGACAAGTGACACAAAGTCTTCTAAATGTGAAAGACACGTGACAAAGTCTTATGCATTTGAGAGACACGTGACACAAAGTCTTCTAAATGTGAGAGACACGTGACTCAAAGTCTTCTGCATGTTAGAGACACGTGACTCAAAAAGTCTTCTGCATGTGAGAGACACGTGACACAAAATCTTCTGGATGTGAGAGACACGTGACACAAAGTCTTCTGCTTTAGAGAGACACGTGACACAAAGTCTTCTGCATGTGAGAGACACGTGACAGTCTTCTGCGTTTGAAAGACACGTGACACAAAGTCTTCTAAATGTGAGAGACACGTGACAAAGTCTTATGCATGTGAGAGACATGTGACACAAAGTCTTCTACATGTGAGAGACAAGTGACACAAAGTCTTCTAAATGTGAAAGACACGTGACAAAGTCTTATGCATTTGAGAGACACGTGACACAAAGTCTTCTAAATGTGAGAGACACGTGACTCAAAGTCTTCTGCATGTTAGAGACACGTGACTCAAAAAGTCTTCTGCATGTGAGAGACACGTGACACAAAATCTTCTGGATGTGAGAGACACGTGACACAAAGTCTTCTACATGTGAGAGACACGTGACACAAAGTCTTCTGCATGAGAGAGACACGTGACAGTCTTCTGCATTTGAGAGACACGTGACACAAAGTCTTCTAAATGTTAGAGACACGTGACAAAGTCTTATGCATGTGAGAGACACGTGACACAAAGTCTTCTACATGTGAGAGACATGTGACAGTCTTCTGCATTTGAGAGACACGTGACACAAAGTCTTCTAAATGTGAGAGACACGTGACGAAGTCTTATGCATTTGAGAGACACGTGACACAAAGTCTTCTAAATGTGAGAGACACGTGACACAAAGTCTTCTGCATGTGAGAGATACGTGACACAAAGTCTTCTGCATGTGAGAGACACGTGACACAAAGTCTTCTACATGTGAGAGACACGTGACACAAAGTCTTCTACATGTGAGAGACATGTGACACAAAGTCTTCTGCATGTGAGAGACACGTGACACAAAGTCTTCTGCATGTGAGAGACACGTGATACAAAGTATTCTGCATGTGAGAGACACGTGACACAAAGTCTTCTACATGTTAGAGACACGTGACACAAAGTCTTTTGCATGTGAGAGACACGTGACACAAAGTCTTCTGCATGTGAGAGACACGTGACACAAAGTCTTCTGCATGTGAGAGACACGTGACACAAAGTCTTCTGCTTTAGAGAGACACGTGACACAAAGTCTTCTACATGTGAGAGACACGTGACAGAGTCTTCTGCATGTGAGAGACACGTGACAGTCTTCTGCATTTGAGAGACACGTGACACAAAGTCTTCTACATGTGAGAGACACGTGACAGTCTTCTGCATTTGAGAGACACGTGACACAAAGTCTTCTAAATGTGAGAGACACGTGACTCAAAGTCTTCTGCATGTTAGAGACACGTGACAAAACGTCTTCTGCTTTAGAGAGACACGTGACACAAAGTCTTCTGCATGTGACAGACACGTGACACAAAGTCTTCTGCTTTAGAGAGACACGTGACACAAAGTCTTCTGCATGTGAGAGACACGTGACAAAAAGTCTTTTGCTTTAGAGAGACACGTGACACAAAGTCTTCTGTATTTGAGAGACACGTGAAACAAAGTCTTCTACATGTGAGAGAAAAGAGACACAAAGTCTTCTGCATGTAAGAGACACGTGACACAAAGTCTTCTGCATGTGAGAGACACGTGACACAAAGTCTTCTGCATGTGAGAGACACGTGATACAAAGTATTCTGCATGTGAGAGACACGTGACACAAAGTCTTCTACATGTTAGAGACACGTGACACAAAGTCTTTTGCATGTGAGAGACACGTTACACAAAGTCTTCTGCATGTGAGAGACACGTGACACAAAGTCTTCTGCATGTGAGAGACACGTGACACAAAGACTTCTGCATGTGAGAGACACGTGACACAAAGTCTTCTGCTTTAGAGAGACACGTGACACAAAGTCTTCTACATGTGAGAGACACGTGACACAGTCTTCTGCATGTGAGAGACACGTGACAGTCTTCTGCATTTGAGAGACACGTGACACAAAGTCTTCTACATGTGAGAGACACGTGACAGTCTTCTGCATTTGAGAGACACGTGACACAAAGTCTTCTAAATGTGAGAGACACGTGACTCAAAGTCTTCTGCATGTTAGAGACACGTGACAAAAAGTCTTCTGCTTTAGAGAGACACGTGACACAAAGTCTTCTGCATGTGAGAGACACGTGACACAAAGTCTTCTGCTTTAGAGAGACACGTGACACAAAGTCGTCTGCATGTGAGAGACACGTGACATAAAGTCTTTTGCTTTAGAGAGACACGTGACACAAAGTCTTCTGTATTTGAGAGACACGTGACACAAAGTCTTCTACATGTGAGAGAAAAGAGACACAAAGTCTTCTGCATGTAAGAGACACGTGACACAAAGTCTTCTGCATATGAGAGACACGTGACACAAAGTCTTCTGCATATGAGAGACACGTGACACAAAGTCTTCTGCATGTGAGAGACACGTGACACAAAGTCTTCTACATGTGAGAGACACGTGACACAAAGTGTTCTACATGTGAGAGACATGTGACACAAAGTCTTCTGCATGTGAGAGACACGTGACACAAAGTCTTCTGCATGTGAGAGACACGTGATACAAAGTCTTCTGCATCTGAGAGACACGTGACACAAAGTCTTCTGCATGTGAGAGACACGTGACACAAAGTCTTCTGCATGTGAGAGACACGTGACACAAAGTCTTCTGCTTTAGAGAGACACGTGACACAAAGTCTTCTACATGTGAGAGACACGTGACACAGTCTTCTGCATTTGAGAGACACGTGACAGTCTTCTGCATTTGAGAGACACGTGACACAAAGTCTTCTAAATGTGAGAGACACGTGACTCAAAGTCTTCTACATGTGAGAGACACGTGACACAAAGTCTTCTACATGTGAGAGTCATGTGACACAAAGTCTTCTGCATGTGAGAGACACGTGACACAAAGTCTTCTGCTTTAGAGAGACACGTGACACAAAGTCTTCTGCATGTGAGAAACACGAGACACAAAGTCTTCTGCTTTAGAGAGACACGTGACACAAAGTCTTCTACATGTGAGAGACACGTGACAGTCTTCTGCATTTGAGAGACACGTGACACAAAGTCTTCTAAATGTGAGAGACACGTGACTCAAAGTCTTCTGCATGTTAGAGACACGTGACAAAAAGTCTTCTGCTTTAGAGAGACACGTGACACAAAGTCTTCTGCATGTGAGAGACACGTGACACAAAGTCTTCTGCTTTAGAGAGACACGTGACACAAAGTCTTCTGCATGTGAGAGACACGTGACAAAAAGTCTTCTGCTTTAGAGAGACACGTGACACAAAGTCTTCTGCATTTGAGAGAAACGTGACACAAAGTCTTCTACATGTGAGAGACAAGAGACACAAAGTCTTCTGCATGTGAGAGACACGTGACACAAAGTCTTCTGCATATGAGAGACACGTGACACAAAGTCTTCTGCATGTGAGAGACACGTGACACGAAGTCTTCTACATGTGAGAGACACGTGACACAAAGTCTTCTACATGTGAGAGACATGTGACACAAAGTCTTCTGCATGTGAGAGACACGTGACAAAGTCTTCTGCATTTGAGAGGCACGTGACACAAAGTCTTCTGCATGTGAGAGACATGTGACACAAAGTCTTCTACATGTAAGAGACACGTGACACAACGTCTTCTGCTTTAGAGAGACAAGTGACAAAAAGTCTTCTGCATGTGAGAGACACGTGACACAAAGTCTTCTGCATGTGAGAGACACGTGACAAAGTCTTCTGCATTTGAGAGGCACGTGACACAAAGTCTTCTGCATGTGAGAGACATGTGACACAAAGTCTTCTACATGTAAGAGACACGTGACACAAAGTCTTCTGCATGTGAGAGACACGTGACAAAGTCTTCTGCATTTGAGAGTCACGTGACACAAAGTCTTCTAAATGTGAGAGACACGTGACAAAGTCTTCTGCATTTGACAGACACATGACACAAAGTCTTCTAAATGTGAGAGACACGTGACACAAAGTCTTCTACATGTGAGAGACACGTGACACAAAGTCTTCTGCATGTGAGAGACACGTGACACAAAGTCTTCTGCATATGAGAGACACGTGACACAAAGTCTTCTGCATGTGAGAGACACGTGACACAAAGTCTTCTTCATGTGAGAGACATGTGACACAAAGTCTTCTGCGATTGAGAGACACGTGACACAAAGTCTTTTGCATGTGAGAGACACGTGACACAAGGTCTCTGCATCTGAGAGACACGTGACACAAAGTCTTCTGCTTTAGAGAGACACGTGACACAAAGTCTTCTGCATGTGAGAAACACGAGACACAAAGTCTTCTGCTTTAGAGAGACACGTGACACAAAGTCTTCTACATGTGAGAGACACGTGACAGTCTTCTGCATTTGAGAGACACGTGACACAAAGTCTTCTAAATGTGAGAGACACGTGACTCAAAGTCTTCTGCATGTTAGAGACACGTGACAAAAAGTCTTCTGCTTTAGAGAGACACGTGACACAAAGTCTTCTGCATGTGAGAGACACGTGACACAAAGTCTTCTGCTTTAGAGAGACACGTGACACAAAGTCTTCTGCATGTGAGAGACACGTGACAAAAAGTCTTCTGCTTTAGAGAGACACGTGACACAAAGTCTTCTGCATTTGAGAGAAACGTGACACAAAGTCTTCTACATGTGAGAGACAAGAGACACAAAGTCTTCTGCATGTGAGAGACACGTGACACAAAGTCTTCTGCATATGAGAGACACGTGACACAAAGTCTTCTGCATATGAGAGACACGTGACACAAAGTCTTCTGCATGTGAGAGACACGTGACACGAAGTCTTCTACATGTGAGAGACACGTGACACAAAGTCTTCTACATGTGAGAGACATGTGACACAAAGTCTTCTGCATGTGAGAGACACGTGACACAAAGTCTTCTGCATGTGAGAGACACGTGACACAAAGTCTTCTGCATTTGAGAGACACGTGACACAAAATCTTCTGCATGTGAGAGACACGTGACACAAAATCTTCTGCATGTGAGAGACACGTGACACAAAGTCTTCTGCATGTGAGAGACACGTGACACAAAGTCTTCTGCATGTGAGAGACACGTGACAGTCGTTTGCATTTGAGATACACGTGACACAAAGTCTTCTAAATGTAAGAGACACGTGACACAAAGTCTTCTACATGTGAGAGACACGTGACACAAAGTCTTCTGCATATGAGAGACATGTGACACAAAGTCTTCTGCTTTAGAGAGACACGTGACGCAAAGTCTTCTGCATGTGAGAAACACGAGACACAAAGTCTTCTGCTTTAGAGAGACACGTGACACAAAGTCTTCTGCTTTAGAGAGACACGTGACACAAAGTCTTCTGCATGTGAGAGACACGTGACACAAAGTCTTCTGAATTTGAGAGACACGTGACACAAAGTCTTCTGCTTTAGAGAGACAAGTGACACAAAGTCTTCTGCATGTGAGAGACTCATGACAAAAAGTCTTCTGCATGTGAGAGACACGTGACACAAAGTCTTCTGCATGTGAGAGACACGTGACAAAGTCTTCTGCATTTGAGAGGCACGTGACACAAAGTCTTCTGCATGTGAGAGACATGTGACACAAAGTCTTCTACATGTAAGAGACACGTGACACAAAGTCTTCTGCATGTGAGAGACACGTGACAAAGTCTTCTGCATTTGAGAGTCACGTGACACAAAGTCTTCTAAATGTGAGAGACACGTGACAAAGTCTTCTGCATTTGACAGACACATGACACAAAGTCTTCTAAATGTGAGAGACACGTGACACAAAGTCTTCTACATGTGAGAGACACGTGACACAAAGTCTTCTGCATGTGAGAGACACGTGACACAAAGTCTTCTGCATATGAGAGACACGTGACACAAAGTCTTCTGCATGTGAGAGACACGTGACACAAAGTCTTCTTCATGTGAGAGACATGTGACACAAAGTCTTCTGCGATTGAGAGACACGTGACACAAAGTCTTTTGCATGTGAGAGACACGTGACACAAGGTCTCTGCATCTGAGAGACACGTGACACAAAGTCTTCTGCTTTAGAGAGACACGTGACACAAAGTCTTCTGCATGTGAGAAACACGAGACACAAAGTCTTCTGCTTTAGAGAGACACGTGACACAAAGTCTTCTGCATATGAGAGACACGTGACACAAAGTCTTCTGCATATGAGAGACACGTGACACAAAGTCTTCTGCATGTGAGAGACACGTGACACGAAGTCTTCTACATGTGAGAGACACGTGACACAAAGTCTTCTACATGTGAGAGACATGTGACACAAAGTCTTCTGCATGTGAGAGACACGTGACACAAAGTCTTCTGCATGTGAGAGACACGTGACACAAAGTCTTCTGCATTTGAGAGACACGTGACACAAAATCTTCTGCATGTGAGAGACACGTGACACAAAATCTTCTGCATGTGAGAGACACGTGACACAAAGTCTTCTGCATGTGAGAGACACATGACACAAAGTCTTCTGCATGTGAGAGACACGTGACAGTCGTTTGCATTTGAGATACACGTGACACAAAGTCTTCTAAATGTAAGAGACACGTGACACAAAGTCTTCTACATGTGAGAGACACGTGACACAAAGTCTTCTGCATATGAGAAACACGAGACACAAAGTCTTCTGCTTTAGAGAGACACGTGACACAAAGTCTTCTGCTTTAGAGAGACACGTGACACAAAGTCCTCGGCATGTGAGAGACACGTGACACAAAGTCTTCTACATGTGAGAGACACGTGACACAAAGTCTTCTGCATGTGAGAGACACGTGACACAAAGTCTTCTGCTTTAGAGAGACACGTGACACAAAGTCTTCTACATGTGAGAGACACGTGACACAAAGTCTTCTGCATGTGAGAGAAAGGTGACAGTCTTCTGCGTTTGAGAGACACGTGACACAAAGTCTTCTAAATGTGAGAGACACGTGACAAAGTCTTATGCATGTGAGAGACACGTGACACAAAGTCTTCTACATGTGAGAGACAAGTGACAGTCTTCTGCATTTGAGAGACACGTGACACAAAGTCTTCTGAATGTGAAAGACACGTGACAAAGTCTTATGCATTTGAGAGACACGTGACACAAAGTCTTCTAAATGTGAGAGACACGTGACTCAAAGTCTTCTGCATGTGAGAGACACGTGACACAAAGTCTTCTACATGTGAGAGACAAGAGACACAAAGTCTTCTGCATGTGAGAGACACGTGACACAAAGTCTTCTGCATATGAGAGACACGTGACACAAAGTCTTCTGCATGTGAGAGACACGTGACACAAAGTCTTCTGCATGTGAGAGACACGTGACACAAAGTCTTCTGCTTTAGAGAGACACGTGACACAAAGTCTTCGGCATGTGAGAGACACGTGACACAAAGTCTTCTGCATGTGAGAGACACGTGACACAAAGTCTTCTGCATGTGAGAGACACGTGACACAAAGTCTTCTGCATGTGAGAGACACACGTGACACAAAGTCTTCTGCTTTAGAGAGACACGTGACACAAAGTCTTCTGCATGTGAGAGACACGTGACACAAAGTTTTCTGCATGTGAGAGACACGTGACACAAAATCTTCTGGATGTGAGAGACACGTGACACAAAGTCTTCAACATGTGAGAGACACGTGACACAAAGTCTTCTGCATGAGAGAGACACGTGACAGTCTTCTGCATTTGAGAGACACGTGACACAAAGTCTTCTAAATGTGAGAGACACGTGACAAAGTCTTATGCATGTGAGAGACACGTGACACAAAGTCTTCTACATATGAGAGACACGTGACACAAAGTCTTCTACATGTGAGAGACACGTGACACAAAGTCTTCTGCATATGAGAGACACGTGACACAAAGTCTTCTGCATATGAGAGACACGTGACACAAAGTCTTCTACATGTGAGAGACACGTGACACAAAGTTTTCTACATGTGAGAGACATGTGACACAAAGTCTTCTGCATGTGAGAGACACGTGACACAAAGTCTTCTGCATGTGAGAGACACGTGACCCAAAGTCTTCTACATGTGAGAGACACGTGACACAAAGTCTTTTGCATGTGAGAGACACGTGACACAAAGTCTTCTGCATGTGAGAGACACGTGACACAAAGTCTTCTGCATGTGAGAGACACGTGACACAAAGTCTTCTGCATTTGAGAGACACGTGACACAAAGTCTTCTACATGTGAGAGACACGTGACACAAAGTCTTCTGCATGTGAGAGACACGTGACAGTCTTCTGCGTTTGAGAGACACGTGACACAAAGTCTTCTAAATGTGAGAGACACGTGACAAAGTCTTATGCATGTGAGAGACACGTGACACAAAGTCTTCTACATGTGAGAGACAAGTGACAGTCTTCTGCATTTGAGAGACACGTGACACAAAGTCTTCTGCATGTGAGAGACACGTGACACAAAGTCTTCTGCTTTAGAGAGACACGTGACACAAAGTCTTCGGCATGTGAGAGACACGTGACACAAAGTCTTCTACATGTGAGAGACACGTGACACAAAGTCTTCTGCATGTGAGAGACACGTGACACAAAGTCTTCTGCTTTAGAGAGACACGTGACACAAAGTCTTCTACATGTGAGAGACACGTGACACAAAGTCTTCTGCATGTGAGAGACAGGTGACAGTCTTCTGCGTTTGAGAGACACGTGACACAAAGTCTTCTAAATGTGAGAGACACGTGACAAAGTCTTATGCATGTGAGAGACACGTGACACAAAGTCTTCTACATGTGAGAGACAAGTGACAGTCTTCTGCATTTGAGAGACACGTGACACAAAGTCTTCTGAATGTGAAAGACACGTGACAAAGTCTTATGCATTTGAGAGACACGTGACACAAAGTCTTCTAAATGTGAGAGACACGTGACTCAAAGTCTTCTGCATGTGAGAGACACGTGACACAAAGTCTTCTACATGTGAGAGACACGTGACACAAAGTCTTCTGCATGTGAGAGAAACGTGACACAAAGTCTTCTGCATGTGAGAGACACGTGACACAAAGTCTTCTGCATGTGAGAAACACGTGACACAAAGTCTTCTGCATGTGAGAGACACGTGACACAAAGTCTTCTGCATGTGAGAGACACGTGACTCAAAGTCTTCTGCATGTGAGAGACAAACGTGACACAAAGTCTTCTGCTTTAGAGAGACACGTGACACAAAGTCTTCTGCATGTGAGAGACACGTGACACAAAGTTTTCTGCATGTGAGAGACACGTGACACAAAATCTTCTGGATGTGAGAGACACGTGACACAAAGTCTTCTACATGTGAGAGACACGTGACACAAAGTCTTCTGCATGAGAGAGACACGTGACAGTCTTCTGCATTTGAGAGACACGTGACACAAAGTCTTCTACATGTGAGAGACACGTGACAAAGTCTTATGCATGTGAGAGACACGTGACACAAAGTCTTCCACATATGAGAGACACGTGACACAAAGTCTTCTACATGTGAGAGACACGTGACACAAAGTCTTCTAAATGTGAGAGACACGTGACAAAGTCTTATGCATTTGAGAGACACGTGACACAAAGTCTTCTAAATGTGAGAGACACGTGACACAAAGTCTTCTGCATATGAGAGACACGTGACACAAAGTCTTCTGCATATGAGAGACACGTGACACAAAGTCTTCTACATGTGAGAGACACGTGACACAAAGTTTTCTACATGTGAGAGACATGTGACACAAAGTCTTCTGCATGTGAGAGACACGTGACACAAAGTCTTCTGCATGTGAGAGACACGTGACCCAAAGTCTTCTACATGTGAGAGACACGTGACACAAAGTCTTTTGCATGTGAGAGACACGTGACACAAAGTCTTCTGCATGTGAGAGACACGTGACACAAAGTCTTCTGCATGTGAGAGACACGTGACACAAAGTCTTCTGCATTTGAGAGACACGTGACACAAAGTCTTCTACATGTGAGAGACACGTGACACAAAGTCTTCTGCATGTGAGAGACACGTGACAGTCTTCTGCGTTTGAGAGACACGTGACACAAAGTCTTCTAAATGTGAGAGACACGTGACAAAGTCTTATGCATGTGAGAGACACGTGACACAAAGTCTTCTACATGTGAGAGACAAGTGACAGTCTTCTGCATTTGAGAGACACGTGACACAAAGTCTTCTGCTTTAGAGAGACACGTGACACAAAGTCTTCTGCATGTGAGAAACACGAGACACAAAGTCTTCTGCTTTAGAGAGACACGTGACACAAAGTCTTCTGCATTTGAGAGACACGTGACAGTCTTCTGCATTTGAGAGACACGTGACACAACGTCTTCTACATGTGAGAGACACGTGACAGTCTTCTGCATTTGAGAGACACGTGACACAAAGTCTTCTAAATGTGAGAGACACGTGACTCAAAGTCTTCTGCATGTTAGAGACACGTGACAAAAAGTCTTCTGCTTTAGAGAGACACGTGACACAAAGTCTTCTGCATGTGAGAGACACGTGACACAAAGTCTTCTGCTTTAGAGAGACACGTGACACAAAGTCTTCTGCATGTGAGAGACACGTGACAAAAAGTCTTCTGCTTTAGAGAGACACGTGACACAAAGTCTTCTGCATTTGAGAGAAACGTGACACAAAGTCTTCTACATGTGAGAGACAAGAGACACAAAGTCTTCTGCATGTGAGAGACACGTGACACAAAGTCTTCTGCATATGAGAGACACGTGACACAAAGTCTTCTGCATATGAGAGACACGTGACACAAAGTCTTCTGCATGTGAGAGACACGTGACACGAAGTCTTCTACATGTGAGAGACACGTGACACAAAGTCTTCTACATGTGAGAGACATGTGACACAAAGTCTTCTGCATGTGAGAGACACGTGACACAAAGTCTTCTGCATGTGAGAGACACGTGACACAAAGTCTTCTGCATTTGAGAGACACGTGACACAAAATCTTCTGCATGTGAGAGACACGTGACACAAAATCTTCTGCATGTGAGAGACACGTGACACAAAGTCTTCTGCATGTGAGAGACACGTGACACAAAGTCTTCTGCATGTGAGAGACACGTGACAGTCGTTTGCATTTGAGATACACGTGACACAAAGTCTTCTAAATGTAAGAGACACGTGACACAAAGTCTTCTACATGTGAGAGACACGTGACACAAAGTCTTCTGCATATGAGAGACATGTGACACAAAGTCTTCTGCTTTAGAGAGACACGTGACGCAAAGTCTTCTGCATGTGAGAAACACGAGACACAAAGTCTTCTGCTTTAGAGAGACACGTGACACAAAGTCTTCTGCTTTAGAGAGACACGTGACACAAAGTCTTCTGCATGTGAGAGACACGTGACACAAAGTCTTCTGAATTTGAGAGACACGTGACACAAAGTCTTCTGCTTTAGAGAGACAAGTGACACAAAGTCTTCTGCATGTGAGAGACTCATGACAAAAAGTCTTCTGCATGTGAGAGACACGTGACACAAAGTCTTCTGCATGTGAGAGACACGTGACAAAGTCTTATGCATTTGAGAGACACGTGACACAAAGTCTTCTAAATGTGAGAGACACGTGACACAAAGTCTTCTGCATATGAGAGACACGTGACACAAAGTCTTCTGCATATGAGAGACACGTGACACAAAGTCTTCTACATGTGAGAGACACGTGACACAAAGTTTTCTACATGTGAGAGACATGTGACACAAAGTCTTCTGCATGTGAGAGACACGTGACACAAAGTCTTCTGCATGTGAGAGACACGTGACCCAAAGTCTTCTACATGTGAGAGACACGTGACACAAAGTCTTTTGCATGTGAGAGACACGTGACACAAAGTCTTCTGCATGTGAGAGACACGTGACACAAAGTCTTCTGCATGTGAGAGACACGTGACACAAAGTCTTCTGCATTTGAGAGACACGTGACACAAAGTCTTCTACATGTGAGAGACACGTGACACAAAGTCTTCTGCATGTGAGAGACACGTGACAGTCTTCTGCGTTTGAGAGACACGTGACACAAAGTCTTCTAAATGTGAGAGACACGTGACAAAGTCTTATGCATGTGAGAGACACGTGACACAAAGTCTTCTACATGTGAGAGACAAGTGACAGTCTTCTGCATTTGAGAGACACGTGACACAAAGTCTTCTGCTTTAGAGAGACACGTGACACAAAGTCTTCTGCATGTGAGAAACACGAGACACAAAGTCTTCTGCTTTAGAGAGACACGTGACACAAAGTCTTCTGCATGTGAGAGACACGTGACAGTCTTCTGCATTTGAGAGACACGTGACACAACGTCTTCTACATGTGAGAGACACGTGACAGTCTTCTGCATTTGAGAGACACGTGACACAAAGTCTTCTAAATGTGAGAGACACGTGACTCAAAGTCTTCTTCATGTTAGAGACACGTGACAAAAAGTCTTCTGCTTTAGAGAGACACGTGACACAAAGTCTTCTGCATGTGAGAGACACGTGACACAAAGTCTTCTGCTTTAGAGAGACACGTGACACAAAGTTTTCTACATGTGAGAGACATGTGACACAAAGTCTTCTGCATGTGAGAGACACGTGACACAAAGTCTTCTGCATGTGAGAGACACGTGACCCAAAGTCTTCTACATGTGAGAGACACGTGACACAAAGTCTTTTGCATGTGAGAGACACGTGACACAAAGTCTTCTGCATGTGAGAGACACGTGACACAAAGTCTTCTGCATGTGAGAGACACGTGACACAAAGTCTTCTGCATTTGAGAGACACGTGACACAAAGTCTTCTACATGTGAGAGACACGTGACACAAAGTCTTCTGCATGTGAGAGACACGTGACAGTCTTCTGCTTTTGAGAGACACGTGACACAAAGTCTTCTAAATGTGAGAGACACGTGACAAAGTCTTATGCATGTGAGAGACACGTGACACAAAGTCTTCTACATGTGAGAGACAAGTGACAGTCTTCTGCATTTGAGAGACACGTGACACAAAGTCTTCTGCTTTAGAGAGACACGTGACACAAAGTCTTCTGCATGTGAGAAACACGAGACACAAAGTCTTCTGCTTTAGAGAGACACGTGACACAAAGTCTTCTGCATGTGAGAGACACGTGACAGTCTTCTGCATTTGAGAGACACGTGACACAACGTCTTCTACATGTGAGAGACACGTGACAGTCTTCTGCATTTGAGAGACACGTGACACAAAGTCTTCTAAATGTGAGAGACACGTGACTCAAAGTCTTCTGCATGTTAGAGACACGTGACAAAAAGTCTTCTGCTTTAGAGAGACACGTGACACAAAGTCTTCTGCATGTGAGAGACACGTGACACAAAGTCTTCTGCTTTAGAGAGACACGTGACACAAAGTCTTCTGCATGTGAGAGACACGTGACAAAAAGTCTTCTGCTTTAGAGAGACACGTGACACAAAGTCTTCTGCATTTGAGAGAAACGTGACACAAAGTCTTCTACATGTGAGAGACAAGAGACACAAAGTCTTCTGCATGTGAGAGACACGTGACACAAAGTCTTCTGCATATGAGAGACACGTGACACAAAGTCTTCTGCATATGAGAGACACGTGACACAAAGTCTTCTGCATGTGAGAGACACGTGACACGAAGTCTTCTACATGTGAGAGACACGTGACACAAAGTCTTCTACATGTGAGAGACATGTGACACAAAGTCTTCTGCATGTGAGAGACACGTGACACAAAGTCTTCTGCATGTGAGAGACACGTGACACAAAGTCTTCTGCATTTGAGAGACACGTGACACAAAATCTTCTGCATGTGAGAGACACGTGACACAAAATCTTCTGCATGTGAGAGACACGTGACACAAAGTCTTCTGCATGTGAGAGACACGTGACACAAAGTCTTCTGCATGTGAGAGACACGTGACAGTCGTTTGCATTTGAGATACACGTGACACAAAGTCTTCTAAATGTAAGAGACACGTGACACAAAGTCTTCTACATGTGAGAGACACGTGACACAAAGTCTTCTGCATATGAGAGACATGTGACACAAAGTCTTCTGCTTTAGAGAGACACGTGACGCAAAGTCTTCTGCATGTGAGAAACACGAGACACAAAGTCTTCTGCTTTAGAGAGACACGTGACACAAAGTCTTCTGCTTTAGAGAGACACGTGACACAAAGTCTTCTGCATGTGAGAGACACGTGACACAAAGTCTTCTGAATTTGAGAGACACGTGACACAAAGTCTTCTGCTTTAGAGAGACAAGTGACACAAAGTCTTCTGCATGTGAGAGACTCATGACAAAAAGTCTTCTGCATGTGAGAGACACGTGACACAAAGTCTTCTGCATGTGAGAGACACGTGACAAAGTCTTCTGCATTTGAGAGGCACGTGACACAAAGTCTTCTGCATGTGAGAGACATGTGACACAAAGTCTTCTACATGTAAGAGACACGTGACACAAAGTCTTCTGCATGTGAGAGACACGTGACAAAGTCTTCTGCATTTGAGAGTCACGTGACACAAAGTCTTCTAAATGTGAGAGACACGTGACAAAGTCTTCTGCATTTGACAGACACATGACACAAAGTCTTCTAAATGTGAGAGACACGTGACACAAAGTCTTCTACATGTGAGAGACACGTGACACAAAGTCTTCTGCATGTGAGAGACACGTGACACAAAGTCTTCTGCATATGAGAGACACGTGACACAAAGTCTTCTGCATGTGAGAGACACGTGACACAAAGTCTTCTTCATGTGAGAGACATGTGACACAAAGTCTTCTGCGATTGAGAGACACGTGACACAAAGTCTTTTGCATGTGAGAGACACGTGACACAAAGTCTTCGGCATGTGAGAGACACGTGACACAAAGTCTTCTACATGTGAGAGACACGTGACACAAAGTCTTCTGCATGTGAGAGACACGTGACACAAAGTCTTCTGCTTTAGAGAGACACGTGACACAAAGTCTTCTACATGTGAGAGACACGTGACACAAAGTCTTCTGCATGTGAGAGAAAGGTGACAGTCTTCTGCGTTTGAGAGACACGTGACACAAAGTCTTCTAAATGTGAGAGACACGTGACAAAGTCTTATGCATGTGAGAGACACGTGACACAAAGTCTTCTACATGTGAGAGACAAGTGACAGTCTTCTGCATTTGAGAGACACGTGACACAAAGTCTTCTGAATGTGAAAGACACGTGACAAAGTCTTATGCATTTGAGAGACACGTGACACAAAGTCTTCTAAATGTGAGAGACACGTGACTCAAAGTCTTCTGCATGTGAGAGACACGTGACACAAAGTCTTCTACATGTGAGAGACAAGAGACACAAAGTCTTCTGCATGTGAGAGACACGTGACACAAAGTCTTCTGCATATGAGAGACACGTGACACAAAGTCTTCTGCATGTGAGAGACACGTGACACAAAGTCTTCTGCATGTGAGAGACACGTGACACAAAGTCTTCTGCTTTAGAGAGACACGTGACACAAAGTCTTCGGCATGTGAGAGACACGTGACACAAAGTCTTCTGCATGTGAGAGACACGTGACACAAAGTCTTCTGCATGTGAGAGACACGTGACACAAAGTCTTCTGCATGTGAGAGACACACGTGACACAAAGTCTTCTGCTTTAGAGAGACACGTGACACAAAGTCTTCTGCATGTGAGAGACACGTGACACAAAGTTTTCTGCATGTGAGAGACACGTGACACAAAATCTTCTGGATGTGAGAGACACGTGACACAAAGTCTTCAACATGTGAGAGACACGTGACACAAAGTCTTCTGCATGAGAGAGACACGTGACAGTCTTCTGCATTTGAGAGACACGTGACACAAAGTCTTCTAAATGTGAGAGACACGTGACAAAGTCTTATGCATGTGAGAGACACGTGACACAAAGTCTTCTACATATGAGAGACACGTGACACAAAGTCTTCTACATGTGAGAGACACGTGACACAAAGTCTTCTGCATATGAGAGACACGTGACACAAAGTCTTCTGCATATGAGAGACACGTGACACAAAGTCTTCTACATGTGAGAGACACGTGACACAAAGTTTTCTACATGTGAGAGACATGTGACACAAAGTCTTCTGCATGTGAGAGACACGTGACACAAAGTCTTCTGCATGTGAGAGACACGTGACCCAAAGTCTTCTACATGTGAGAGACACGTGACACAAAGTCTTTTGCATGTGAGAGACACGTGACACAAAGTCTTCTGCATGTGAGAGACACGTGACACAAAGTCTTCTGCATGTGAGAGACACGTGACACAAAGTCTTCTGCATTTGAGAGACACGTGACACAAAGTCTTCTACATGTGAGAGACACGTGACACAAAGTCTTCTGCATGTGAGAGACACGTGACAGTCTTCTGCGTTTGAGAGACACGTGACACAAAGTCTTCTAAATGTGAGAGACACGTGACAAAGTCTTATGCATGTGAGAGACACGTGACACAAAGTCTTCTACATGTGAGAGACAAGTGACAGTCTTCTGCATTTGAGAGACACGTGACACAAAGTCTTCTGCATGTGAGAGACACGTGACACAAAGTCTTCTGCTTTAGAGAGACACGTGACACAAAGTCTTCGGCATGTGAGAGACACGTGACACAAAGTCTTCTACATGTGAGAGACACGTGACACAAAGTCTTCTGCATGTGAGAGACACGTGACACAAAGTCTTCTGCTTTAGAGAGACACGTGACACAAAGTCTTCTACATGTGAGAGACACGTGACACAAAGTCTTCTGCATGTGAGAGACAGGTGACAGTCTTCTGCGTTTGAGAGACACGTGACACAAAGTCTTCTAAATGTGAGAGACACGTGACAAAGTCTTATGCATGTGAGAGACACGTGACACAAAGTCTTCTACATGTGAGAGACAAGTGACAGTCTTCTGCATTTGAGAGACACGTGACACAAAGTCTTCTGAATGTGAAAGACACGTGACAAAGTCTTATGCATTTGAGAGACAGGTGACACAAAGTCTTCTAAATGTGAGAGACACGTGACTCAAAGTCTTCTGCATGTGAGAGACACGTGACACAAAGTCTTCTACATGTGAGAGACACGTGACACAAAGTCTTCTGCATGTGAGAGAAACGTGACACAAAGTCTTCTGCATGTGAGAGACACGTGACACAAAGTCTTCTGCATGTGAGAGACACGTGACACAAAGTCTTCTGCATGTGAGAGACACGTGACACAAAGTCTTCTGCATGTGAGAGACACGTGACTCAAAGTCTTCTGCATGTGAGAGACAAACGTGACACAAAGTCTTCTGCTTTAGAGAGACACGTGACACAAAGTCTTCTGCATGTGAGAGACACGTGACACAAAGTTTTCTGCATGTGAGAGACACGTGACACAAAATCTTCTGGATGTGAGAGACACGTGACACAAAGTCTTCTACATGTGAGAGACACGTGACACAAAGTCTTCTGCATGAGAGAGACACGTGACAGTCTTCTGCATTTGAGAGACACGTGACACAAAGTCTTCTACATGTGAGAGACACGTGACAAAGTCTTATGCATGTGAGAGACACGTGACACAAAGTCTTCCACATATGAGAGACACGTGACACAAAGTCTTCTACATGTGAGAGACACGTGACACAAAGTTTTCTACATGTGAGAGACATGTGACACAAAGTCTTCTGCATGTGAGAGACACGTGACACAAAGTCTTCTGCATGTGAGAGACACGTGACCCAAAGTCTTCTACATGTGAGAGACACGTGACACAAAGTCTTTTGCATGTGAGAGACACGTGACACAAAGTCTTCTGCATGTGAGAGACACGTGACACAAAGTCTTCTGCATGTGAGAGACACGTGACACAAAGTCTTCTGCATTTGAGAGACACGTGACACAAAGTCTTCTACATGTGAGAGACACGTGACACAAAGTCTTCTGCATGTGAGAGACACGTGACAGTCTTCTGCGTTTGAGAGACACGTGACACAAAGTCTTCTAAATGTGAGAGACACGTGACAAAGTCTTATGCATGTGAGAGACACGTGACACAAAGTCTTCTACATGTGAGAGACAAGTGACAGTCTTCTGCATTTGAGAGACACGTGACACAAAGTCTTCTGCTTTAGAGAGACACGTGACACAAAGTCTTCTGCATGTGAGAAACACGAGACACAAAGTCTTCTGCTTTAGAGAGACACGTGACACAAAGTCTTCTGCATGTGAGAGACACGTGACAGTCTTCTGCATTTGAGAGACACGTGACACAACGTCTTCTACATGTGAGAGACACGTGACAGTCTTCTGCATTTGAGAGACACGTGACACAAAGTCTTCTAAATGTGAGAGACACGTGACTCAAAGTCTTCTGCATGTTAGAGACACGTGACAAAAAGTCTTCTGCTTTAGAGAGACACGTGACACAAAGTCTTCTGCATGTGAGAGACACGTGACACAAAGTCTTCTGCTTTAGAGAGACACGTGACACAAAGTCTTCTGCATGTGAGAGACACGTGACAAAAAGTCTTCTGCTTTAGAGAGACACGTGACACAAAGTCTTCTGCATTTGAGAGAAACGTGACACAAAGTCTTCTACATGTGAGAGACAAGAGACACAAAGTCTTCTGCATGTGAGAGACACGTGACACAAAGTCTTCTGCATATGAGAGACACGTGACACAAAGTCTTCTGCATATGAGAGACACGTGACACAAAGTCTTCTGCATGTGAGAGACACGTGACACGAAGTCTTCTACATGTGAGAGACACGTGACACAAAGTCTTCTACATGTGAGAGACATGTGACACAAAGTCTTCTGCATGTGAGAGACACGTGACACAAAGTCTTCTGCATGTGAGAGACACGTGACACAAAGTCTTCTGCATTTGAGAGACACGTGACACAAAATCTTCTGCATGTGAGAGACACGTGACACAAAATCTTCTGCATGTGAGAGACACGTGACACAAAGTCTTCTGCATGTGAGAGACACGTGACACAAAGTCTTCTGCATGTGAGAGACACGTGACAGTCGTTTGCATTTGAGATACACGTGACACAAAGTCTTCTAAATGTAAGAGACACGTGACACAAAGTCTTCTACATGTGAGAGACACGTGACACAAAGTCTTCTGCATATGAGAGACATGTGACACAAAGTCTTCTGCTTTAGAGAGACACGTGACGCAAAGTCTTCTGCATGTGAGAAACACGAGACACAAAGTCTTCTGCTTTAGAGAGACACGTGACACAAAGTCTTCTGCTTTAGAGAGACACGTGACACAAAGTCTTCTGCATGTGAGAGACACGTGACACAAAGTCTTCTGAATTTGAGAGACACGTGACACAAAGTCTTCTGCTTTAGAGAGACAAGTGACACAAAGTCTTCTGCATGTGAGAGACTCATGACAAAAAGTCTTCTGCATGTGAGAGACACGTGACACAAAGTCTTCTGCATGTGAGAGACACGTGACAAAGTCTTCTGCATTTGAGAGGCACGTGACACAAAGTCTTCTGCATGTGAGAGACATGTGACACAAAGTCTTCTACATGTAAGAGACACGTGACACAAAGTCTTCTGCATGTGAGAGACACGTGACAAAGTCTTCTGCATTTGAGAGTCACGTGACACAAAGTCTTCTAAATGTGAGAGACACGTGACAAAGTCTTCTGCATTTGACAGACACATGACACAAAGTCTTCTAAATGTGAGAGACACGTGACACAAAGTCTTCTACATGTGAGAGACACGTGACACAAAGTCTTCTGCATGTGAGAGACACGTGACACAAAGTCTTCTGCATATGAGAGACACGTGACACAAAGTCTTCTGCATGTGAGAGACACGTGACACAAAGTCTTCTTCATGTGAGAGACATGTGACACAAAGTCTTCTGCGATTGAGAGACACGTGACACAAAGTCTTTTGCATGTGAGAGACACTTGACACAAGGTCTCTGCATCTGAGAGACACGTGACACAAAGTCTTCTGCTTTAGAGAGACACGTGACACAAAGTCTTCTGCATGTGAGAAACACGAGACACAAAGTATTCTGCTTTAGAGAGACACGTGACACAAAGTCTTCTGCATATGAGAGACATGTGACACAAAGTCTTCTGCTTTAGAGAGACACGTGACGCAAAGTCTTCTGCATGTGAGAAACACGAGACACAAAGTCTTCTGCTTTAGAGAGACACGTGACACAAAGTCTTCTGCTTTAGAGAGACACGTGACACAAAGTCTTCTGCATGTGAGAGACACGTGACACAAAGTCTTCTGAATTTGAGAGACACGTGACACAAAGTCTTCTGCTTTAGAGAGACAAGTGACACAAAGTCTTCTGCATGTGAGAGACTCATGACAAAAAGTCTTCTGCATGTGAGAGACACGTGACACAAAGTCTTCTGCATGTGAGAGACACGTGACAAAGTCTTCTGCATTTGAGAGGCACGTGACACAAAGTCTTCTGCATGTGAGAGACATGTGACACAAAGTCTTCTACATGTAAGAGACACGTGACACAAAGTCTTCTGCATGTGAGAGACACGTGACAAAGTCTTCTGCATTTGAGAGTCACGTGACACAAAGTCTTCTAAATGTGAGAGACACGTGACAAAGTCTTCTGCATTTGACAGACACATGACACAAAGTCTTCTAAATGTGAGAGACACGTGACACAAAGTCTTCTACATGTGAGAGACACGTGACACAAAGTCTTCTGCATGTGAGAGACACGTGACACAAAGTCTTCTGCATATGAGAGACACGTGACACAAAGTCTTCTGCATGTGAGAGACACGTGACACAAAGTCTTCTTCATGTGAGAGACATGTGACACAAAGTCTTCTGCGATTGAGAGACACGTGACACAAAGTCTTTTGCATGTGAGAGACACGTGACACAAGGTCTCTGCATCTGAGAGACACGTGACACAAAGTCTTCTGCTTTAGAGAGACACGTGACACAAAGTCTTCTGCATGTGAGAAACACGAGACACAAAGTCTTCTGCTTTAGAGAGACACGTGACACAAAGTCTTCTGCATATGAGAGACACGTGACACAAAGTCTTCTGCATATGAGAGACACGTGACACAAAGTCTTCTGCATGTGAGAGACACGTGACACGAAGTCTTCTACATGTGAGAGACACGTGACACAAAGTCTTCTACATGTGAGAGACATGTGACACAAAGTCTTCTGCATGTGAGAGACACGTGACACAAAGTCTTCTGCATGTGAGAGACACGTGACACAAAGTCTTCTGCATTTGAGAGACACGTGACACAAAATCTTCTGCATGTGAGAGACACGTGACACAAAATCTTCTGCATGTGAGAGACACGTGACACAAAGTCTTCTGCATGTGAGAGACACATGACACAAAGTCTTCTGCATGTGAGAGACACGTGACAGTCGTTTGCATTTGAGATACACGTGACACAAAGTCTTCTAAATGTAAGAGACACGTGACACAAAGTCTTCTACATGTGAGAGACACGTGACACAAAGTCTTCTGCATATGAGAAACACGAGACACAAAGTCTTCTGCTTTAGAGAGACACGTGACACAAAGTCTTCTGCTTTAGAGAGACACGTGACACAAAGTCTTCGGCATGTGAGAGACACGTGACACAAAGTCTTCTACATGTGAGAGACACGTGACACAAAGTCTTCTGCATGTGAGAGACACGTGACACAAAGTCTTCTGCATGTGAGAGACACGTGACACAAAGTCTTCTACATGTGAGAGACACGTGACACAAAGTCTTCTGCATGTGAGAGACACGTGACAGTCTTCTGCGTTTGAGAGACACGTGACACAAAGTCTTCTACATGTGAGAGACAAGTGACAGTCTTCTGCATTTGAGAGACACGTGACACAAAGTCTTCTGAATGTGAAAGACACGTGACAAAGTCTTATGCATTTGAGAGACACGTGACACAAAGTCTTCTAAATGTGAGAGACACGTGACTCAAAGTCTTCTGCATGTGAGAGACACGTGACACAAAGTCTTCTACATGTGAGAGACAAGAGACACAAAGTCTTCTGCATGTGAGAGACACGTGACACAAAGTCTTCTGCATATGAGAGACACGTGACACAAAGTCTTCTGCATGTGAGAGACACGTGACACAAAGTCTTCTGCATGTGAGAGAAACGTGACACAAAGTCTTCTGCATGTGAGAGACACGTGACACAAAGTCTTCTGCATGTGAGAGACACGTGACACAAAGTCTTCTGCATGTGAGAGACACGTGACACAAAGTCTTCTGCATGTGAGAGACACGTGACACAAAGTCTTCTGCATGTGAGAGACACACGTGACACAAAGTCTTCTGCTTTAGAGAGACACGTGACACAAAGTCTTCTGCATGTGAGAGACACGTGACACAAAGTTTTCTGCATGTGAGAGACACGTGACACAAAATCTTCTGGATGTGAGAGACACGTGACACAAAGTCTTCTACATGTGAGAGACACGTGACACAAAGTCTTCTGCATGAGAGAGACACGTGACAGTCTTCTGCATTTGAGAGACACGTGACACAAAGTCTTCTAAATGTGAGAGACACGTGACAAAGTCTTATGCATGTGAGAGACACGTGACACAAAGTCTTCTACATATGAGAGACACGTGACACAAAGTCTTCTACATGTGAGAGACACGTGACACAAAGTCTTCTAAATGTGAGAGACACGTGACAAAGTCTTATGCATTTGAGAGACACGTGACACAAAGTCTTCTAAATGTGAGAGACACGTGACACAAAGTCTTCTGCATATGAGAGACACGTGACACAAAGTCTTCTGCATATGAGAGACACGTGACACAAAGTCTTCTACATGTGAGAGACACGTGACACAAAGTTTTCTACATGTGAGAGACACGTGACACAAAGTCTTCTGCATGTGAGAGACACGTGACCCAAAGTCTTCTACATGTGAGAGACACGTGACACAAAGTCTTTTGCATGTGAGAGACACGTGACACAAAGTCTTCTGCATGTGAGAGACACGTGACACAAAGTCTTCTGCATGTGAGAGACACGTGACACAAAGTCTTCTGCATTTGAGAGACACGTGACACAAAGTCTTCTACATGTGAGAGACACGTGACACAAAGTCTTCTGCATGTGAGAGACACGTGACAGTCTTCTGCGTTTGAGAGACACGTGACACAAAGTCTTCTAAATGTGAGAGACACGTGACAAAGTCTTATGCATGTGAGAGACACGTGACACAAAGTCTTCTACATGTGAGAGACAAGTGACAGTCTTCTGCATTTGAGAGACACGTGACACAAAGTCTTCTGCATGTGAGAGACACGTGACACAAAGTCTTCTGCATATGAGAGACACGTGACACAAAGTCTTCTGCATGTGAGAGACACGTGACACGAAGTCTTCTACATGTGAGAGACACGTGACACAAAGTCTTCTACATGTGAGAGACATGTGACACAAAGTCTTCTGCATGTGAGAGACACGTGACACAAAGTCTTCTGCATGTGAGAGACACGTGACACAAAGTCTTCTGCATTTGAGAGACACGTGACACAAAATCTTCTGCATGTGAGAGACACGTGACACAAAATCTTCTGCATGTGAGAGACACGTGACACAAAGTCTTCTGCATGTGAGAGACACATGACACAAAGTCTTCTGCATGTGAGAGACACGTGACAGTCGTTTGCATTTGAGATACACGTGACACAAAGTCTTCTAAATGTAAGAGACACGTGACACAAAGTCTTCTACATGTGAGAGACACGTGACACAAAGTCTTCTGCATATGAGAAACACGAGACACAAAGTCTTCTGCTTTAGAGAGACACGTGACACAAAGTCTTCTGCTTTAGAGAGACACGTGACACAAAGTCTTCGGCATGTGAGAGACACGTGACACAAAGTCTTCTACATGTGAGAGACACGTGACACAAAGTCTTCTGCATGTGAGAGACACGTGACACAAAGTCTTCTGCATGTGAGAGACACGTGACACAAAGTCTTCTACATGTGAGAGACACGTGACACAAAGTCTTCTGCATGTGAGAGACACGTGACAGTCTTCTGCGTTTGAGAGACACGTGACACAAAGTCTTCTAAATGTGAGAGACACGTGACAAAGTCTTATGCATGTGAGAGACACGTGACACAAAGTCTTCTACATGTGAGAGACAAGTGACAGTCTTCTGCATTTGAGAGACACGTGACACAAAGTCTTCTGAATGTGAAAGACACGTGACAAAGTCTTATGCATTTGAGAGACACGTGACACAAAGTCTTCTAAATGTGAGAGACACGTGACTCAAAGTCTTCTGCATGTGAGAGACACGTGACACAAAGTCTTCTACATGTGAGAGACAAGAGACACAAAGTCTTCTGCATGTGAGAGACACGTGACACAAAGTCTTCTGCATATGAGAGACACGTGACACAAAGTCTTCTGCATGTGAGAGACACGTGACACAAAGTCTTCTGCATGTGAGAGAAACGTGACACAAAGTCTTCTGCATGTGAGAGACACGTGACACAAAGTCTTCTGCATGTGAGAGACACGTGACACAAAGTCTTCTGCATGTGAGAGACACGTGACACAAAGTCTTCTGCATGTGAGAGACACGTGACACAAAGTCTTCTGCATGTGAGAGACACACGTGACATAAAAGTCTTCTGCTTTAGAGAGACACGTGACACAAAGTCTTCTGCATGTGAGAGACACGTGACACAAAGTCTTCTGCATGTGAGAGACACGTGACACAAAGTCTTCTACATGTGAGAGACACGTGACACAAAGTCTTCTGCATGAGAGAGACACGTGACAGTCTTCTGCATTTGAGAGACACGTGACACAAAGTCTTCTAAATGTGAGAGACACGTGACAAAGTCTTATGCATGTGAGAGACACGTGACACAAAGTCTTCTACATATGAGAGACACGTGACACAAAGTCTTCTACATGTGAGAGACACGTGACACAAAGTCTTCTAAATGTGAGAGACACGTGACAAAGTCTTATGCATTTGAGAGACACGTGACACAAAGTCTTCTAAATGTGAGAGACACGTGACACAAAGTCTTCTGCATATGAGAGACACGTGACACAAAGTCTTCTGCATATGAGAGACACGTGACACAAAGTCTTCTACATGTGAGAGACACGTGACACAAAGTTTTCTACATGTGAGAGACATGTGACACAAAGTCTTCTGCATGTGAGAGACACGTGACACAAAGTCTTCTGCATGTGAGAGACACGTGACCCAAAGTCTTCTACATGTGAGAGACACGTGACACAAAGTCTTTTGCATGTGAGAGACACGTGACACAAAGTCTTCTGCATGTGAGAGACACGTGACACAAAGTCTTCTGCATGTGAGAGACACGTGACACAAAGTCTTCTGCATTTGAGAGACACGTGACACAAAGTCTTCTACATGTGAGAGACACGTGACACAAAGTCTTCTGCATGTGAGAGACACGTGACAGTCTTCTGCGTTTGAGAGACACGTGACACAAAGTCTTCTAAATGTGAGAGACACGTGACAAAGTCTTATGCATGTGAGAGACACGTGACACAAAGTCTTCTACATGTGAGAGACAAGTGACAGTCTTCTGCATTTGAGAGACACGTGACACAAAGTCTTCTGCATGTGAGAGACACGTGACACAAAATCTTCTGGATGTGAGAGACACGTGACACAAAGTCTTCTACATGTGAGAGACACGTGACACAAAGTCTTCTGCATAAGAGAGACACGTGACAGTCTTCTGCATTTGAGAGACACGTGACACAAAGTCTTCTAAATGTGAGAGACACGTGACAAAGTCGTATGCATGTGAGAGACACGTGACACAAAGTCTTCTAAATGTGAGAGACACGTGACAAAGTCTTATGCATTTGAGAGACACGTGACACAAAGTCTTCTAAATGTGAGAAACACGTGACACAAAGTCTTCTGCATGTGAGAGACACGTGACACAAAGTCTTCTGCTTTAGAGAGACACGTGACACAAAGTCTTCTACATGTGAGAGACACCTGACACAAAGTCTTCTGCATGTGAGAGACACGTGACAGTCTTCTGCATTTGAGAGACACGTGACACAAAGTCTTCTACATGTGAGAGACACGTGACAGTCTTCTGCATTTGAGAGACACGTGACACAAAGTCTTCTAAATGTGAGAGACACGTGACTCAAAGTCTTCTGCATGTTAGAGACACGTGACAAAAAGTCTTCTGCTTTAGAGAGACACGTGACACAAAGTCTTCTGCATGTGAGAGACACGTGACACAAAGTCTTCTGCTTTAGAGAGACACGTGACACAAAGTCTTCTGCATGTGAGAGACACGTGACACAAAGTCTTCTGCTTTAGAGAGACACGTGACACAAAGTCTTCTGCATTTGAGAGAAACGTGACACAAAGTCTTCTACATGTGAGAGACAAGAGACACAAAGTCTTCTGCATGTGAGAGACACGTGACACAAAGTCTTCTGCATATGAGAGACACGTGACACAAAGTCTTCTGCATGTGAGAGACACGTGACACGAAGTCTTCTACATGTGAGAGACACGTGACAAAAAGTCTTCTACATGTGAGAGACATGTGACACAAAGTCTTCTGCATGTGAGAGACACGTGACACAAAGTCTTCTGCATGTGAGAGACACGTGACACAAAGTCTTCTGCATGTGAGAGACACGTGACAAAGTCTTCTGCATGTGAGAGACACGTGACACAAAGTCTTCTGCATGTGAGAGACACGTGACACAAAGTCTTCTGCATGTGAGAGACACGTGACACAAAGTCTTCTGCATGTGAGAGACACGTGACACAAAGTCTTCTGCTTTAGAGAGACACGTGACACAAAGTCTTCTGCATGTGAGAGACACGTGACACAAAGTTTTCTAAATGTGAGAGACACGTGACTCAAAGTCTTCTGCATGTTAGAGACACGTGACAAAAAGTCTTCTGCTTTAGAGAGACACGTGACACAAAGTCTTCTGCATGTGAGAGACACGTGACACAAAGTCTTCTGCTTTAGAGAGACACGTGACACAAAGTCTTCTGCATGTGAGAGACACGTGACACAAAATCTTCTGCATGTGAGAGACACGTGACACAAAGTCTTCTGCATGTGAGAGACACGTGACACAAAGTCTTCTGCATGTGAGAGACACGTGACACAAAGTCTTCTGCTTTAGAGAGACACGTGACACAAAGTGTTCTGCATGTGAGAGACACGTGACACAAAGTCTTCTGAATTTGAGAGACACGTGACATAAAGTCGTCTGCATGTGAGAGACACGTGACACAAAGTCTTCTGCTTTAGAGAGACAAGTGACACAAAGTCTTCTGCATGTGAGAGACTCATGACAAAAAGTCTTCTGCATGTGAGAGACACGTGACAAAAAGTCTTCTGCATGTGAGAGACACGTGACAAAGTCTTCTGCATTTGAGAGACACGTGACACAAAGTCTTCTGCATGTGAGAGACATGTGACACAAAGTCTTCTACATGTAAGAGACACGTGACACAAAGTCTTCTGCATGTGAGAGACACGTGACAAAGTCTTCTGCATTTGAGAGTCACGTGACACAAAGTCTTCTAAATGTGAGAGACACGTGACAAAGTCTTCTGCATTTGACAGACACATGACACAAAGTCTTCTAAATGTGAGAGACACGTGACACAAAGTCTTCTACATGTGAGAGACACGTGACACAAAGTCTTCTGCATGTGAGAGACACGTGACACAAAGTCTTCTGCATATGAGAGACACGTGACACAAAGTCTTCTGCATGTGAGAGACACGTGACACAAAGTCTTCTGCATGTGAGAGACATGTGACACAAAGTCTTCTGCGATTGAGAGACACGTGACATAAAGCCTTTTGCATGTGAGAGACACGTGACACAAGGTCTCTGCATGTGAGAGACACGTGACACAAAGTCTTCTGCTTTAGAGAGACACGTGACACAAAGTCTTCTGCATGTGAGAAACACGAGACACAAAGTCTTCTGCTTTAGAGAGACACGTGACACAAAGTCTTCTGCATGTGAGAGACACGTGACAGTCTTCTGCGTTTGAGAGACACGTGACACAAAGTCTTCTACATGTGAGAGACACGTGACAAAGTCTTATGCATGTGAGAGACACGTGACACAAAGTCTTCTACATGTGAGAGACAAGTGACAGTCTTCTGCATTTGAGAGACACGTGACACAAAGTCTTCTGCATGTGAGAGACACGTGACACAAAATCTTCTGGATGTGAGAGACACGTGACACAAAGTCTTCTGCATGTGAGAGACACGTGACAAAGTCTTCTGCATTTGAGAGTCACGTGACACAAAGTCTTCTAAATGTGAGAGACACGTGACAAAGTCTTCTGCATTTGACAGACACATGACACAAAGTCTTCTAAATGTGAGAGACACGTGACACAAAGTCTTCTACATGTGAGAGACACGTGACACAAAGTCTTCTGCATGTGAGAGACACGTGACACAAAGTCTTCTGCATATGAGAGACACGTGACACAAAGTCTTCTGCATGTGAGAGACACGTGACACAAAGTCTTCTGCATGTGAGAGACATGTGACACAAAGTCTTCTGCGATTGAGAGACACGTGACATAAAGCCTTTTGCATGTGAGAGACACGTGACACAAGGTCTCTGCATGTGAGAGACACGTGACACAAAGTCTTCTGCTTTAGAGAGACACGTGACACAAAGTCTTCTGCATGTGAGAAACACGAGACACAAAGTCTTCTGCTTTAGAGAGACACGTGACACAAAGTCTTCTGCATGTGAGAGACACGTGACAGTCTTCTGCGTTTGAGAGACACGTGACACAAAGTCTTCTACATGTGAGAGACACGTGACAAAGTCTTATGCATGTGAGAGACACGTGACACAAAGTCTTCTACATGTGAGAGACAAGTGACAGTCTTCTGCATTTGAGAGACACGTGACACAAAGTCTTCTGCATGTGAGAGACACGTGACACAAAATCTTCTGGATGTGAGAGACACGTGACACAAAGTCTTCTACATGTGAGAGACACGTGGCACAAAGTCTTCTGCATGTGAGAGACATGTGACAAAAAGTCTTCTACATGTCAGAGACACGTGACACAAAGTCTTCTGCATGTGAGAGACACGTGACACAAAGTCTTCTGCATGTGAGAGAAACGTGACACAAAGTCTTCTGCATGTGAGAGACACGTGAAACAAAGTCTTCTGCATGTGAGAGACACGTGACACAAAGTCTTCTGCATGTGAGAGACACGTGACACAAAGTCTCCTGCATGTGAGAGACATGTGACACAAAGTCTTCTGCATGTGAGAGACACGTCACACAAAGTCATCTGCATTTGAGAGACACGAGACACAAAGTCTTCTGCAGGTGAGAGACACGTGACACAAAGTCTTCTGCATGTGAGAGACACGTGACACAAAGTCATCTGCATTTGAGAGACACGTGACACAAAGTCATCTGCATTTGAGAGACACGTGACACAAAGTCTTCTGCATGTGAGAGACACGTGACACAAAGTCTTCTGCATGTGAGAGACACGTGAAACAAAGTCTTCTGCATGTGAGAGACACGTGACACAAAGTCTTCTGCATGTGAGAGACACGTGACACAAAGTCTTCTGCATGTGAGAGACACGAGACACAAAGTCATCTGCATGTGAGAGACACGTGACACAAAGTCTTCTGCATGTGAGAGACACGTAACACAAAGTCTTCTGCATGTGAGAGACACGTGACACAAAGTCTTCTGCATGTGAGAGACACGTTACACAAAGTCTTCTGCATGTGAGAGACACGTGACACAAAGTCTTCTGCATGTGAGAGACACGTGACACAAAGTCTTCTGCATGTGAGAGACACGAGACACAAAGTCTTCTGCATGTGAGAGACACGTGACACAAAGTCTTCTCCATGTAAGAGACACGTGACACAAAGTCTTTTGCATGTGAGAGACACGTGACACAGTCTTCTGCATGTGAGAGACACGTGACACAAAGTCTTCTGCATTTGAGAGACAAGTGACACAAAGTCTTCTGCATGTGAGAGACACGTGACACAAAGTCTTCTGCATGTGAGAGACACGTGACACAAAGTCTTCTTCTTTTGAGAGACACGTGACACAAAGTCTTCTGCATGTGAGAGACACGTGACACAAAGTCTTCTGCATTTGAGAGACACGAGACACAAAGTCTTCTGCATTTGAGAGACACGTGACACAAAGTCTTCTACATGTGAGAGACACGTGACACAAAGTCTTCTACATGTGAGAGACACATGACACAAAGTATTCTGCATGTGAGAGACACAAAGTCTTCTGCATGTGAGAGACACGTGACACAAAGTCTTCTGCATGTGAGAGACACGTGACACAAAGTCTTTTGCATGTGAGAGACACGTGACAAAAAGTCTTCTGCATGTGAGAGACACGTGACACAAAGTCTTCTGCATGTGAGAGACACGTGACACAAAGTCTTCTGCATGTGAGAGACACGTGACACAAAGTCTCCTGCATGTGAGAGACACGTGACACAAAGTCTTCTGCATGTGAGAGACACGTTACACAAAGTCATCTGCATTTGAGAGACACGTGACACAAAGTCTTCTGCATGTGAGAGACACGTGACACAAAGTCTTCTGCATGTGAGAGACACGTGACACAAAGTCTTCTGCATGTGAGAGACACGTGACACAAAGTCTTCTGCATGTGAGACACGTGACACAAAGTCTTCTGCATGTGAGAGACACGTGACACAAAGTCTTCTGCTTTTGAGAGACACGTGACACAAAGTCTTCTGCATGTGAGAGACACGTGACACAAAGTCTTCTGCATTTGAGAGACACGAGACACAAAGTCTTCTGCATTTGAGAGACACGTGACACAAAGTCTTCTACATGTGAGAGACACATGACACAAAGTCTTCTGCATGTGAGAGACACAAAGTCTTCTGCATGTGAGAGACACGTGACACAAAGTCTTCTGCATGTGAGAGACACGTGACACAAAGTCTTCTGCATGTGAGAGACACGTGACACAAAGTCTTCTGCATTTGAGAGACACGTGACACAAAGTCTTCTACATGTGAGAGACACATGACACAAAGTCTTCTACATGTGAGAGACACAAAGTCTTCTGCATGTGAGAGACACGTGACACAAAGTCTTCTGCATGTGAGAGACACGTGACAAAAAGTCTTCTACATGTCAGAGACACGTGACACAAAGTCTTCTGCATGTGAGAGACACGTGACACAAAGTCTTCTGCATGTGAGAGACACGTGACACAAAGTCTTCTGCATGTGAGAGACACGTGACACAAAGTCTTCTACATGTGAGAGACACGTGAAACAAAGTCTTCTGCATGTGAGAGACACGTGACACAAAGTCTTCTGCATGTGAGAGACACGTGACACAAAGTCTCCTGCATGTGAGAGACACGTGACACAAAGTCTTCTGCATGTGAGAGACACGTGACACAAAGTCATCTGCATTTGAGAGACACGTGACACAAAGTCATCTGCATTTGAGAGACACGTGACACAAAGTCTTCTGCATGTGAGAGACACGTGACACAAAGTCTTCTGCATGTGAGAGACACGTGACACAAAGTCTTCTGCATGTGAGAGACACGTGACACAAAGTCTTCTGCATGTGAGAGACACGTGAAACAAAGTCTTCTGCATGTGAGAGACACGTGACACAAAGTCTTCTGCATGTGAGAGACACGTGACACAAAGTCTTCTGCATGTGAGAGACACGTGACACAAAGTCTTCTGCATGTGAGAGACACGAGACACAAAGTCATCTGCATGTGAGAGACACGTGACACAAAGTCTTCTGCATGTGAGAGACACGTAACACAAAGTCTTCTGCATGTGAGAGACACGTGACACAAAGTCTTCTGCATGTGAGAGACACGTTACACAAAGTCTTCTGCATGTGAGAGACACGTGACACAAAGTCGTCTGCATGTGAGAGACACGTGACACAAAGTCTTCTGCATGTGAGAGACACGAGACACAAAGTCTTCTGCATGTGAGAGACACGTGACACAAAGTCTTCTCCATGTAAGAGACACGTGACACAAAGTCTTTTGCATGTGAGAGACACGTGACACAGTCTTCTGCATGTGAGAGACACGTGACACAAAGTCTTCTGCATTTGAGAGACAAGTGACACAAAGTCTTCTGCATGTGAGAGACACGTGACACAAAGTCTTCTGCATGTGAGAGACACGTGACACAAAGTCTTCTGCTTTTGAGAGACACGTGACACAAAGTCTTCTGCATTTGAGAGACACATGACACAAAGTCTTCTGCATTTGAGAGACACGAGACACAAAGTCTTCTGCATTTGAGAGACACGTGACACAAAGTCTTCTACATGTGAGAGACACGTGACACAAAGTCTTCTACATGTGAGAGACACATGACAAAAAGTCTTCTGCATGTGAGAGACACAAAGTCTTCTGCATGTGAGAGACACAAAGTCTTCTGCATGTGAGAGACACGTGACACAAAGTCTTCTGCATGTGAGAGACACGTGACACAAAGTCTTTTGCATGTGAGAGACACGTGACAAAAAGTCTTCTGCATGTGAGAGACACGTGACACAAAGTCTTCTGCATGTGAGAGACACGTGACACAAAGTCTTCTGCATGTGAGACACGTGACACAAAGTCTTCTGCATGTGAGAGACACGTGACACAAAGTCTTCTGCTTTTGAGAGACACGTGACACAAAGTCTTCTGCATGTGAGAGACACGTGACACAAAGTCTTCTGCATTTGAGAGACACGAGACACAAAGTCTTCTGCATTTGAGAGACACGTGACACAAAGTCTTCTACATGTGAGAGACACATGACACAAAGTCTTCTGCATGTGAGAGACACAAAGTCTTCTGCATGTGAGAGACACGTGACACAAAGTCTTCTGCATGTGAGAGACACGTGACACAAAGTCTTCTGCATGTGAGAGACACGTGACACAAAGTCTTCTGCATTTGAGAGACACGTGACACAAAGTCTTCTACATGTGAGAGACACATGACACAAAGTCTTCTACATGTGAGAGACACAAAGTCTTCTGCATGTGAGAGACACGTGACACAAAGTCTTCTGCATTTGAGAGACACGTGACACAAAGTCTTCTACATGTGAGAGACACATGACACAAAGTCTTCTACATGTGAGAGACACAAAGAGTTCTGCATGTGAGAGACACGTGACACAAAGTCTTCTACATGTGAGAGACACATGACACAAAGTCTTCTGCATGTGAGAGACACGTGACACAAAGTCATCTGCATTTGAGAGACACGAGACACAAAGTCTTCTGCATGTGAGAGACACGTGACACAAAGTCTTCTGCATGTGAGAGACACAAAGTCTTCTGCATGTGAGAGACAAGTGACACAAAGTCTTCTGCATGTGAGAGACACGTGACACAAAGTCTTTTGCATGTGAGAGACACGTGACAAAAAGTCTTCTGCATGTGAGAGACACGTGACACAAAGAGTTCTGCATGTGAGAGACACGTGACACAAAGTCTTCTACATGTGAGAGACACATGACACAAAGTCTTCTGCATGTGAGAGACACGTGACACAAAGTCATCTGCATTTGAGAGACACGTGACACAAAGTCTTCTGCATGTGAGAGACACGTGACACAAAGTCTTCTGCATGTGAGAGACACGTGACACAAAGTCTTCTGCATGTGAGAGACACGTGACACAAAGTCTTCTGCATGTGAGAGACACGTGACAAAAAGTCTTCTGCATGTGAGAGACACGTGACACAAAGTCTTCTGCATGTGAGAGACACGTGACACAAAGTCTTCTGCATGTGAGAGACACGTGACACAAAGTCTTCTTCATGTGAGAGACACGTGACACAAAGTCTTCTGCATGTGAGAGACACGTGACACAAAGTCTTCTGCATGTGAGAGACACGAGACACAAAGTCTTCTGCATTTGAGAGACACGAGACACAAAGTCTTCCTGCATGTGAGAGACACGTGACACAAAGTCTTCTGCATTTGAGAGACACGTGACACAAAGTCTTCTGCATGTGAGAGACACGTGACACAAAGTCTTCTACATGTCAGAGACACGTGACACAAAGTCATCTGCATGTGAGAGACACGTGACACAAAGTCTTCTGCATGTGAGAGACACGTAACACAAAGTCTTCTGCATGTGAGAGACACGTGACACAAAGTCTTCTGCATGTGAGAGACACGTGACACAAAGTCTTCTGCATGTGAGAGACACGTGACACAAAGTATTCTCCATGTAAGAGACACGTGACACAAAGTCTTTTGCATGTGAGAGACACGTGACACAGTCTTCTGCATGTGAGAGACACGTGACACAAAGTCATCTGCATTTGAGAGACACGAGACACAAAGTCTTCTGCATGTGAGAGACACGTGACATAAAGTCTTCTGCATTTGATAGACAGAAGACACAAAGTCTTCTGCATGTGAGAGACACGAGACACAAAGTCATCTGCATGTGAGAGACACGTGACACAAAGTCTTCTGCATGTGAGAGACACGTAACACAAAGTCTTCTGCATGTGAGAGACACGTGACACAAAGTCTTCTGCATGTGAGAGACACGTTACACAAAGTCTTCTGCATGTGAGAGACACGTGACACAAAGTCTTCTGCATGTGAGAGACACGTGACACAAAGTCTTCTGCATGTGAGAGACACGTTACACAAAGTCTTCTGCATGTGAGAGACACGTGACACAAAGTCTTCTGCATGTGAGAGACACGTGACACAAAGTCTTCTGCATGTGAGAGACACGAGACACAACGTCTTCTGCATGTGAGAGACACGTGACACAAAGTCTTCTCCATGTAAGCGACACTTGACACAAAGTCTTCTGCATGTGAGAGACACGTGACACAAAGTCTTCTGCATTTGAGAGACACGTGACCCAGTCTTCTGCATTTGAGAGACACGTGACACAAAGTCTTCTGCATGTGAGAGACACGTGAAACAAAGAATTCTACATGTGAAAGACACGTGACACAAAGTCTTCTGCATGTGAGAGACACGTGACACAAAGTCTTCTGCATGTGAGAGACACGTGACACAAAGTCTTCTGCATGTGAGAGACACGTGACACAAAGTCATCTGCATTTGAGAGACACGAGACACAAAGTCTTCTGCATGTGAGAGACACGTGACATAAAGTCTTCTGCATTTGATAGACAGAAGACACAAAGTCTTCTGCATGTGAGAGACACGAGACACAAAGTCATCTGCATGTGAGAGACACGTGACACAAAGTCTTCTGCATGTGAGAGACACGTAACACAAAGTCTTCTGCATGTGAGAGACACGTGACACAAAGTCTTCTGCATGTGAGAGACACGTTACACAAAGTCTTCTGCATGTGAGAGACACGTAACACAAAGTCTTCTGCATGTGAGAGACACGTGACACAAAGTCTTCTGCATGTGAGAGACACGTGACACAAAGTCTTCTGCATTTGAGAGACAAGAGACACAAAGTCTTCTGCATTTGAGAGACACGTGACACAAAGTCTTCTACATGTGAGAGACACAAAGTCTTCTGCATGTGAGAGACACGTGACACAAAGAGTTCTGCATGTGAGAGACACGTGACACAAAGTCTTCTACATGTGACAGACATATGACACAAAGTCTTCTGCATGTGAGAGACACGTGACACAAAGTCTCCTGCATGTGAGAGACACGTGACACAAAGTCTTCTGCATGTGAGAGACACGTGACACAAAGTCATCTGCATTTGAGAGACACGTGACACAAAGTCATCTGCATTTGAGAGACACGTGACACAAAGTCTTCTGCATGTGAGAGACACGTGACACAAAGTCTTCTGCATGTGAGAGACACGTGACACAAAGTCTTCTGCATGTGAGAGACACGTGACACAAAGTCTTCTGCATGTGAGAGACACGTGAAACAAAGTCTTCTGCATGTGAGAGACACGTGACACAAAGTCTTCTGCATGTGAGAGACACGTGACACAAAGTCTTCTGCATGTGAGAGACACGTGACACAAAGTCTTCTGCATGTGAGAGACACGAGACACAAAGTCATCTGCATGTGAGAGACACGTGACACAAAGTCTTCTGCATGTGAGAGACACGTAACACAAAGTCTTCTGCATGTGAGAGACACGTGACACAAAGTCTTCTGCATGTGAGAGACACGTTACACAAAGTCTTCTGCATGTGAGAGACACGTGACACAAAGTCGTCTGCATGTGAGAGACACGTGACACAAAGTCTTCTGCATGTGAGAGACACGAGACACAAAGTCTTCTGCATGTGAGAGACACGTGACACAAAGTCTTCTCCATGTAAGAGACACGTGACACAAAGTCTTTTGCATGTGAGAGACACGTGACACAGTCTTCTGCATGTGAGAGACACGTGACACAAAGTCTTCTGCATTTGAGAGACAAGTGACACAAAGTCTTCTGCATGTGAGAGACACGTGACACAAAGTCTTCTGCATGTGAGAGACACGTGACACAAAGTCTTCTGCTTTTGAGAGACACGTGACACAAAGTCTTCTGCATTTGAGAGACACGTGACACAAAGTCTTCTGCATTTGAGAGACACGAGACACAAAGTCTTCTGCATTTGAGAGACACGTGACACAAAGTCTTCTACATGTGAGAGACACGTGACACAAAGTCTTCTACATGTGAGAGACACATGACAAAAAGTCTTCTGCATGTGAGAGACACAAAGTCTTCTGCATGTGAGAGACACAAAGTCTTCTGCATGTGAGAGACACGTGACACAAAGTCTTCTGCATGTGAGAGACACGTGACACAAAGTCTTTTGCATGTGAGAGACACGTGACAAAAAGTCTTCTGCATGTGAGAGACACGTGACACAAAGTCTTCTGCATGTGAGAGACACGTGACACAAAGTCTTCTGCATGTGAGACACGTGACACAAAGTCTTCTGCATGTGAGAGACACGTGACACAAAGTCTTCTGCTTTTGAGAGACACGTGACACAAAGTCTTCTGCATGTGAGAGACACGTGACACAAAGTCTTCTGCATTTGAGAGACACGAGACACAAAGTCTTCTGCATTTGAGAGACACGTGACACAAAGTCTTCTACATGTGAGAGACACGTGACACAAAGTCTTCTGCATGTGAGAGACACGTGACACAAAGTCTTCTGCATGTGAGAGACACGTGACACAAAGTCTTCTGCATTTGAGAGACACGTGACACAAAGTCTTCTACATGTGAGAGACACATGACACAAAGTCTTCTACATGTGAGAGACACAAAGTCTTCTGCATGTGAGAGACACGTGACACAAAGTCTTCTGCATTTGAGAGACACGTGACACAAAGTCTTCTACATGTGAGAGACACATGACACAAAGTCTTCTACATGTGAGAGACACAAAGAGTTCTGCATGTGAGAGACACGTGACACAAAGTCTTCTACATGTGAGAGACACATGACACAAAGTCTTCTGCATGTGAGAGACACGTGACACAAAGTCATCTGCATTTGAGAGACACGAGACACAAAGTCTTCTGCATGTGAGAGACACGTGACACAAAGTCTTCTGCATTTGAGAGACACGTGACACAAAGTCTTCTACATGTGAGAGACACATGACACAAAGTCTTCTGCATGTGAGAGAATCAAAGTCTTCTGCATGTGAGAGACACGTGACACAAAGTCTTCTGCATGTGAGAGACACAAAGTCTTCTGCATGTGAGAGACAAGTGACACAAAGTCTTCTGCATGTGAGAGACACGTGACACAAAGTCTTTTGCATGTGAGAGACACGTGACAAAAAGTCTTCTGCATGTGAGAGACACGTGACACAAAGAGTTCTGCATGTGAGAGACACGTGACACAAAGTCTTCTACATGTGAGAGACACATGACACAAAGTCTTCTGCATGTGAGAGACACGTGACACAAAGTCATCTGCATTTGAGAGACACGTGACACAAAGTCTTCTGCATTTGAGAGACACGTGACACAAAGTCTTCTGCATGTGAGAGACACGTGACAAAAAGTCTTCTGCATGTGAGAGACACGTGACACAAAGTCTTCTGCATGTGAGAGACACGTGACAAAAAGTCTTCTGCATGTGAGAGACACGTGACACAAAGTCTTCTGCATGTGAGAGACACGTGACACAAAGTCTTCTGCATGTGAGAGACACGTGACACAAAGTCTTCTTCATGTGAGAGACACGTGACACAAAGTCTTCTGCATGTGAGAGACACGTGACACAAAGTCTTCTGCATGTGAGAGACACGAGACACAAAGTCTTCTGCATTTGAGAGACACGAGACACAAAGTCTTCCTGCATGTGAGAGACACGTGACACAAAGTCTTCTGCATTTGAGAGACACGTGACACAAAGTCTTCTGCATGTGAGAGACACGTGACACAAAGTCTTCTACATGTCAGAGACACGTGACACAAAGTCATCTGCATGTGAGAGACACGTGACACAAAGTCTTCTGCATGTGAGAGACACGTAACACAAAGTCTTCTGCATGTGAGAGACACGTGACACAAAGTCTTCTGCATGTGAGAGACACGTGACACAAAGTCTTCTGCATGTGAGAGACACGTGACACAAAGTATTCTCCATGTAAGAGACACGTGACACAAAGTCTTTTGCATGTGAGAGACACGTGACACAGTCTTCTGCATGTGAGAGACACGTGACACAAAGTCATCTGCATTTGAGAGACACGAGACACAAAGTCTTCTGCATGTGAGAGACACGTGACATAAAGTCTTCTGCATTTGATAGACAGAAGACACAAAGTCTTCTGCATGTGAGAGACACGAGACACAAAGTCATCTGCATGTGAGAGACACGTGACACAAAGTCTTCTGCATGTGAGAGACACGTAACACAAAGTCTTCTGCATGTGAGAGACACGTGACACAAAGTCTTCTGCATGTGAGAGACACGTTACACAAAGTCTTCTGCATGTGAGAGACACGTGACACAAAGTCTTCTGCATGTGAGAGACACGTGACACAAAGTCTTCTGCATGTGAGAGACACGTTACACAAAGTCTTCTGCATGTGAGAGACACGTGACACAAAGTCTTCTGCATGTGAGAGACACGTGACACAAAGTCTTCTGCATGTGAGAGACACGAGACACAACGTCTTCTGCATGTGAGAGACACGTGACACAAAGTCTTCTCCATGTAAGCGACACTTGACACAAAGTCTTCTGCATGTGAGAGACACGTGACACAAAGTCTTCTGCATTTGAGAGACACGTGACCCAGTCTTCTGCATTTGAGAGACACGTGACACAAAGTCTTCTGCATGTGAGAGACACGTGAAACAAAGACTTCTACATGTGAAAGACACGTGACACAAAGTCTTCTGCATGTGAGAGACACGTGACACAAAGTCTTCTGCATGTGAGAGACACGTGACACAAAGTCTTCTGCATGTGAGAGACACGTGACACAAAGTCATCTGCATTTGAGAGACACGAGACACAAAGTCTTCTGCATGTGAGAGACACGTGACATAAAGTCTTCTGCATTTGATAGACAGAAGACACAAAGTCTTCTGCATGTGAGAGACACGAGACACAAAGTCATCTGCATGTGAGAGACACGTGACACAAAGTCTTCTGCATGTGAGAGACACGTAACACAAAGTCTTCTGCATGTGAGAGACACGTGACACAAAGTCTTCTGCATGTGAGAGACACGTTACACAAAGTCTTCTGCATGTGAGAGACACGTAACACAAAGTCTTCTGCATGTGAGAGACACGTGACACAAAGTCTTCTGCATGTGAGAGACACGTGACACAAAGTCTTCTGCATTTGAGAGACACGAGACACAAAGTCTTCTGCATTTGAGAGACACGTGACACAAAGTCTTCTACATGTGAGAGACACAAAGTCTTCTGCATGTGAGAGACACGTGACACAAAGAGTTCTGCATGTGAGAGACACGTGACACAAAGTCTTCTACATGTGACAGACATATGACACAAAGTCTTCTGCATTGGAGAGACACAAAGTCTTCTGCATGTGAGAGACACGTGACACAAAGTCTTCTGCATGTGAGAGACACGTGACACAAAGTCTTCTGCATGTGAGAGACACGTTACACAAAGTCTTCTGCATGTGAGAGACACGTGACACAAAGTCTTCTGCATGTGAGATACACGTGACACAAAGTCTTCTACATGTGAGAGACACGTGACACAAAGTCTTCTGCATGTGAGAGACACGAGACACAAAGTCTTCTGCATGTGAGAGACACGTGACAAAAAGTCTTCTGCATGTGAGAGACACGTTACACAAAGTCTTCTGCATGTGAGAGACACGTGACACAAAGTCTTCTGCATGTGAGAGACACGTGACACAAAGTCTTCTACATGTGAGAGACACGTGACACAAAGTCTTCTGCATGTGAGAGACACGAGACACAAAGTCTTCTGCATGTGAGAGACACGTGACACAAAGTCTTCTCCATGTAAGAGACACGTGACACAAAGTCTTTTGCATGTGAGAGACACGTGACACAGTCTTCTGCATGTGAGAGACACGTTACACAAAGTCTTCTGCATTTGAGAGACACGTGACACAAAGTCTTCTGCATTTGAGAGACACGTGACACAAAGTCTTCTGCATGTGAGAGACACGTGAAACAAAGACTTCTACATGTGAGAGACACGTGACACAAAGTCTTCTGCATGTGAGAGACACGTGACACAAAGTCTTCTGCATGTGAGAGACACGTGAAACAAAGTCTTCTGCATGTGAGAGACACGTGACACAAAGTCTTCTGCATGTGAGAGACACGTGACACAAAGTCTTCTGCTTTTGAGAGACACGTGACACAAAGTCTTCTGCATGTGAGAGACACGTGACACAAAGTCTTCTGCATTTGAGAGACAAGAGACACAAAGTCTTCTGCATTTGAGAGACACGTGACACAAAGTCTTCTACATGTGAGAGACACAAAGTCTTCTGCATGTGAGAGACACGTGACACAAAGTCTTCTGCATGTGAGAGACACGTGACACAAAGAGTTCTGCATCTGAGAGACATGTGACACAAAGTCTTCTAAATGTGAGAGACACATGACACAAAGTCTTCTGCATGTGAGAGACACAAAGTCTTCTGCATGTGAGAGACACGTGACACAAAGTCTTCTGCATGTGAGAGACACGTGACACAAAGTCTCCTGCATGTGAGAGACACGTGACACAAAGTCTTCTGCATGTGAGAGACACGTGACACAAAGTCATCTGCATTTGAGAGACACGTGACACAAAGTCTTCTACATGTGAGAGACACATGACACAAAGTCGTCTGCATGTGAGAGACACGTGACACAAAGTCATCTGCATGTGAGAGACACAAAGTCTTCTGCATGTGAGAGACACGTGACACAAAGTCTTCTGCATGTGAGAGACACGTGACACAAAGTCTTCTGCATGTGAGAGACACGTTACACAAAGTCTTCTGCATGTGAGAGACACGTGACACAAAGTCTTCTGCATGTGAGAGACACGTGACACAAAGTCTTCTGCATGTGAGAGACACGTTACACAAAGTCTTCTGCATGTGAGAGACACGTGACACAAAGTCTTCTGCATGTGAGAGACACGTGACACAAAGTCTTCTGCATGTGAGAGACACGAGACACAACGTCTTCTGCATGTGAGAGACACGTGACACAAAGTCTTCTCCATGTAAGCGACACTTGACACAAAGTCTTCTGCATGTGAGAGACACGTGACACAAAGTCTTCTGCATTTGAGAGACACGTGACACAGTCTTCTGCATTTGAGAGACACGTGACACAAAGTCTTCTGCATGTGAGAGACACGTGAAACAAAGACTTCTGCATGTGAGAGACACGTGACACAAAGTCTTCTGCATGTGAGAGACACGTGACACAAAGTCATCTGCATTTGAGAGACACGAGACACAAAGTCTTCTGCATGTGAGAGACACGTGACATAAAGTCTTCTGCATTTGATAGACAGAAGACACAAAGTCTTCTGCATGTGAGAGACACGTGACACAAAGTCATCTGCATTTGAGAGACACGAGACACAAAGTCTTCTGCATGTGAGAGACACGTGACACAAAGTCTTCTGCATGTGAGAGACAAGTGACACAAAGTCTTCTGCATTTGAGAGACACGTGACACAAAGTGTTCTGCATGTGATAGACACGTGACACAAAGTCTTCTGCATTTGAGAGACACGAGACACAAAGTCTTCTGCATTTGAGAGACACGTGACACAAAGTCTTCTGCTTTTGAGAGACACGTGACACAAAGTCTTCTGCATGTGAGAGACGCGTGACACAAAGTCTTCTGCTTTTGAGAGACACGAGACACAAAGTCTTCTGCATTTGAGAGACACGAGACACAAAGTCCTCTGCATTTGAGAGACACGTGACACAAAGTCTTCTGCATGTGAGAGACACGTGACACAAAGAGTTCTGCATGTGAGAGACACGTGACACAAAGTCTTTTGCATGTGAGAGACACGTGACACAGTCTTCTGCATGTGAGAGACACGTGACACAAAGTCATCTGCATTTGAGAGACACGAGACACAAAGTCTTCTGCATGTGAGAGACACGTGACATAAAGTCTTCTGCATTTGATAGACAGAAGACACAAAGTCTTCTGCATGTGAGAGACACGAGACACAAAGTCATCTGCATGTGAGAGACACGTGACACAAAGTCTTCTGCATGTGAGAGACACGTAACACAAAGTCTTCTGCATGTGAGAGACACGTGACACAAAGTCTTCTGCATGTGAGAGACACGTTACACAAAGTCTTCTGCATGTGAGAGACACGTGACACAAAGTCTTCTGCATGTGAGAGACACGTGACACAAAGTCTTCTGCATGTGAGAGACACGTTACACAAAGTCTTCTGCATGTGAGAGACACGTGACACAAAGTCTTCTGCATGTGAGAGACACGTGACACAAAGTCTTCTGCATGTGAGAGACACGAGACACAACGTCTTCTGCATGTGAGAGACACGTGACACAAAGTCTTCTCCATGTAAGCGACACTTGACACAAAGTCTTCTGCATGTGAGAGACACGTGACACAAAGTCTTCTGCATTTGAGAGACACGTGACCCAGTCTTCTGCATTTGAGAGACACGTGACACAAAGTCTTCTGCATGTGAGAGACACGTGAAACAAAGACTTCTACATGTGAAAGACACGTGACACAAAGTCTTCTGCATGTGAGAGACACGTGACACAAAGTCTTCTGCATGTGAGAGACACGTGACACAAAGTCTTCTGCATGTGAGAGACACGTGACACAAAGTCATCTGCATTTGAGAGACACGAGACACAAAGTCTTCTGCATGTGAGAGACACGTGACATAAAGTCTTCTGCATTTGATAGACAGAAGACACAAAGTCTTCTGCATGTGAGAGACACGAGACACAAAGTCATCTGCATGTGAGAGACACGTGACACAAAGTCTTCTGCATGTGAGAGACACGTAACACAAAGTCTTCTGCATGTGAGAGACACGTGACACAAAGTCTTCTGCATGTGAGAGACACGTTACACAAAGTCTTCTGCATGTGAGAGACACGTAACACAAAGTCTTCTGCATGTGAGAGACACGTGACACAAAGTCTTCTGCATGTGAGAGACACGTGACACAAAGTCTTCTGCATTTGAGAGACACGAGACACAAAGTCTTCTGCATTTGAGAGACACGTGACACAAAGTCTTCTACATGTGAGAGACACAAAGTCTTCTGCATGTGAGAGACACGTGACACAAAGAGTTCTGCATGTGAGAGACACGTGACACAAAGTCTTCTACATGTGACAGACATATGACACAAAGTCTTCTGCATTGGAGAGACACAAAGTCTTCTGCATGTGAGAGACACGTGACACAAAGTCTTCTGCATGTGAGAGACACGTGACACAAAGTCTTCTGCATGTGAGAGACACGTTACACAAAGTCTTCTGCATGTGAGAGACACGTGACACAAAGTCTTCTGCATGTGAGATACACGTGACACAAAGTCTTCTACATGTGAGAGACACGTGACACAAAGTCTTCTGCATGTGAGAGACACGAGACACAAAGTCTTCTGCATGTGAGAGACACGTGACAAAAAGTCTTCTGCATGTGAGAGACACGTTACACAAAGTCTTCTGCATGTGAGAGACACGTGACACAAAGTCTTCTGCATGTGAGAGACACGTGACACAAAGTCTTCTACATGTGAGAGACACGTGACACAAAGTCTTCTGCATGTGAGAGACACGAGACACAAAGTCTTCTGCATGTGAGAGACACGTGACACAAAGTCTTCTCCATGTAAGAGACACGTGACACAAAGTCTTTTGCATGTGAGAGACACGTGACACAGTCTTCTGCATGTGAGAGACACGTTACACAAAGTCTTCTGCATTTGAGAGACACGTGACACAAAGTCTTCTGCATTTGAGAGACACGTGACACAAAGTCTTCTGCATGTGAGAGACACGTGAAACAAAGACTTCTACATGTGAGAGACACGTGACACAAAGTCTTCTGCATGTGAGAGACACGTGACACAAAGTCTTCTGCATGTGAGAGACACGTGAAACAAAGTCTTCTGCATGTGAGAGACACGTGACACAAAGTCTTCTGCATGTGAGAGACACGTGACACAAAGTCTTCTGCTTTTGAGAGACACGTGACACAAAGTCTTCTGCATGTGAGAGACACGTGACACAAAGTCTTCTGCATTTGAAAGACAAGAGACACAAAGTCTTCTGCATTTGAGAGACACGTGACACAAAGTCTTCTACATGTGAGAGACACAAAGTCTTCTGCATGTGAGAGACACGTGACACAAAGTCTTCTGCATGTGAGAGACACGTGACACAAAGAGTTCTGCATCTGAGAGACATGTGACACAAAGTCTTCTAAATGTGAGAGACACATGACACAAAGTCTTCTGCATGTGAGAGACACAAAGTCTTCTGCATGTGAGAGACACGTGACACAAAGTCTTCTGCATGTGAGAGACACGTGACACAAAGTCTCCTGCATGTGAGAGACACGTGACACAAAGTCTTCTGCATGTGAGAGACACGTGACACAAAGTCATCTGCATTTGAGAGACACGTGACACAAAGTCTTCTACATGTGAGAGACACATGACACAAAGTCGTCTGCATGTGAGAGACACGTGACACAAAGTCATCTGCATGTGAGAGACACAAAGTCTTCTGCATGTGAGAGACACGTGACACAAAGTCTTCTGCATGTGAGAGACACGTGACACAAAGTCTTCTGCATGTGAGAGACACGTTACACAAAGTCTTCTGCATGTGAGAGACACGTGACACAAAGTCTTCTGCATGTGAGAGACACGTGACACAAAGTCTTCTGCATGTGAGAGACACGTTACACAAAGTCTTCTGCATGTGAGAGACACGTGACACAAAGTCTTCTGCATGTGAGAGACACGTGACACAAAGTCTTCTGCATGTGAGAGACACGAGACACAACGTCTTCTGCATGTGAGAGACACGTGACACAAAGTCTTCTCCATGTAAGCGACACTTGACACAAAGTCTTCTGCATGTGAGAGACACGTGACACAAAGTCTTCTGCATTTGAGAGACACGTGACACAGTCTTCTGCATTTGAGAGACACGTGACACAAAGTCTTCTGCATGTGAGAGACACGTGAAACAAAGACTTCTGCATGTGAGAGACACGTGACACAAAGTCTTCTGCATGTGAGAGACACGTGACACAAAGTCATCTGCATTTGAGAGACACGAGACACAAAGTCTTCTGCATGTGAGAGACACGTGACATAAAGTCTTCTGCATTTGATAGACAGAAGACACAAAGTCTTCTGCATGTGAGAGACACGTGACACAAAGTCATCTGCATTTGAGAGACACGAGACACAAAGTCTTCTGCATGTGAGATACACGTGACACAAAGTCTTCTACATGTGAGAGACACGTGACACAAAGTCTTCTGCATGTGAGAGACACGAGACACAAAGTCTTCTGCATGTGAGAGACACGTGACAAAAAGTCTTCTGCATGTGAGAGACACGTTACACAAAGTCTTCTGCATGTGAGAGACACGTGACACAAAGTCTTCTGCATGTGAGAGACACGTGACACAAAGTCTTCTACATGTGAGAGACACGTGACACAAAGTCTTCTGCATGTGAGAGACACGAGACACAAAGTCTTCTGCATGTGAGAGACACGTGACACAAAGTCTTCTCCATGTAAGAGACACGTGACACAAAGTCTTTTGCATGTGAGAGACACGTGACACAGTCTTCTGCATGTGAGAGACACGTTACACAAAGTCTTCTGCATTTGAGAGACACGTGACACAAAGTCTTCTGCATTTGAGAGACACGTGACACAAAGTCTTCTGCATGTGAGAGACACGTGAAACAAAGACTTCTACATGTGAGAGACACGTGACACAAAGTCTTCTGCATGTGAGAGACACGTGACACAAAGTCTTCTGCATGTGAGAGACACGTGAAACAAAGTCTTCTGCATGTGAGAGACACGTGACACAAAGTCTTCTGCATGTGAGAGACACGTGACACAAAGTCTTCTGCTTTTGAGAGACACGTGACACAAAGTCTTCTGCATGTGAGAGACACGTGACACAAAGTCTTCTGCATTTGAGAGACAAGAGACACAAAGTCTTCTGCATTTGAGAGACACGTGACACAAAGTCTTCTACATGTGAGAGACACAAAGTCTTCTGCATGTGAGAGACACGTGACACAAAGTCTTCTGCATGTGAGAGACACGTGACACAAAGAGTTCTGCATCTGAGAGACATGTGACACAAAGTCTTCTAAATGTGAGAGACACATGACACAAAGTCTTCTGCATGTGAGAGACACAAAGTCTTCTGCATGTGAGAGACACGTGACACAAAGTCTTCTGCATGTGAGAGACACGTGACACAAAGTCTCCTGCATGTGAGAGACACGTGACACAAAGTCTTCTGCATGTGAGAGACACGTGACACAAAGTCATCTGCATTTGAGAGACACGTGACACAAAGTCTTCTACATGTGAGAGACACATGACACAAAGTCGTCTGCATGTGAGAGACACGTGACACAAAGTCATCTGCATGTGAGAGACACAAAGTCTTCTGCATGTGAGAGACACGTGACACAAAGTCTTCTGCATGTGAGAGACACGTGACACAAAGTCTTCTGCATGTGAGAGACACGTTACACAAAGTCTTCTGCATGTGAGAGACACGTGACACAAAGTCTTCTGCATGTGAGAGACACGTGACACAAAGTCTTCTGCATGTGAGAGACACGTTACACAAAGTCTTCTGCATGTGAGAGACACGTGACACAAAGTCTTCTGCATGTGAGAGACACGTAACACAAAGTCTTCTGCATGTGAGAGACACGTGACACAAAGTCTTCTGCATGTGAGAGACACGTTACACAAAGTCTTCTGCATGTGAGAGACACGTAACACAAAGTCTTCTGCATGTGAGAGACACGTGACACAAAGTCTTCTGCATGTGAGAGACACGTGACACAAAGTCTTCTGCATTTGAGAGACACGAGACACAAAGTCTTCTGCATTTGAGAGACACGTGACACAAAGTCTTCTACATGTGAGAGACACAAAGTCTTCTGCATGTGAGAGACACGTGACACAAAGAGTTCTGCATGTGAGAGACACGTGACACAAAGTCTTCTACATGTGACAGACATATGACACAAAGTCTTCTGCATTGGAGAGACACAAAGTCTTCTGCATGTGAGAGACACGTGACACAAAGTCTTCTGCATGTGAGAGACACGTGACACAAAGTCTTCTGCATGTGAGAGACACGTTACACAAAGTCTTCTGCATGTGAGAGACACGTGACACAAAGTCTTCTGCATGTGAGATACACGTGACACAAAGTCTTCTACATGTGAGAGACACGTGACACAAAGTCTTCTGCATGTGAGAGACACGAGACACAAAGTCTTCTGCATGTGAGAGACACGTGACAAAAAGTCTTCTGCATGTGAGAGACACGTTACACAAAGTCTTCTGCATGTGAGAGACACGTGACACAAAGTCTTCTGCATGTGAGAGACACGTGACACAAAGTCTTCTACATGTGAGAGACACGTGACACAAAGTCTTCTGCATGTGAGAGACACGAGACACAAAGTCTTCTGCATGTGAGAGACACGTGACACAAAGTCTTCTCCATGTAAGAGACACGTGACACAAAGTCTTTTGCATGTGAGAGACACGTGACACAGTCTTCTGCATGTGAGAGACACGTTACACAAAGTCTTCTGCATTTGAGAGACACGTGACACAAAGTCTTCTGCATTTGAGAGACACGTGACACAAAGTCTTCTGCATGTGAGAGACACGTGAAACAAAGACTTCTACATGTGAGAGACACGTGACACAAAGTCTTCTGCATGTGAGAGACACGTGACACAAAGTCTTCTGCATGTGAGAGACACGTGAAACAAAGTCTTCTGCATGTGAGAGACACGTGACACAAAGTCTTCTGCATGTGAGAGACACGTGACACAAAGTCTTCTGCTTTTGAGAGACACGTGACACAAAGTCTTCTGCATGTGAGAGACACGTGACACAAAGTCTTCTGCATTTGAAAGACAAGAGACACAAAGTCTTCTGCATTTGAGAGACACGTGACACAAAGTCTTCTACATGTGAGAGACACAAAGTCTTCTGCATGTGAGAGACACGTGACACAAAGTCTTCTGCATGTGAGAGACACGTGACACAAAGAGTTCTGCATCTGAGAGACATGTGACACAAAGTCTTCTAAATGTGAGAGACACATGACACAAAGTCTTCTGCATGTGAGAGACACAAAGTCTTCTGCATGTGAGAGACACGTGACACAAAGTCTTCTGCATGTGAGAGACACGTGACACAAAGTCTCCTGCATGTGAGAGACACGTGACACAAAGTCTTCTGCATGTGAGAGACACGTGACACAAAGTCATCTGCATTTGAGAGACACGTGACACAAAGTCTTCTACATGTGAGAGACACATGACACAAAGTCGTCTGCATGTGAGAGACACGTGACACAAAGTCATCTGCATGTGAGAGACACAAAGTCTTCTGCATGTGAGAGACACGTGACACAAAGTCTTCTGCATGTGAGAGACACGTGACACAAAGTCTTCTGCATGTGAGAGACACGTTACACAAAGTCTTCTGCATGTGAGAGACACGTGACACAAAGTCTTCTGCATGTGAGAGACACGTGACACAAAGTCTTCTGCATGTGAGAGACACGTTACACAAAGTCTTCTGCATGTGAGAGACACGTGACACAAAGTCTTCTGCATGTGAGAGACACGTGACACAAAGTCTTCTGCATGTGAGAGACACGAGACACAACGTCTTCTGCATGTGAGAGACACGTGACACAAAGTCTTCTCCATGTAAGCGACACTTGACACAAAGTCTTCTGCATGTGAGAGACACGTGACACAAAGTCTTCTGCATTTGAGAGACACGTGACACAGTCTTCTGCATTTGAGAGACACGTGACACAAAGTCTTCTGCATGTGAGAGACACGTGAAACAAAGACTTCTGCATGTGAGAGACACGTGACACAAAGTCTTCTGCATGTGAGAGACACGTGACACAAAGTCATCTGCATTTGAGAGACACGAGACACAAAGTCTTCTGCATGTGAGAGACACGTGACATAAAGTCTTCTGCATTTGATAGACAGAAGACACAAAGTCTTCTGCATGTGAGAGACACGTGACACAAAGTCATCTGCATTTGAGAGACACGAGACACAAAGTCTTCTGCATGTGAGATACACGTGACACAAAGTCTTCTACATGTGAGAGACACGTGACACAAAGTCTTCTGCATGTGAGAGACACGAGACACAAAGTCTTCTGCATGTGAGAGACACGTGACAAAAAGTCTTCTGCATGTGAGAGACACGTTACACAAAGTCTTCTGCATGTGAGAGACACGTGACACAAAGTCTTCTGCATGTGAGAGACACGTGACACAAAGTCTTCTACATGTGAGAGACACGTGACACAAAGTCTTCTGCATGTGAGAGACACGAGACACAAAGTCTTCTGCATGTGAGAGACACGTGACACAAAGTCTTCTCCATGTAAGAGACACGTGACACAAAGTCTTTTGCATGTGAGAGACACGTGACACAGTCTTCTGCATGTGAGAGACACGTTACACAAAGTCTTCTGCATTTGAGAGACACGTGACACAAAGTCTTCTGCATTTGAGAGACACGTGACACAAAGTCTTCTGCATGTGAGAGACACGTGAAACAAAGACTTCTACATGTGAGAGACACGTGACACAAAGTCTTCTGCATGTGAGAGACACGTGACACAAAGTCTTCTGCATGTGAGAGACACGTGAAACAAAGTCTTCTGCATGTGAGAGACACGTGACACAAAGTCTTCTGCATGTGAGAGACACGTGACACAAAGTCTTCTGCTTTTGAGAGACACGTGACACAAAGTCTTCTGCATGTGAGAGACACGTGACACAAAGTCTTCTGCATTTGAGAGACAAGAGACACAAAGTCTTCTGCATTTGAGAGACACGTGACACAAAGTCTTCTACATGTGAGAGACACAAAGTCTTCTGCATGTGAGAGACACGTGACACAAAGTCTTCTGCATGTGAGAGACACGTGACACAAAGAGTTCTGCATCTGAGAGACATGTGACACAAAGTCTTCTAAATGTGAGAGACACATGACACAAAGTCTTCTGCATGTGAGAGACACAAAGTCTTCTGCATGTGAGAGACACGTGACACAAAGTCTTCTGCATGTGAGAGACACGTGACACAAAGTCTCCTGCATGTGAGAGACACGTGACACAAAGTCTTCTGCATGTGAGAGACACGTGACACAAAGTCATCTGCATTTGAGAGACACGTGACACAAAGTCTTCTACATGTGAGAGACACATGACACAAAGTCGTCTGCATGTGAGAGACACGTGACACAAAGTCATCTGCATGTGAGAGACACAAAGTCTTCTGCATGTGAGAGACACGTGACACAAAGTCTTCTGCATGTGAGAGACACGTGACACAAAGTCTTCTGCATGTGAGAGACACGTTACACAAAGTCTTCTGCATGTGAGAGACACGTGACACAAAGTCTTCTGCATGTGAGAGACACGTGACACAAAGTCTTCTGCATGTGAGAGACACGTTACACAAAGTCTTCTGCATGTGAGAGACACGTGACACAAAGTCTTCTGCATGTGAGAGACACGTGACACAAAGTCTTCTGCATGTGAGAGACACGAGACACAACGTCTTCTGCATGTGAGAGACACGTGACACAAAGTCTTCTCCATGTAAGCGACACTTGACACAAAGTCTTCTGCATGTGAGAGACACGTGACACAAAGTCTTCTGCATTTGAGAGACACGTGACACAGTCTTCTGCATTTGAGAGACACGTGACACAAAGTCTTCTGCATGTGAGAGACACGTGAAACAAAGACTTCTGCATGTGAGAGACACGTGACACAAAGTCTTCTGCATGTGAGAGACACGTGACACAAAGTCATCTGCATTTGAGAGACACGAGACACAAAGTCTTCTGCATGTGAGAGACACGTGACATAAAGTCTTCTGCATTTGATAGACAGAAGACACAAAGTCTTCTGCATGTGAGAGACACGTGACACAAAGTCATCTGCATTTGAGAGACACGAGACACAAAGTCTTCTGCATGTGAGAGACACGTGACATAAAGTCTTCTGCATTTGATAGACAGAAGACACAAAGTCTTCTGCATGTGAGAGACACGTGACACAAAGTCTTCTGCATGTGAGAGACAAGTGACACAAAGTCTTCTGCATTTGAGAGACACGTGACACAAAGTGTTCTGCATGTGATAGACACGTGACACAAAGTCTTCTGCATTTGAGAGACACGAGACACAAAGTCTTCTGCATTTGAGAGACACGTGACACAAAGTCTTCTGCTTTTGAGAGACACGTGACACAAAGTCTTCTGCATGTGAGAGACGCGTGACACAAAGTCTTCTGCTTTTGAGAGACACGAGACACAAAGTCTTCTGCATTTGAGAGACACGAGACACAAAGTCCTCTGCATTTGAGAGACACGTGACACAAAGTCTTCTGCATGTGAGAGACACGTGACACAAAGAGTTCTGCATGTGAGAGACACGTGACACAAAGTCTTCTGCATGTGAGAGACACAAAGTCTTCTGCATGTGAGAGACACGTGACACAAAGTCTTCTGCATGTGAGAGACACGTGACACAAAGTCTTCTGCATGTGAGAGACACGTGACACAAAGTCTTTTGCATGTGAGAGACACCTGACAAAAAGTCTTCTGCATGTGAGAGACACGTGACACAAAGTCTTCTGCATGTGAGAGACACGTGACACAAAGTCTTCTACATGTGAGAGACACGTGACACAAAGTCTTCTGCATTTGAGAGACACGTGACACAAAGTCTTCTGCATGTGAGAGACACGTGACACAAAGTCTTCTACATGTGAGACACACGTGACACTAAATCTTCTGCATGTGAGAGACACGTGACACAAAGTCTTCTGCATGTGAGAGACACGTGACACAAAGTCTTCTGCATGTGAGAGACACGTGACACAAAGTCTTCCGCATGTGAGAGACACAAGACACAAAGTCTTCTGCATGTGAGAGACACGTGACACAAAGTCTTCTGCATGTCAGAGACACGAGACACAAAGTCGTCTGCATTTGAGAGACACGTGACACAAAGTCTTCTGCATGTGAGAGACACGTGACACAAAGTCTTCTGCATGTGAGGGACATGTGACACAAAGTCTTCTGCATTTGAGAGACACGTGACACAAAGTCGTCTGCATGTGAGAGACACGAGACACAAAGTCTTCTGCATTCGAGAGACACGTGACACAAAGTCTTCTGCATTTGAGGGACACGAGACACAAAGTCTTCTGCATTCGAGAGACACGTGACACAAAGTCTTCTGCATGTGAGAGACACGAGACACAAAGTCTTCTGCATTCGAGAGACACGTGACACAAAGTCTTCTGCATTTGAGGGACACGTGACACAAAGTCTTCTGCATGTGAGAGACACGTGACACAAAGTCTTTTACATGTGAGAGACACGTAACACAAAGTCTTCTGCATGTGAGAGACACGTGACACAAAGTCTTCTGCATGTGAGAGACACGTGACACAAAGTCTTCTGCATGTGAGAGACACGTGACACAAAGTCTTCTGCATGTGAGAGACACGTGACACAAAGTCTTCTACATGTGAGAGACACGTGACACAAAGTCTTCTGCATGTGAGAGACACGTGACAGTCTTCTGCATTTGAGAGACACGTGACACAAAGTCTTCTGCATGTGAGAGACACGTGACACAAAGTCTTCTGCATGTGAGAGACACGTGACACAAAGTCTTCTACATGTGAGAGACACGTGACACAAAGTCTTCTGCATGTGAGAGACACGTGACAGTCTTCTGCATTTGAGAGACACGTGACACAAAGTCTTCTGCATGTGAGAGACACGTGACACAAAGTCTTCTGCATGTGAGAGACACGTGACACAAAGTCTTCTACATGTGAGAGACACGTGACACAAAGTCTTCTGCATGTGAGAGACACGTGACAGTCTTCTGCATTTGAGAGACACGTGACACAAAGTCTTCTGCATGTGAGAGACACGTGACACAAAGTCTTCTGCATGTGAGAGACACGTGACACATATTGGCGGCGGTGGTTGGATGGTTTATTGCTCGGAGAGTTTTTTTGACGCCTCCAATGGTCCGATTCCAGACTCTTCTGCAGTTGAACAGAATGTGGGCGGGGCTTGCTGCTCAGGCAAACGAAGTACAACTTTTACTAATGAAATCACTTCAACGATGTTAAAAGGAGGTCGGCCCTTAGAGGTCAGAGTTATGAGCTGCTATATTTTATGCTGTGAAAACATACATTTATTGCGGATGTGGAACCTGAACCAGAAGCTTTTGCCAGTATTATCTTAGTTCCCCCATTCATAGTAAAACGGGAACAGAGGTACCGGGGAATATAGGTACCGGGGAATATAGGTACCGGGGAATATCAGTACAGGGGAACATAGGTACCGGGGAATATCGGTACCGGGGAACATAGGTACCGGGGAACAGAGGTACCGGGGAACATAGGTTCCCGGGGAACATAGGTACCGGGAAATATAGGTACCTGGGAACATAGGTACCGGGGAACATAGGTACCGGGGAACATAGGTACCGGGAAATATAGGTACCGGGGAACATAAGTACCGGGGAACATAGGTACCGGGGAACATAGGTACCGGGGAACATAGGTACCGGGGAATATAGGTACCTGGGAACATAGGTACCGGGGAACATAGGTACCTGGGAACATAGGTACCGGGGAACATAGGTACCTGGGAACATAAGTACCGGGGAATATAGGTACCTGGGAACATAGGTACCGGGGAACAGAGGTACCGGGGAACATAGGTACCGGGGAACATAGGTACCGGGGAACATAGGTACCGGGAAATATAGGTACCGGGGAACATAGGTACCGGGGAATATAGGTACCGGGGAACATAGGTACCGGGGAACATAGGTACCGGGGAACAGAGGTACCGGGGAACATAGGTACCGGGGAACATAGGTACCGGGGAATATAGGTACCGGGGAACATAGGTACCGGGGAACATAGGTACCGGGGAACAGAGGTACCGGGGAACAGAGGTACCGGGGAACATAGGTACCGGGGAACATAGGTACCGGGGAACAGAGGTACCGGGGAACAGAGGTACCGGGGAACATAGGTACCGGGGAACATAGGTACCGGGGAATATAGGTACCGGGGAACAGAGGTACCGGGGAACAGAGGTACCGGGGAACATAGGTACCGGGGAACATAGGTACCGGTTAAAAGCTAATGACAGCTGATTTTTCGTATGTTCCCTTTAAGCAGAAACAGTGTCACATGTCGGGCCCTGTACACTGTCCGTACAGTGAGATGTCTCTCCAAGCACACATCGGGGACTGTTTACAAGTGTCTCCTCTCAACACGACGTCCCATCAGCAACATGCTCCTGATGTGTCCGGGCCCCGTCCCGGCGTCAGGAGGCCAAGCGTCTGAGATCTAAAGAAGCTTGGAGACATGTGGTAACGTTGTCGGCTCTGAGGCAGCACAACACAGGCCGGTCCCTCCGGGGCCCCCCGCCTGTGTGTGCGTGCAGTGGGGGGTCGGCTGCTGTGAAAGGCTCACGGGGGAGACAACATGCTCCTGATCCCCGGGTCCAGATGTGGGGCTCGTCCGGCCGGCCTCCCATCTCCCCGGCTGCTGATTGCACAATGGCTCTGCTGGAGAAAAGGCTTCTTTGAGTGAGCGCGTGCCGACTAGGGGGGAGGGACACAGGCCCTCTGACAGCGTCGCCTTAGCAACCGCCACAAAATGAGCACTGACATCCTGACTTTGCTTTGAAACTCGTCTTCCCCACACGCTGGAGATTACCGTGAAAAAAAACCACCAGCAGCCACTCTCGGCTTGTCTCCTATTTATATTAAAATGAGTTCCCTGCTCACGGGCCTAATGTATGTATTTTGTTCATTTTACTGTGCGCCGCGTTTCCTCCCTGACTCGCCGCTCGCCCCCCGTTGGGGTAAACACAACATTGCTATGATAGCGCTTGCATTTTTGGCGCGCTCCAAACACTGCAGAGAAGCAGAAACACTCTTTCTAAGCTCTGCCACTCCCTCTCTCCCTCCCTCTCTCCCTCTCTCCCTCTCTCCCTCTCTCCCTCCCTCCCTCCCTCTCTCCCTCTCTCCCTCCATCCATCCCTCTCTCTCCCTCCCTCGCTCCCTCCCTCCCTCCCTCGCTCCCTCTCCCTCTCCCTCCCTCTCTCTCTCCCTCCCTCTCCCCCTCCCTCTCTCTCTCCCTCCCTCTCCCTCCCTCCCTCCCTCTCTCCCTCCCTCTCTCCCTCCCTCCCTCCCTCCCTCTCCCTCTCTCCCTCCCTCTCTCCCTCTCTCCCTCCCTCCCTCCCTCCCTCTCCCTCTCTCCCTCCCTCTCTCCCTCTCTCCCTCCCTCCATCCCTCTCTCTCCCTCCCTCGCTCCCTCCCTCCCTCTCTCCCTCCCTCCCTCTCCCTCTCTCCCTCCCTCCCTCTCTCCCTCCCTCCCTCTCTCTCTCCCTCCCTCTCTCCCTCCCTCCCTCCCTCTCCCTCTCTCCCTCCCTCTCTCCCTCTCTCCCTCCCTCCATCCCTCTCTCTCCCTCCCTCGCTCCCTCCCTCCCTCTCTCCCTCCCTCCCTCTCCCTCTCTCCCTCCCTCCCTCTCTCCCTCCCTCCCTCTCTCTCCCTCCCCCTCCTTCCCTCCCTCTCTCCCTCCCTCCCTCCCTCTCTCCCTCCCTCTCCCTCTCCCTCTCTCCCTCGCTCCCTCTCCCTCCCTCCCTCCCTCTCTCCCTCCCTCTCTCCCTCCCTCCCTCCCTCTCTCCCTCCCTCTCCCCCTCCCTCTCTCTCTCCCTCCCTCTCCCCCTCCCTCTCTCTCCCTCGCTCCCTCCTTCCCTCCCTCCGTCTCCCCCTCCTCTCTGTCCTCCCTCACTTCCAGCCAAGGTATTCAGCTCCTGTGATTACAAACAGTCATAATGGCGGCGTCTCCCGGGGGCCGGCGGAGGTACCCCACAGCTACTCGGAGCGTTTTGGAGTCGCGCTTTGCCAGGGCTGTGCTAGACTCCTGGATGGCAGCTTTTTGTTAATAAAATGGAGAGCAAATTGTGCTTCCTCCCGATAGCGGGCCTGGGCGGGTGAGGAGCGAACGCGTGAATACATTATAAAGTAATGAGTTAGCGCAGGAGAGGGTCAGGGGCCTCAGAACTGCACTGCTCCGGCGCTCATGGATTAGTCATTGGGGTTTGAAGAGCCAGCCAGAGGTGCAGTTCAACAGTGTTACACATAGCAACAGTTGCTATGAGTGGCGGCGGCGGCGGCAGCGCTTTCAGGCGCGGAGGGCTGTTTTGTGTATGAATGCTGGTGATGAGCCCACAGACAGGCATACACACTGAGCAGTGGGCACCGGGGAATGGGAGGGGGTCACGAGGGGGTCATGGGGAGCCGCAGAGGAAGTGACACTGTAGGACTGCACCAGCTGGAGGGACTCATTACTACTAACTACTGACTACTTTCTCTCAAAGTGGGGAATCCGACTTTATAAGATAAGAGATAAGATATTCCTTTATTGTCCCACATGGGGAAACGCAGGTAGATACAGAGGTAGATCCAGAAGAACAGATCACTTATAGGAAGTCTGAAAAACACTTTCAGTAGAAGATCTCCTATAAACAAAAACTCCCATAGACAAATAAATAAATACATAAATACCATTGCATGTGATCCCGACAGTAATTGCACATGAATATGTGTCACGACAGCACATAGATTGCGTTATTTGAATACATTTTGTTTCGTAAAAACAGCCTTTTCTGATCAAATCCGACAGGTTCATGATGTCTGCTGCTCAAAATAATGTTGTTTATGGATGGAGAACCTGGAAGAAAGAGTCGAGGCTGCACATTGGTCATTCAGCCTGTTTTCTGCTGTAAAGCTGCGCATGTGCCAGGTAATTCACACATGTGAAGATGAACACGGTGCCAAAGGGTTTGTGAGGCGGGCATATTAGCACAGATTAGCACAGGTTAGCACAGATTAGCAGTCTCACAGAGAGCAAGTATCACACTGTTCCATCAATAGAACAACTATTGTCTTTAACTCACTAGAACGTAGCTCGAACGTAACTGCGATAAGTGTATGAAGTGTACGAAGTGTACAAAATGTACGAAGTGTACGAAGTGTGTGAAGTGGAAGTGTATGAAGTGTATGAAATGCACGAAGTGTACGAAGTGTGTGAAGTGTACGAAGTGCATGAAGTGCGTGAAGTGTACGAAGTGTGTGAAGTGTACGAAGTGTGTGAAGTGTACGAAGTGCATGAAGTGCGTGAAGTGTACGAAGTGTGTGAAGTGTGTGAAGTGTACGAAGTGTACGAAGTGTGTGAAGTGTGTGAAGTGTACGAAGTGTGTGAAGTGTACGAAGTGCATGAAGTGCGTGAAGTGTACGAAGTGTGTGAAGTGTGTGAAGTGTACGAAGTGTACGAAGTGTGTGAAGTGTGTGAAGTGTACGAAGTGTGTGAAGTGTGTGAAGTGTACAAAGTGTGTGAAGTGTGTGAAGTGTACGAAGTGTGTGAAGTGTACGAAGTGTGTGAAGTGTGTGAAGTGTGTGAAGTGTACAAAGTGTATGAAGTGTGTGAAGTGTACGAAGTGTGTTAAGTGTGTGAAGTGTACGAAGTGTGTGAAGTGTGTGAAGTGTGCGAAGTGTGTGAAGTGTACGAAGTGTACGAAGTGTGTGAAGTGTGTGAAGTGTACGAAGTGTGTGAAGTGTGTGAAGTGTGCGAAGTGTGTGAAGTGTACGAAGTGTACGAAGTGTACGAAGTGTGTGAAGTGTGTGAAGTATACGAAGTGTACAAAGTGCATAAAGTGTGGAGCTGAGAGACTCGTGTCTTTAGACTGAGCACCTGTGTCAGTGCTGTGTGTGCGTCTCCGGGGTCCCCAGGGTGCTACTGCTGCATCACCCGATGGATTTAGTAGATTAGCAATACATTGATATAATTTAGATGTTCAAATCAAATCAAATCAAATCAATTTATTTTTGTAAAATCACAACAACAGTTGCCTCTGAGGGCCACAGGGAGAAATGATGTTCTTTCCCTCATAATTTCTCGAATAAATTCAAGATGTGTTGAAGGCCAAATTATATTATTTGTGGCAAAGTAGTGACATTTCCTCCATCAGACACGATGCCCCTGATATCATATATCATATCATATTTCATATCATATATCATATCATATATCATATCATATATCATATCATATTTCATATCATATACCATATATCATATCATATATCATATCATATATCATATCATATATCATATCATAAATCATATATCATATACCATATCATATATCATATCATATACCATATATCATATATATCATATATCATATCATATATCATATCATATATCATATCATATATCATATCATATATCATATACAATATATATCATATCATATATCACATCATATATCATATCATATGTCATATCATATACCATATATCATATCATATCATATATCATATCATATATCACATCATATATCATATCATATATCATATCATATATCATATCATATATCATATACCATATATCATATACCATATATCATATAATATATCATATCATATATCATATCATATATCATATATCATATATCATATATCATATCATATACCATATATCATATATCATATACATGCTTTGTTCTTTGTGTCTTTAGCTAATCTAAAAAATGTTGGTGGTAAAATGGAGCCGCCTTGACTCTACCCTTTAAGTGCCAGTGCTTTCCTCCTCAGTCTGTGCCCTTTACAGTGCTCACTTCACTCTCCAACGCTGAGCTCTACAGAGACTGCAGAATGTGTCTTTTATGAGAAATGGCACAGATCTGAATATTACCTCCACTTTGTAATGTTCACCTCGTCTCCAACTCCACTCCATCCAGAGAGGAGGAGGCGAGAGGAGGGAGGAGAGAAGAATAAGAAGAGGAAAGGAAAAGGGGGCGAAAGAGAAAGAGAAGAGGAGAGGGGGGGAGAGAAGATGAGAGAAAGATGAGAGGAAGATAAGAGGAGGATGAGAAAAAGGTGAGAGGAAGATGAGAGGAGGATGACAGGAAGATGAGAGGAAGATGAGAGGAAGATGAGAGGAGGATGAGAAGAAGGTGAGAGGAAGATGAGAGGAGGATGACAGGAAGATGAGAGGAAGATGAGAGGAAGATGAGAGGAGGATGAGAGGAAGAGTAGAGGAGGAGGAGAGGAGGATGAGAGGAAGAGGAGAGGAAGATGAGAGGAGGATGAGAGGAAGAGGAGAGGAAGATGAGAGGAGGATGAGAGGAGGATGAGAGGAAGTTGAGAGGAAGATGAGAGGAAGATGAGCGGAAGATGAGAGGAAGAGGAGAGGAAGAGGAGAGGAGGATGAGAGGAGGATGAGAGGAAGATGAGAGGAAGATGAGAGGAAGTTAAGAGGAGGATGAGAGGAAGATGAGCGGAAGATGAGAGGAAGATGAGAGGAAGATGAGAGGAGGATGAGAGGAAGATGAGAGGAAGATGAGAGGAAGATGAGAGTAAGATGAGAGGAGGATGAGAGGAAGATGAGAGGAAGATGAGAGGAAGGTGAGAGGAAGATGAGAGGAAGATGAGAGGAAGGTGAGAGGAAGATGAGAGGAGGATGAGAGGAAGATGAGAAGAGGATGCGAGGAAGATGAGAGGAGGATGAGAGGAAGATGAGAGGAAGATGAGAGGAGGGTGAGAGGAGGCTGAGAGGAAGATGAGCGGAAGATGAGAGGAGGATGAGCGGAAGATGAGAGGAGGATGAGAGGAAGATGAGAGGAAGATGAGAGGAGAGGAAGAGGAGAGGAAGATGAGGAGGATGAGAGGAGGATGAGAGGAAGATGAGAGGAGGATGAGAGGAAGATGAGAGGAAGATGAGAGGAGGGTGAGAGGAGGATGAGAGGAAGATGAGAGGAAGATGAGAGGAAGATGAGAGGAAGATGAGAGGAAGATGAGCGGAAGATGAGAGGAAGAGGAGAGGAAGAGGAGAGGAGGATGAGAGGAAGATGAGAGGAAGATGAGAGGAAGTTGAGAGGAGGATGAGAGGAGGATGAGAGGAAGATGAGAGGAAGATGAGAGGAGGATGAGATGAAGATGAGAGGAGGATGAGAGGAAGATGAGAGGAAGATGAGAGGAGAGTGAGAGGAAGATGAGAGTAAGATGAGAGGAGGATGAGAGGAAGATGAGAGGAAGATGAGAGGAAGGTGAGAGGAAGATGAGAGGAAGATGAGAGGAGGATGAGAGGAAGATGAGAAGAGGATGAGAGGAAGATGAGGGGAAGATGAGAGGAGGATGAGAGGAAGATGAGAGGAAGATGAGAGGAGGATGAGAGGAAGAGTAGAGGAGGAGGAGAGGAGGATGAGAGGAAGAGGAGAGGAAGATGAGAGGAGGATGAGAGGAAGAGGAGAGGAAGATGAGAGGAGGATGAGAGGAGGATGAGAGGAAGTTGAGAGGAAGATGAGAGGAAGATGAGCGGAAGATGAGAGGAAGAGGAGAGGAAGAGGAGAGGAGGATGAGAGGAGGATGAGAGGAAGATGAGAGGAAGATGAGAGGAAGTTAAGAGGAGGATGAGAGGAAGATGAGCGGAAGATGAGAGGAAGATGAGAGGAAGATGAGAGGAGGATGAGAGGAAGATGAGAGGAGGATGAGATGAAGATGAGAGGAGGATGAGAGGAAGATGAGAGGAAGTTGAGAGGAAGATGAGAGGAAGATGAGCGGAAGATGAGAGGAAGAGGAGAGGAAGAGGAGAGGAGGATGAGAGGAAGATGAGAGGAAGATGAGAGGAAGTTAAGAGGAGGATGAGAGGAAGATGAGCGGAAGATGAGAGGAAGATGAGAGGAGGATGAGAGGAAGATGAGAGGAAGGTGAGAGGAGGATGACAGGAAGATGAGAGGAAGATGAGAGGAAGATGAGAGGAGGATGAGAGGAAGAGTAGAGGAGGAGGAGAGGAGGATGAGAGGAAGAGGAGAGGAAGATGAGAGGAGGATGAGAGGAAGAGGAGAGGAAGATGAGAGGAGGATGAGAGGAGGATGAGAGGAAGTTGAGAGGAAGATGAGAGGAAGATGAGTGGAAGATGAGAGGAAGAGGAGAGGAAGAGGAGAGGAGGATGAGAGGAGGATGAGAGGAAGATGAGAGGAAGATGAGAGGAAGTTAAGAGTAGGATGAGAGGAAGATGAGCGGAAGATGAGAGGAAGATGAGAGGAAGATGAGAGGAGGATGAGAGGAAGATGAGAGGAAGATGAGAGGAGGATGAGATGAAGATGAGAGGAGGATGAGAGGAAGATGAGAGGAAGATGAGAGGAAGGTGAGAGGAAGATGAGAGGAAGATGAGAGGAAGGTGAGAGGAAGATGAGAGGAGGATGAGAGGAAGATGAGAAGAAGATGAGAGGAAGGTGAGAGGAAGATGAGAGGAAGATGAGAGGAAGGTGAGAGGAAGATGAGAGGAGGATGAGAGGAAGATGAGAAGAGGATGCGAGGAAGATGAGAGGAGGATGAGAGGAAGATGAGAGGAGGATGAGAAAAAGGTGAGAGGAAGATGAGAGGAGGATGACAGGAGGATGACAGGAAGATGAGAGGAAGATGAGAGTAAGATGAGAGGAGGATGAGAGGAAGATGAGAGGAAGATGAGAGGAAGGTGAGAGGAAGATGAGAGGAAGATGAGAGGAAGGTGAGAGGAAGATGAGAGGAGGATGAGAGGAAGATGAGAAGAGGATGCGAGGAAGATGAGAGGAGGATGAGAGGAAGATGAGAGGAAGATGAGAGGAGGGTGAGAGGAGGATAAGAGGAAGATGAGCGGAAGATGAGAGGAGGATGAGAGGAAGATGAGCGGAAGATGAGAGGAGGATGAGAGGAAGATGAGAGGAAGATGAGAGGAGAGGAAGAGGAGAGGAAGATGAGGAGGATGAGAGGAGGATGAGAGGAAGATGAGAGGAGGATGAGAGGAAGATGAGAGGAGGGTGAGAGGAGGATGAGAGGAAGATGAGAGGAAGATGAGAGGAAGATGAGAGGAAGATGAGCGGAAGATGAGAGGAAGAGGAGAGGAAGAGGAGAGGAGGATGAGAGGAAGATGAGAGGAAGTTGAGAGGAGGATGAGAGGAGGATGAGAGGAAGATGAGAGGAAGATGAGAGGAGGATGAGATGAAGATGAGAGGAGGATGAGAGGAAGATGAGAGGAAGATGAGAGGAGAGTGAGAGGAAGATGAGAGTAAGATGAGAGGAGGATGAGAGGAAGATGAGAGGAAGATGAGAGGAAGGTGAGAGGAAGATGAGAGGAAGATGAGAGGAGGATGAGAGGAAGATGAGGGGAAGATGAGAGGAGGATGAGAGGAAGATGAGAGGAAGATGAGAGGAAGATGAGCGGAAGATGAGAGGAAGAGGAGAGGAAGAGGAGAGGATGAAGAGAGGAGGATGAGAGGAAGATGAGAGGAAGTTGAGAGGAGGATGAGAGGAAGATGAGAGGAATATGAGAGGAAGATAAGAGGAGGATGAGAGGAAGATGAGAGGAAGATGAGAGGAGGATGAGAGGAAGATGAGAGGAAGATGAGAGGAGGATGAGATGAAGATGAGAGGAGGATGAGAGGAAGATGAGAGGAAGATGAGAGGAAGGTGAGAGGAAGATGAGAGGAAGATGAGAGGAAGATGAGAGGAGGATGAGAGGAAGATGAGAGGAAGATGAGAGGAGGATGAGAGGAAGATGAGAAGAGGATGAGAGGAGGATGAGAGGAAGATGAGAGGAAGATGAGAGGAGGATGAGAGGAAGATGAGAGGAAGATGAGAGGAAGATGAGAGGAAGATGAGCGGAAGATGAGAGGAAGAGGAGAGGAAGAGGAGAGGAGGATGAGAGGAGGATGAGAGGAAGATGAGAGGAAGTTGAGAGGAGGATGAGAGGAGGATGAGAGGAAGAGTAGAGGAGGAGGAGAGGAGGATGAGAGGAAGAGGAGAGGAAGATGAGAGGAGGATGAGAGGAAGAGGAGAGGAAGATGAGAGGAGGATGAGAGGAGGATGAGAGGAAGTTGAGAGGAAGATGAGAGGAAGATGAGCGGAAGATGAGAGGAAGAGGAGAGGAAGAGGAGAGGAGGATGAGAGGAGGATGAGAGGAAGATGAGAGGAAGATGAGAGGAAGTTAAGAGGAGGATGAGAGGAAGATGAGCGGAAGATGAGAGGAAGATGAGAGGAAGATGAGAGGAGGATGAGAGGAAGATGAGAGGAAGATGAGAGGAGGATGAGATGAAGATGAGAGGAGGATGAGAGGAAGATGAGAGGAAGTTGAGAGGAAGGTGAGAGGAAGATGAGAGGAAGATGAGAGGAAGGTGAGAGGAAGATGAGAGGAGGATGAGAAGAGGATGCGAGGAAGATGAGAGGAGGATGAGAGGAAGATGAGAGGAGGATGAGAAAAAGGTGAGAGGAAGATGAGAGGAGGGTGAGAGGAGGATGAGAGGAAGTTGAGCGGAAGATGAGAGGAGGGTGAGAGGAGGATGAGAGGAAGATGAGCGGAAGATGAGAGGAGGATGAGAGGAAGATGAGCGGAAGATGAGAGGAGGATGAGAGGAAGATGAGAGGAAGATGAGAGGAGAGGAAGAGGAGAGGAAGATGAGGAGGATGAGAGGAGGATGAGAGGAAGATGAGAGGAAGATGAGAGGAGGATGAAAGGAAGATGAGCGAAAGATGAGAGGAGGATGAGAGGAAGATGAGAGGAAGATGAGAGGAAGATGAGAGGAAGATGAGAGGAAGATGAGCGGAAGATGAGAGGAAGAGGAGAGGAAGAGGAGAGGAGGATGAGAGGAAGATGAGAGGAAGATGAGAGGAAGTTGAGAGGAGGATGAGAGGAGGATGAGAGGAAGATGAGAGGAAGATGAGAGGAGGATGAGATGAAGATGAGAGGAGGATGAGAGGAAGATGAGAGGAAGATGAGAGGAGAGTGAGAGGAAGATGAGAGTAAGATGAGATGAGGATGAGAGGAAGATGAGAGGAAGATGAGAGGAAGGTGAGAGGAAGATGAGAGGAAGATGAGAGGAGGATGAGAGGAAGATGAGAAGAGGATGAGAGGAAGATGAGGGGAAGATGAGAGGAGGATGAGAGGAAGATGAGAAGAAGATGAGAGGAAGATGAGCGGAAGATGAGAGGAAGAGGAGAGGAAGAGGAGAGGATGATGAGAGGAGGATGAGAGGAAGATGAGAGGAAGTTGAGAGGAGGATGAGAGGAAGATGAGAGGAATATGAGAGGAAGATAAGAGGAGGATGAGAGGAAGATGAGAGGAAGATGAGAGGAGGATGAGAGGAAGATGAGAGGAAGATGAGAGGAGGATGAGAGGAAGATGAGAGGAGGATGAGAGGAAGATGAGAGGAAGATGAGAGGAAGGTGAGAGGAAGATGAGAGGAAGATGAGAGGAAGATGAGAGGAGGATGAGAGGAAGATGAGAGGAAGATGAGAGGAGGATGAGAGGAAGATGAGAAGAGGATGAGAGGAGGATGAGAGGAAGATGAGAGGAAGATGAGAGGAGGATGAGAGGAAGATGAGAGGAAGATGAGAGGAAGATGAGAGGAAGATGAGCGGAAGATGAGAGGAAGAGGAGAGGAAGAGGAGAGGAGGATGAGAGGAGGATGAGAGGAAGATGAGAGGAAGATGAGAGGAAGTTGAGAGGAGGATGAGAGGAAGAGGAGAGGAAGATAAGAGGATGATGAGAGGAAGATGAGAGGAAGATGAGAGGAAGATGAGAGGAAGATGAGAGGAGGATGAGAGGAAGATGAGAGGAAGATGAGAGGAGGATAAGAGGAAGAGGAGAGGAGGATGAGAGGAAGATGAGAGGAAGATGAGAGGAAGGTGAGAGGAAGGTGAGAGGAAGATGAGAGGAGGATGAGAGGAAGATGAGAGGAAGGTGAGAGGAAGGTGAGAGGAAGATGAGAGGAGGATGACAGGAAGATGAGAGGAAGGTGAGAGGAAGGTGAGAGAAAGATGAGAGGAGGATGAGAGGAAGTTGAGAAGAGGATGAGAGGAAGATGAGAGGAAGATGAGAGGAGGATGAGAGGAAGAGGAGAGGAAGATGAGAGGAAGGTGAGTGGAAGGTGAGAGGAAGATGAGAGGAGGATGAGAGGAGGATGAGAGGAAGATGAGCGGAAGATGAGAGGAGGATGAGAGGAAGATGAGCGGAAGATGAGAGGAGGATGAGAGGAAGAGGAGAGGAAGTTGAGAGGAAGATGAGAGGAAGAGGAGAGGAAGATGAGGAGGATGAGAAGAGGATGAGAGGAAGATGAGAGGAAGATGAGAGGAGGATGAGAGGAAGATGAGCGGAAGATGAGAGGAGGATGAGAGGAAGAGGAGAGGAAGATGAGAGGAGGATGAGAGGAAGAGGAGAGGAAGATGAGAGGCAGAGTCCCGCTCAGAGGCATCAGCTTCAGGCTGGAGCATTAGGCCCTCTGTCCCTGTCACTCAGCCCTGTCCATACGTTCTGGCGGGCACCGCCCACTAACGCTGATGGAGCTGACTGATTCATCGCCGTGGCAACGGCCCCACACCTGCCAAGAGTTCAGCCCCCTCTCCTCTCTCTCTTCAATACTGAAGAGAAAACAAAATTACATAAATTCAAAATGTTGATGTTCTGACAGTTAATATTGATTGACTCGGAGACGTTTCAGCGCCTCTCAGTCCTGTGACACATGTATACATGTGTACATTATACATGTGTACATTATACATGTATACATGTGTACGTTATACATGTGTACATTATATATGTATACATGTGTACGTTATACATGTGTACATTATACATGTATACAGTGTACATTATACATGTGTACATTATACATGTGTACATTATACATTATACATGTATACATGTGTACATGTATAATGTACATGTACAAGTAAAAGTAACACTAAATTCCTTTTCAGCACTGTAGCTAGGCTAACAAACTGTCACAGCAGTAGAGCCCTCACTCCCAGCTTCTCTCAGCTCTGATGATTTCCTCCTATTTTTTAACAATAAAATAAAAACAATCAGAGATAAATTAGATGAAATTACCCCCGCTATTAGCCCTGAACTAGCCCAAGCTTAAATCTAACGTCCCATATAAATCCAGCTGTAAACTTAGAAAGGTTCACAGCTGTTGATCAAGCAGAGATAACTTCAGCCCTTATGTCCTCTAAAAGCTCAACTTGTGTCCTAGACCCCATTCCAAGCTCCTCAAAGACATTCTCCCCCTAATTATAGACCCTATTCTTAATATAATAAATACTTCACTCGAAAGTGTTTATGTTCCACGTCCTTCAAACATGCAGTCATTAAACCTCTTCTGAAAAAGCCTAATCCAGATCCCGACCTATTGGTAAACTACAGACCTATTTCAAATCTTCCCTTCGTCTCTAAAATCCTTGAAAAAGTTGTAGTAAAACAGCTTTGTCGCCACCTGCAGGACAATAACTTATTTGAAGTTTTCCAGTCAGGGTTCAGAGCCCACCACAGCAGGGTTCAGAGCCCACCACAGCAGGGTTCAGAGCCCACCACAGCAGGGTTCAGAGCCCACCACAGCAGGGTTCAGAGCCCACCACAGCAGGGTTCAGAGCCCACTACAGCAGGGTTCAGAGCCCACCACAGCAGGGTTCAGAGCCCACCACAGCAGGGTTCAGAGCCCACCACAGCAGGGTTCAGAGCCCACCACAGCACTGAAACTGCACTAGTTAAAGTCACAAATGATTTGTTATTAGCCGCTGACGATGGACTGGTCTCAATCCTGGTTCTGTTGGACCTCAGCGCAGCGTTTGACACCATTGACCACAACATTCTACTGCAGAGGTTAGAATGTGATGTAGGTGTTGGAGGAACAGCCCTCAGCTGGTTTAAATCCTATCTATCTGATAGGTTCCAATTTGTTAATGTAAACCAGAGCTCCTCACCAAGCTCTAAAGTAATTTACGGTGTGCCACAGGGTTCGGTACTCGGTCCAATTCTGTTTACTCTTTACATGCTGCCGTTAGGTCACATGATCAGGTCACATGACATTAACTTCCACTGCTATGCAGATGACACTCAGCTGTATTTATCAATGAACCTGATCAGAGCGATCAAGTACAGACTTAGTACTTGTGTGAAGGAGATAAAAACCTGGATGACACTAAACTACCTGCTTCTTAACCCTGAAAAAACCGAGGTCATTGTGCTGGTCCTAAGCATCTACGAGACTCTCTATCTGAGCAGATAGTCACACTGGACAATGTCAGTGTAGCCTCTAGTTCTACTGTAAGAAACCTTGGAGTCTTATTTGACCAGGAGCTCTCATTTAAAGCTCATATAAATCAAGCTTGTAAAACAGCCTATTTCCATTTGCGCAACAAGAGCCAAAATCAGAAGAATCCTGCCTAAAAGTGATGCCGAAAAACTTATCCATGCATTTGTAACGACTAGATTAGACTGTAACTCCCTGCTTGCAGCATGTCCTAAAAGCTCCATAAAAAGCTTTCAACTGGTTCAAAATGCAGCAGCAAGATTACTAACAGGAACAAAAAGAAGAGAACACATTACGCCGGTGCTGAAGTCTCTTCACTGGCTCCTGTCCAGTTTAAAATCAAATTCAAAATTCTACTCTTGACCTACAAAGCCATAAATGACATGGCCCCATCCTACCTCAAAGATGCTATAGAACCATATCATCCAAACAGAGCTCTTCGCTCTCAGAATGCCGGCCTTCTGGTGGTCCCAAGAGTCTCTAAAAGTACAGTAGGAGGTAGAGCCTTCTGGTGGTGCCAAGAGTCTCTAAAAGTACTGTAGGAGGTAGAGCCTTCTGGTGGTCCCAAGAGTCTCTAAAAGTACTGTAGGAGGTCGAGCGTTTAGCTCCCAAGCTCCTGTGTTATGGAATCAGCTCCGACCCATGTTAAATATGCTGACACAGTCTCTTCATTTAAGTCCAGGCTTAAAACGTTCCTCTTCGAAATCGCTTATGGTCAGACTAGTTAGGAACAGAAACATAAACCCACAGCTTTAGCTACGCTGCCCTAGGAGTAACTGTGCTGGGGGAAGTATGACAGCTTGAGCACTATCCTCTTCTTCTTCTGACTACTTATGCTATCAAACAATATTTATTTTTTGATTCCACTTGCAAACTGTTCACCGCCTTCTTTTCTTTCTCTCACTCCTGAGGACCTGTGGACCCAGATGCCCCTCCCCTGGTGAAGTGGTCCCTGCCCTGTGTGGACGGTCCCTCATCTGCCTGAAGAGTGGGTCCAGTTCGCCCCCGACGGTCCCTCATCTGCCTGAAGAGTGGGTCCAGCTCGACTCAGACGGTCCCTCATCTGCCTGAAGAGTGGCTCCAGCTCCAGTCTCCTTGTGTCCGTCTGTCCGTCTGTGAGAGTCGGATCTCTCCTTCACTGGAACTCCTCCAGGTTTCTACGCTTTTTTCCCAAAGAGGTTTTTTTGTAGTTTTTCCTGGCCGAGAAGGAGAGTCTAAGGACAGAGGACCCTGGGACATCGTCCCTCGCCACCACAAACATTGTTGATTCATTTCTCCCTGTGGCCCTCAGAGGAAACTGTTGTTTTGATTTTGGGCCTTACAAAAATAAATTGATTTGATTTGATTTGATACATTATACATGTATACAGTGTACATTATACATGTATACATGTGTACATTATACATGTATACAGTGTACATTATACATGTATACATGTGTACATTATACATGTATACAGTGTACATTATACATGTACACATGTATACATTATACATGTATACATGTGTACATTATACATGTATACAGTGTACATTATACATGTATACATGTGTACATTATACATGTATACAGTGTACATTATACATGTATACATTATACATGTATACAGTGTACATTATACATGTATACATGTATACATGTATACATTATACATGTATACAGTGTACATTATACATGTATACATTATACATGTATACATGTGTACATTATACATGTATACAGTGTACATTATACATGTATACATGTATACATTATACATGTATACATGTGTACATTATACATGTATACAGTGTACATTATACATGTAAGATAAGATAAGATAAGATAAGATATTCCTTTATTGTCCCACATGGGGAAATTTCATTGGTGCAACGCAGGTAGATCCAGAGGTAGATCCAGAAGAACAGATCACTTATAGGAAGTCTGAAAAACACTTTTAGTAGAAGATCTCCTATAAACAAAAACTCCCATAGACAAATAAATAAATAAATACATAAATACCATTGCATGTGATCACGACAGTAATTGCACATGAATATGTGTCACGACAGCACATAGATTGCACATGAATTTCACAGTAATTGCACATGAATTCCAACAGCAATTGCACATATGACAGAATTGCACATCAGTATTAGGTTAGGTCAGTATTGTGAGTGTTCAGGACTAACAGTGTTTGTTATAAAGTCTGACAGCAGCAGAAGGAAAGACCTACGGAACCTTTCCTTCGCACATCGAGGGTGGATCAGTCTCTCACTGAAGCTGCTCTCCAGAGCGGAGAGAGTGTCCTGCAGGGGGCGACACTCATGGTCCAGCATAGCTACATGTGTACATTATACATGTGTACATTATACATGTATACAGTGTACATTATACATGTATACAAGTGTACATTATACATGTGTACATTATAAGCACACACAGGCTCATGCTCACCGGCTCAAACGAGCCATAACTAATCTTATTTGAGACCTTTATTCTTTTTTGACATTGCCATGTTTACCTTTGGGCAGGTGTGGCGCTGATGCTTAGTGCAAGAATACAACAAACACATGCAGCAGCAGCAGCAGCAGCAGCAGCAGCAGCAGCAGCAGCAGCAGCAGCAGCAGCAGCAGCAGTGTAACTGTGCCAGAGTTAGCCGTGCAGGCTAATTCTGATTAGCACTATTGCCATTTCAAAATACTTATATAATAATACACATCTCTACTTGTATTTCATGATTTATTACTTAAAATAATATATATGCCTAGAAAATGTGTTTTTGTTTCCAGAATTTGTCTCAGATTTACACATTTGAATATTGTAGAACAATGAATGATGTTTATGATGCTGATACTAGATGTTCTAAGAAGTGTCTGATCCAAACTGTGTTGAAGCTTCTCATGTTTTACTTGTAACGGCAAAAACAACAACTTTTATTTAATTATGATGAAAAAAGAAGACACTTTTTTTATTTCTTGTAGCCCAGAAATTATAAACAAATCCAGGTCCAGAAATCTGAAGCCAGTACAAGGGCTCCTCCTCCGGGCTCCAGGTTCACTTAAACACACAAAGCTGAGCTCCACCTCATGACTCAGATGTGCTCAGCATCAGTCACTGCGGCGCTAGCTCTGAACGCTAACACTGTTCATGAGCTTTAGTGCTGAACACTCAAATGACAGATTGGAGCTGCGCTTCAGCTGCAGGACATAAGCACGTCTCTGCCGGCAGGACACAAGCACGTCTCTGCCGGCAGGACACAAACACTGAGGAGGCCCCACACTTTCTGAATGAAAGAAGCAGCGCTTGTACACGCGCAGGGTTTATGATATGGCACTAATGCTAATAAAGAAACCTGTTGAATTTTATGATTCCTCAGGGCCAGGGATAATTAGCTAGTGACATATGTCCAACAGCAGCCAAAGCTAACACAGAGGGGGACGGGGGACGGACCTCATTTAGCAGCTTTTGGATTGTTGGCTTTTCTTTTTTGTTTCTGATTCAGAGAAAAAAAATGTCCTGACAGATAAAGATAACGTTCTTTGCTTCATTAAGACCACAAATATACCATTATACGTTAGTTTAAACCCTTTAATCTATGATTATATATATATTATATATATATATATATATATATATATATATATATATATTATATATATATAGTATATATATATATATATATATAGTATATATATATATATATATATATATATATATATAGTATATATATATTATATATATATATATATATATATAGTATATATATATATATAGTATATATATATATATATTATATATATATATATATATATATATATATATATATATATACACATATACATATATATATATATATATTTATATATTATATATATATGGTCACTAGCAAGGACCGCCCCTCAACAATGGACTATGAGAGATGATGACGATGATGGAGCGATGATGGAGCGATGATGGATCGATGATGGAGCGCTGATGGATCGATGATGGAGCGATGATGGAGCGATGATGGAGCGATGATGGGTCGATGATGGATCGATGATGGGTCGATGATGGAGCGATGATGGAGCGATGATGGAGCGATAATGGAGCGATGATGGGTCGATGAGGGGTCGATGATGGATCGATGATGGGTCGATGATGGAGCGATGATGGATCGATGATGGAGCGATGATGGATCGATGATGGAGCGATGATGGATCGATGATGGAGCGATGATGGGTCGATGATGGATCGATGATGGAGCGATGATGGAGCGATGATGGAGCGATGATGGATCGATGATGGAGCGCTGATGGATCGATGATGGAGCGATGATGGGTCGATGATGGGTCGATGATGGGTCGATGATGGATCGATGATGGGTCGATGATGGATCGATGATGGAGCGATGATGGGTCGATGATGGATCGATGATGGAGCGCTGATGGATCGATGATAGGTCGATGATGGATCGATGATGGATCGATGATGGAGCGCTGATGGGTCGATGATGGATCGATGATGGAGCGATGATGGGTCGATGATGGATCGATGATGGAGCGCTGATGGATCGATAATGGATCGATGATGGAGCGATGATGGATCGATGATGGATCGATGATGGAGCGATGATGGATCGATGATGGAGCGATGGGTCGATGATGGATCGATGATGGAGCGATGATGGAGCGATGATGGAGCGATGATGGAGCGATGATGGATTGATGACAGTTGGCTGGGTAGAGACTCAGGATGGGGGCTCCGTCTCAGGTGATCAGCCCAGCAAATTTGGAAGCCCAAAAGATGACTTGAAGTGATCAAGGATGATCTGGATCTCAACGTAAAGCCTGGCTGAAAATGAAGATGTTAACTGAGTGGCTCGAGAGAAGAGATGCTGAACAGTCAAGGACTCTCTGAAGAGTAGCTGGATGGAATCTAGAAGTCGTCTACCCATTATTGGAGAAGAGGATCAGTACCTGTGAATTTGAATAGAGCTCAACGTGCCTGACTCCACCTGCAGGTGGAGCACTAACTTCCTGATGGATCAGAGACAGTGTGTGCGGCTGGAGAATAATGTCTCAGACACTTGGACCATCAGCACAGGAGCTCCACAGGGCTGTGTACATTCTCCCCTGCTCTTCTCCCTGTACACAAACTGCTGCACCTCCAGCCACTACTTCATAAAACTGATCAGGTTTGTGGACGACACCACTCTCATCACCATGACGACACCACCCTCATTGGGCTCATCTCAGACGGGGATGAGTCTGTCTACAGGAGGTGGAGCGGATGGTGTCCTGGTGCAGCTGCTGGTGTCCTGGTGCAGCGGAGTTCAACGCCCAGAAGACAGTGGAGATGATCGTGGACTTCAGGAAAGTCACAGGGGGCCCCCTCACCATCTCAGACCGCCCCATCTCCACTGTGGACTCCCTCCACCTCCTCTGCACCACCATCACCAGGACCTCAAGTGGGAGGAGCCACCATCACCAGGACCTCAAGTGGGAGGAGCCACCATCACCAGGACCTCAAGTGGGAGGAGCCACCATCACCAGGACCTCAAGTGGGAGGAGCCACCATCACCAGGACCTCAAGTGGGAGGAGCCACCATCACCAGGACCTCAAGTGGGAGCCACCATCCCTAGGACCTCAAGTGGGAGGAGCCACCATCACCAGGACCTCAAGTGGGAGGAGCCACCATCACCAGGACCTCAAGTGGGAGGAGCCACCATCACCAGGACCTCAAGTGGGAGGAACCACCATCACCAGGACCTCAAGTGGGAGGAGCCACCATCACCAGGACCTCAAGTGGGAGGAGCCACCATCACCAGGACCTCAAGTGGGAGGAGCCACCATCACCAGGACCTCAAGTGGGAGGAGCCACCATCACCAGGACCTCAAGTGGGAGGAGCCACCATCACCAGGACCTCAAGTGGGTGGAGCCACCATCAGCTCCTCATCAAGAAGTTCCAGCAGAGGATGAACTTCCTGCAGCAGCTGAGGAAAAACATACTGATGATGGTGCAGTTCTACACGGCCATCATTGAGTCCACCATCACCTCCTCCATCACCTCCTCCATCACCTCCTCCATCACCTCCTCCATCAGGAGTATGTGTACATACTTTGTCTGTTTTTTATCTTATTTGAGACCTTTATTCTTTTTTGACATTGCCATGTTTACCTTTGGATCGTACTTTTGGCCGGAGGAAAAAGACCAAAGAAATGGATGCACTTGGATGGACACAAACCGCATCAACGATCAAGGAGTGGATTGACATTTAGTGCCAGATAAAAGTTAAAAATGACATTCTTAATTTGGAAACTGACAAATTTGACAGACTTTGGCCTAAGTGGGACTTTTATTTTAATATAAATGTCCTGTGATTTTGTTTCTAATGTCTTAATGTTTAGTTGATGTGTGTTGATTTTCACTCTCTGACCATGTTTTTTTTCGGTCGAGTTCTGCATTCTGTTTATTCTTTTAAAAAATGTGAAAGAAAAAAAAGGTCATGAATGCACTGTCAGTAAAGGTCACGTGCCATGATTGATGTATTTTAATGTTGAGTACTACTTGTGTTTTTTATGTTTGTTCCGGCTCTCTGGTCACATTCTGTATTGTTCTATGTTCTATGTTTAAGCTTCTCAGAAACAGGCCGGTGTGATCCCTCAGTCGCCTCAGACCCGATCCACAGATTGAGAATGACTTTGGATGAGAGTTAAAACGTCTTTTTTTTCTAAAAACAGAAATGGCAATAAACCTGTTCTGATTCTGAGTCTTCCGTCATAGAAAAAGCTTCACTTCACTTCATCATCTGGACAAGTTTTTTGAAAAACAAGACGTTTAAACTCTCATCCAAAAGTCATTCTCAATCTGTGGATCGGGTCTGAGACTTTTATCCAACTCTGTGTAAGCCCTGCCCACCGGGCGGATCCCTGAAAGTAAAATTCTTTGGTACCATGCAGGCCAAAAATACTAAATATCATATCCGTCAAAAGTTATTAAAATATCTGAGGCTCATTTTGGATACTACTGCTTCAGTTAGCAGAAGGTCCATGAGGAGGCCTGCTGAAGGTCCATGAGGAGGCCTGCTGAGAAGGCTGCTGAGGGTCCATGAGGAGGCCTGCTGAGAAGGCTGCTGAGGGTCCATGAGGAGGCCTGCTGAAGGTCCATGAGGAGGCCTGCTGAGAAGGCTGCTGAGGGTCCATGAGGAGGCCTGCTGAGAAGGCTGCTGAGGGTCCATGAGGAGGCCTGCTGAGAAGGCTGCTGAGGGTCCATGAGGAGGCCTGCTGAGAAGGCTGCTGAGGGTCCATGAGGAGGTCCGCTGAGAGGGCTGCTGAGGGTCCATGAGGAGGCCTGCTGAGAAGGCTGCTGAGGGTCCATGAGGATACCTGCTGAAGGTCCATGAGGAGGCCTGCTGAGAAGGCTGCTGAGGGTCCATGAGGAGGCCTGCTGAGAAGGCTGCTGAGGGTCCATGAGGAGGCCTGCTGAAGGTCCATGAGGAGGCCTGCTGAGAAGGCTGCTGAAGGTCCATGAGGAGGCCTGCTGAGAAGGCTGCTGAGGGTCCATGAGGAGGCCTGATGAAGGTCCATGAGGAGGCCTGCTGAAGGTCCATGAGGAGGTCCGCTGAGAAGGCTGCTGAGGGTCCATGAGGAGGCCTGCTGAGAAGGCTGCTGAGGGTCCATGAGGATACCTGCTGAAGGTCCATGAGGAGGCCTGCTGAGAAGGCTGCTGAGGGTCCATGAGGAGGCCTGCTGAGAAGGCTGCTGAGGGTCCATGAGGAGGCCTGCTGAGAAGGCTGCTGAGGGTCCATGAGGAGGCCTGCTGAGAAGGCTGCTGAGGGTCCATGAGGAGGCCTGCTGAGAAGGCTGCTGAGGGTCCATGAGGAGGCCCGCTGAGGGTCCATGAGGAGGCCACAAAGAAGACTGCTGAGGGTCCATGAGGAGGCCCGCTGAGGGTCCATGAGGAGGTCCGCTGAGAAGGCTGCTGAGGGTCCATGAGGAGGCCCACTGAAGGTCTATGAGGAGGCCCGCTGAAGGTCCATGAGGAGGCCCGCTGAGGGTCCATGAGGAGGCCCGCTGAGGGTCCATGAGGAGACCCGTTGAGGGTCCATGAGGAGGCCCGCTGAGGGTCCATGAGGAGACCCGTTGAGGGTCCATGAGGAGGCCAATTGAGGGTCCATGAGGAGGCACTAAGCCACTTTGCCTGTAGAAGTGTCTCCTTGGAGTCTGATGTTGCTACTACTTTGGATTAGCACAATTAATGACGCCTCTGAAACATGACTTCATGAGTGATATTTCCACTGGACCTCAGGCAGCGGCTTGTATGGAGTCGATGGACTTGGCTCTGGTCCTCACACATGGTTCTCATATGTCTGCAGATATAGCAGCCCCATTGATGCCTTCATTTGAATGCATTAAAAAAGTAAGAGCAACCAGCTCAATAATACACGATGTCAGGAAATCAAAATGCACTTTTAACAACTGCCAAATATATTCACAGAATATATTACTTTACGTCAGTGCGTCGAATAAACCAATATTAACAATGTAGGCTTTATATTTGCTAAAGCTAAAAGCAAATCCGACTGTACCAGACATTGTACTCCGACACCAACACTCACCAATTACATCATATGAAAAATGTTATGTCAAAATGTGTCTTGCTGAAGCTTTTTTCATCAAAAGTTGCTTTCGCAGACATATTTTCATTGTTTTGAGTTGATCCAGTCATATAAATACATTTTAAAGCTGGGATGACCTGGTATTGTCACCCCGCATCAGGTTGAAACGTTACTTACACTAAACAAAGTGTTGGTCATAATCATCATGTTTATATCATTTTGTCCAGTCCAAACCTGGAAGATGAATTACACATAATTCATTATGTGCTCATAAACAATCTTAAATGAGTGTCATTTATATGTAAGAATGTAAGAATTGATTTATGTTGATATATCTGCTGACGCCACCCAAATATGATGAGGCCCATGGAGTGCCACATGCTGGCAAGAGGCATATTAATGCCATGCAAAGGGTGCACGGTGGCAGAGTGGCTGTGGAGTCTTCTGTTCCTCCCGTGTCTGGGTGGGTTTCCTCCAGCTCTCCGGTTTCACACATCCATTCTAAACATGCAACAGGTCAAATTCTTCAGTTCTGAGTCCTGACCAAGCCAAGCAGAGATCTGGAGCTGGACCAGACACTGGCCGAAGCGACCACTGCTCCTGAGGAGATGCACCAGTGGCATCCAATATCCCAATGTGGACAATAAAGTGTACTTAATCTTAAAAGTGCCCATCATGACCAGGGACACACGCCGTGATGTAGGAATGCGCAAGCAATAAATGGTGAAAATCGCTGGGTTATTTCTTGCAATTTTGTGAGTAAATCAAGATTATACAAGACTGGTAATGCCAAGGGAAGTAAACAGACAAAGCTGAGGGTCCACGGCTCAGGTGGAAAACAGCCCGCCTCACAAGCTAATGAGGCTAACACGGCTAGCCGGCCTGAGGCTAACACAGCTAGCAGGCCTGAGGCTAACACGGCTAGAAAGGAAGCTGCTAAAAGCCGCTCCTCGCTGAATCCCTGAACTCGGGTCTTCAAGCTCGCATCTGTTCGAAAGTGAAGGGAGATCACTTTACACCGATTGGCCATTATGATGCATGAAATTCAATGTAAAATGCAGCGTGACGTGGCGGCACTGAGGGTGGAATAAGATCAGCGCTTGGTACGGCCTGAGTTGAACAAATTTAATCTGATATAAAGGAGCTAAAAGAGACAGGAACGGGACAGGAACGGATGGAGTTGAACAGTGTATTTGAGACAATGTGGACGAGCTGCAGACTATGAAGGCCGAGATGGAGGCGCTGAGGGCAGAGATGGAGGCGCTGAGGGCCGAGATGGAGGCGCTGAAGGCCGAGATGGAGGCGCTGAAGGCCGAGATGGAGGCGCTGAAGGCCGAGATGGAGACGCCGAAGGGAGGCGCTGAAGGCCGAGATGGAGGCGCTGAAGGCCGAGATGGAGGCGCTGAAGGCCGAGATGGAGACGCCGAAGGGAGGCGCTGAAGGCCGAGATGGAGGCGCTGAAGGCCGAGATGGAGGCGCTGAAGGCCGAGATGGAGGCGCTGAAGGGAGGCGCTGAAGGCCGAGATGGAGGCGCTGAAGGCAGAGATGGAGGCGCTGAAGGGAGGTGCTGAGGGCCGAGATGGAGGCGCTGAAGGCCGAGATGGAGGCGCTGAAGGCCGAGATGGAGGCGCTGAAGGCCGAGATGGAGGCGCTGAAGGCCGAGATGGAGGCGCTGAAGGCCGAGATGGAGGCGCTGAAGGCCGAGATGGAGACGCCGAAGGGAGGCGCTGAAGGCCGAGATGGAGGCGCTGAAGGCCGAGATGGAGGCGCTGAAGGCCGAGATGGAGACGCCGAAGGGAGGCGCTGAAGGCCGAGATGGAGGCGCTGAAGGCCGAGATGGAGGCGCTGAAGGCCGAGATGGAGGCGCTGAAGGGAGGCGCTGAAGGCCGAGATGGAGGCGCTGAAGGCAGAGATGGAGGCGCTGAAGGGAGGTGCTGAGGGCCGAGATGGAGGCGCTGAAGGCCGAGATGGAGGCGCTGAAGGCCGAGATGGAGGCGCTGAAGGCCGAGATGGAGACGCCGAAAGCCGAGATGGAGGCGCTGAAGGCCGAGATGGAGGCGCTGAGGGCCGAGATGGAGGCGCTGAGGGCCGAGATGGAGGCGCTGAAGGCCGAGATGGAGACGCCGAAGGGAGGCGCTGAAGGCCGAGATGGAGACGCCGAAGGGAGGCGCTGAAGGCCGAGATGGAGGCGCTGAAAGCCGAGATGGAGGCGCTGAGGGCCAAGATGGAGGCGCTGAAGGCCGAGATGGAGGCGCTGAAGGGAGGCGCTGAAGGCCGAGATGGAGGCGCTGAAGGCAGAGATGGAGGCGCTGAAGGGAGGTGCTGAGGGCCGAGATGGAGGCGCTGAAGGCAGAGATGGAGGCGCTGAAGGGAGGTGCTGAGGGCCGAGATGGAGGCGCTGAAGGCCGAGATGGAGGCGCTGAAGGCCGAGATTGAGGCGCTGAAGGCAGAGATGGAGGCGCTGAAGGGAGGTGCTGAGGGCCGAGATGGAGGCGCTGAAGGCCGAGATGGAGGCGCTGAAGGCCGAGATGGAGGCGCTGAAGGCCGAGATGGAGACGCCGAAAGCCGAGATGGAGGCGCTGAAGGCCGAGATGGAGACGCCGAAAGCCGAGATGGAGGCGCTGAAGGCCGAGATGGAGGCGCTGAGGGCCGAGATGGAGGCGCTGAGGGCCGAGATGGAGGCGCTGAAGGCCGAGATGGAGACGCCGAAGGGAGGCGCTGAAGGCCGAGATGGAGACGCCGAAGGGAGGCGCTGAAGGCCGAGATGGAGACGCCGAAGGGAGGCGCTGAAGGCCGAGATGGAGGCGCTGAAAGCCGAGATGGAGGCGCTGAGGGCCAAGATGGAGGCGCTGAAGGCCGAGATGGAGGCGCTGAAGGGAGGCGCTGAAGGCCGAGATGGAGGCGCTGAAGGCAGAGATGGAGGAGCTGAAGGGAGGTGCTGAGGGCCGAGATGGAGGCGCTGAAGGCAGAGATGGAGGCGCTGAAGGCCGAGATGGAGGCGCTGAAGGCCGAGATGGAGACGCCGAAGGGAGGCGCTGAAGGCCGAGATGGAGGCGCTGAAGGCCGAGATGGAGGCGCTGAAGGCCGAGATGGAGGCGCTGAAGGGAGGCGCTGAAGGCCGAGATGGAGGCGCTGAAGGCAGAGATGGAGGCGCTGAAGGGAGGTGCTGAGGGCCGAGATGGAGGCGCTGAAGGCCGAGATGGAGGCGCTGAAGGCCGAGATGGAGGCGCTGAAGGCCGAGATGGAGACGCCGAAAGCCGAGATGGAGGCGCTGAAGGCCGAGATGGAGGCGCTGAGGGCCGAGATGGAGGCGCTGAGGGCCGAGATGGAGGCGCTGAAGGCCGAGATGGAGACGCCGAAGGGAGGCGCTGAAGGCCGAGATGGAGACGCCGAAGGGAGGCGCTGAAGGCCGAGATGGAGGCGCTGAAAGCCGAGATGGAGGCGCTGAGGGCCAAGATGGAGGCGCTGAAGGCCGAGATGGAGGCGCTGAAGGGAGGCGCTGAAGGCCGAGATGGAGGCGCTGAAGGCAGAGATGGAGGCGCTGAAGGGAGGTGCTGAGGGCCGAGATGGAGGCGCTGAAGGCAGAGATGGAGGCGCTGAAGGGAGGTGCTGAGGGCCGAGATGGAGGCGCTGAAGGCCGAGATGGAGGCGCTGAAGGCCGAGATTGAGGCGCTGAAGGCAGAGATGGAGGCGCTGAAGGGAGGTGCTGAGGGCCGAGATGGAGGCGCTGAAGGCCGAGATGGAGGCGCTGAAGGCCGAGATGGAGGCGCTGAAGGCCGAGATGGAGACGCCGAAAGCCGAGATGGAGGCGCTGAAGGCCGAGATGGAGGCGCTGAGGGCCGAGATGGAGGCGCTGAGGGCCGAGATGGAGGCGCTGAAGGCCGAGATGGAGACGCCGAAGGGAGGCGCTGAAGGCCGAGATGGAGACGCCGAAGGGAGGCGCTGAAGGCCGAGATGGAGACGCCGAAGGGAGGCGCTGAAGGCCGAGATGGAGGCGCTGAAAGCCGAGATGGAGGCGCTGAGGGCCAAGATGGAGGCGCTGAAGGCCGAGATGGAGGCGCTGAAGGGAGGCGCTGAAGGCCGAGATGGAGGCGCTGAAGGCAGAGATGGAGGCGCTGAAGGGAGGTGCTGAGGGCCGAGATGGAGGCGCTGAGAGCCGAGATGGAGGCGGTGAAGGGAGGCGCTGAAGGCCGAGATGGAGGCGCTGAAGGCCGAGATGGAGGCGCTGAAGGCCGAGATGGAGGCGCTGAGGGCCGAGATGGAGGCGCTGAAGGCCGAGATGGAGACGCCGAAGGGAGGCGCTGAAGGCCGAGATGGAGGCACTGAAAGCCGAGATGGAGGCGCTGAAGGGAGGCGCTGAAGGCCGAGATGGAGGCGCTGAGGGCCGAGATGGAGGCGCTGAAGGGAGGCGCTGAGGGCCGAGATGGAGGCGCTGAAGGGAGGCGCTGAAGGCCGAGATGGAGGCACTGAGGGCCGAGATGGAGGCGCTGAAAGCCGAGATGGAGGCGCTGAAGGCCGAGATGGAGGCGCTGAAGGCAGAGATGGAGGCGCTGAGGGCCGAGATGGAGGCGCTGAAGGCCGAGATGGAGGCGCTGAAGGCCGAGATGGAGGCGCTGAAGGCAGAGATGGAGGCGCTGAAGGCAGAGATGGAGGCGCTGAGGGCCGAGATGGAGGCGCTGAAGGCAGAGATGGAGGCGCTGAGGGCCGAGATGGAGGCGCTGAAGGCCGAGATGGAGGCGCTGAAGGCCGAGATGGAGGCGCTGAAGGCAGAGATGGAGGCGCTGAAGGCAGAGATGGAGGCGCTGAGGGCCGAGATGGAGGCGCTGAAGGGAGGTGCTGAGGGCCGAGATGGAGACTGAATTAAAGCTTCTCACCATTTTCATGGCTTGGACCAAAAAATAAGATCCTGGATTTTGAGTCCAGATCACGTAGACCTAACATCAGACTTGTGGGGCTCCCAGAAGGAGAGCGAGAAGATACTGAAAGTTTTCTGGAGATTATACCTGAGCTAATGTCAGACTCAGAGGTCGAAGTCCCTCCCACGAGGCCTGATTATGAGGTAACGATTGTTCTGAAGGCTCCAGTCTCCAGATCACTTCTATGATCAGATTTTGGGTTCAGTGCTTGTTTCCAGGATGAAACATTCTATTATTGCATTCTATTTTGTCTATTTTATCTTTTCAGCTGTTTTGTGTTCTTATGGTTCCTGTGTGTGTTTGTTGTGTTCGAAAAGAGAGATTAAAAGCAGTTGAAAATGGCAAGATCGATACTCAACAGCGTCAGAAGTGTTACAAGTCGCATCCTTCAGTGTGAACGGATCAAACGAACAACAATTTTAACAAAAAGGAAAAAAGAAAGAAAAGACATTGTATATTTACAAGAGAAAACTGAGATGTTGTTATTAAAAAAACTCCTATTATTCATCACACAAAGACAAATAAAGGAGAGTTGCAATATTGATCTCAAACCAAATCGTTTTTGAACAGAGTTTTAAGGATAAAGAGGCAGATCTGGACTGTTAAAGGGATTATTAATTAAAGGTTTTCACTCTGTTGAATGAGTCTGCAACTTTCTATACTGGTATTGTAAACCACTCTGAGGGAACCCTTTTCTGTTTATACATTTGTGCAATGGCTGTTTAGTCTCACCAATGTACCGCGCTATCAGCACATCAGACACTGGAGTTCAGGACCACAGAGCGCCATGTATCTTCATCTTAAAGCCACAAACCACTCTATCAAAGACAGTGAGGTGCAGGAGAAGAGAAGGTTTGAAAGAGGACAGACATGAAGGTTTAAGGTACAACCTTCTGGTAGTATATAACAGTGTTTTGAAGCCATGGAACCATTCTGATTCTAATCAGGTATTTAATGATGAGGGAGCTACAGTCAGGGTACAATAGGATGCAGATAGCCCATTGGCCGTTAGGATGCAAAGAAGAGCAGTATCAAGTGAAAATGTAAACTCCCTTTATCAGGAGGTCCCACCCACTGGGCGGGGCTGACACAGAGTAGCATAAATATCTGAGTTCCCAGAATTGATCCACAGATTGTGAATGACTCTTGGATGATACAACATATACAAAAACAACAAAATAAAACCGTAATGATTAGTTTGGACGCTGAGAAGGCCAAATGTGTTTAAAGTGCTAAACACATTTCAAATCAATGATTTAATCATAAAAATATTGCTTTTTACGATGGTCCAACATAAAGAATGAAAATCAATGGAAAGACAGGTCAGACAGGGCTGTGCCTGGTCTCTCCTCCTGTTTGCTTTGTATTTGGAACTATTGGACCATTTTATTTGACAATCATTAACAATTCATGGTCTTACAATCGATGGGTTGGAACTTAAAATGGTCGGCTTACGATCAAAATATCATGACAATGAAAATGACAATGGTGAAACGTCTCCACCCATCCTGCCGGATGCTGCTAAAGCACTTTTAAGAGGTAAAATTATAGCCATTGCTTTGGCAAAAAAAAAAAAAAAAAAGGGAGAAAAATCTAAATGATCTGCAAGAAAACCTCAAATTGCTGGAGGTGAATCAAGCCACAGGAAATGAAAGAGGATCAAAGACCTGACCTCACGGGACATAGTTAAAGGTGGTATGGACGATTTTTTTCAGCAAATTTGTCATATTTCCTCGTGGCGTGGATAAATCATTAGTCCTGCCACGTATCAATCATAAAACACACCTACCGCTCACCTGCAGCCGCGTCAGGCTCGTCCCCACGTTTCCGCGTGCCTAAGCGCATGGATCTATCATAATATAGTTCCCTCAGTGTACGGGGCAAAATGAAGACGGAGAAAGACAGTTGGAGCTGACGCAGAAGTGGACAGAAATCTACGGGAGACGAGAGATGCGATGCGCTCCGTTGCGCTAATAAACAAACGCACGTGTGTGTTGTATCAGTCCACACGGGGGAGTGGCATGCGCACTTCCGCCTGCGTTCTCAAATCGCCGAAAAATCGTCCATACCGCCTTTAAGAATATGCTCCAAACAAAGATAATATGAGACTAAATCAAAATGTTCTCAATCATTATTTTAGAAAATTAGAAAACAATAAGCTAAAAGAACAATGTTTAAGATATGGGACGGGCAGAGTAATGCAGTTTTAACCAAACTAGACCAAAAAAACTATAAACAAACTTTTTTCTAAAATTTCATTTTTATAAAGCTCTAAAGGAACATTTGCTTTTATCAACTTGTAACTGGGCCGACCCCTCCTCGTTCACATCTGATACACAAAGAGGACCATCTTTACACACAATGAGACACACACAAGATGACATAAGACCATCTTTACACACAATGAGACACACACAAGAGGACATAAGACCATCTTTACACACAATGAGACACACACAAGATGACATAAGACCATCTTTACACACAATGAGACACACACAAGATGACATAAGACCATCTTTACACACAATGAGACACACAAGACGACATAAGACCAACCATCTTTACACACAATGAGACACACAAGACGACATAAGACCATCTTTACACACAATGAGACACACAAGAGGACATAAGACCATCTTTACACACAATGAGACACACACAAGACGACATAAGACCATCTTTACACACAATGAGACACACAAGAGGACATAAGACCATCTTTACACACAATGAGACACACACAAGAGGACATAAGACCATCTTTACACACAATGAGACACACACAAGACGACATAAGACCATCTTTACACACAATGAGACACACAAGAGGACATAAGACCATCTTTACACACAATGAGACACACACAAGACGACATAAGACCATCTTTACACACAATGAGACACACACAAGACGACATAAGACCATCTTTACACACAATGAGACACACACAAGATGACATAAGACCATCTTTACACACAATGAGACACACACAAGAGGACATAAGACCATCTTTACACACAATGAGACACACACAAGAGGACATAAGACCATCTTTACACACAATGAGACACACACAAGACGACATAAGACCATCTTTACACACAATGAGACACACACAAACATGACAGATCCACTGACTCTGAACAGAGGGTGAGGCAGGACTGTGCTTGGTCTCTCCTCCTGTTTGCTTTATACTTGGAACCATTGGCCCATTACATCAGTCAATCAAAGACCATTCAGGTGTTTTGATGGGACGGAACATCAAATTGCCTGCTGCAGATATTGTTCTAATAATTTGACCAAACCAGAAATGTCCACACCTAATGTGATTTCCTTAAAAAGCGTTACAGGATACAGACTGGAACCCCCTTTGACATTTAGAAAGACCTATCCATTTAAATTGCAAAGTTTAATATTTACAGTAGGTGTGGTTACTTCTTTGAAAAAATGTCTTGAACAATTGCCTTTTATCACATACTTAAGTCTAAGTCAAAGAATTGAAAGTATAAAGAGTCATGTTTCGCCCATATTTCTCTATTTATTCCAGACTCTCCCCGTGTTACCGTGGGTTCTCTCCGGGTTCTCCGGCTCCTCCCACAGTCCAAACACATGCATGTGTTAGGCAAAATTGGTAACTCTAAATTGGCCCTAGTGACTGAATGTGAGAGTGAACTGTCTGTAATGTCTATGTCTCTGTGTTGGCCCTGCGACAAGTTGGCCACTGTCCAGGGTGTACCCCGCCTAAGGCCCGAAGTCACTGGGATAGGCTCCAGTCACCCGCGACCCCGAAAGGGAACAAGTGGTAGAAAATGGATGGATGGATGGAATAAAACAATCTTTGTATGATTTATATGGCAAGGCACAAACATGGCATTCTGTGACCCAGAATATGAAGTGTGACCCAGAATATGAAGTATGACCCAGAATATGAAGTATGACCCAGAATATGAAGTGTGACCCAGAATATGAAGTATGACCCAGAATATGAAGTGTGACCCAGAATATGAAGTATGACCCAGAATATGAAGTGTGACCCAGAATATGAAGTATGACCCAGAATATGAAGTGTGACCCAGAATATGAAGTATGACCCAGAATATGAAGTGTGACCCAGAATATGAAGTATGACCCAGAATATGAAGTGTGACCCAGAATATGAAGTGTGACCCAGAATATGAAGTGTGACCCAGAATATGAAGTATGACCCAGAATATGAAGTGTGACCCAGAATATGAAGTGTGACCCAGAATATGAAGTGTGACCCAGAATATGAAGTGTGACCCAGAATATGAAGTATGACCCAGAATATGAAGTGTGACCCAGAATATGAAGTGTGACCCAGAATATGAAGTGTGACCCAGAATATGAAGTATGACCCAGAATATGAAGTGTGACCCAGAATATGAAGTATGACCCAGAATATGAAGTGTGACCCAGAATATGAAGTATGACCCAGAATATGAAGTGTGACCCAGAATATGAAGTATGACCCAGAATATGAAGTGTGACCCAGAATATGAAGTGTGACCCAGAATATGAAGTATGACCCAGAATATGAAGTGTGACCCAGAATATGAAGTGTGACCCAGAATATGAAGTGTGACCCAGAATATGAAGTATGACCCAGAATATGAAGTGTGACCCAGAATATGAAGTGTGACCCAGAATATGAAGTGTGACCCAGAATATGAAGTATGACCCAGAATATGAAGTGTGACCCAGAATATGAAGTGTGACCCAGAATATGAAGTGTGACCCAGAATATGAAGTGTGAGTTGGGTTCCTGTGCAGGCCGCACTAACAAACAGGTGAGTCTTTTGGAGGAAGTGAAAAATCCTTAGGTAAAATCTGTACCTGGAAAGAACCTTCGCAAAATTGAAAAAATGAGATTGGGACTTCTTTAGAAAAAGATGATTGTTGTGATCCGTCCTAATGCCTAGAATGTCACTCATCACTGCTTTGCTCATTTCTGTGCAGCTGGAGGGATTGAATAAATGCTGCTTCTGCATATTCCTTTGTCTCTGTGTTTTTGCTGTTTTTATGATGCTCCTCCTCCTGTGCAGCACAGGCTCCACTTCCTGTGCAGCACAGGCTCCTCCTCCTGTGCAGCACAGGCTCCTCCTCCTGTGCAGCACAGGCTCCACTTCCTGTGCAGCACAGGCTCCTCCTCCTGTGCAGCACAGGCTCCTCCTCCTGTGCAGCACAGGCTCCACTTCCTGTGCAGCACAGGCTCCACTTCCTGTGCAGCACAGGCTCCACTTCCTGTGCAGCACAGGCTCCTCCTCCTGTGCAGCACAGGCTCCTCCTCCTTTGCAGCACAGGCTCCTCCTCCTGTGCAGCACAGGCTCCTCCTCCTGTGCAGCACAGGCTCCTCCTCCTGTGCAGAACAGGCTCCACTTCCTGTGCAGCACAGGCTCCTCCTCCTGTGCAGCACAGGCTCCTCCTCCTGTGCAGCACAGGCTCCACTTCCTGTGCAGCACAGGCGCCACTTCCTGTGCAGCACAGGCTCCTCCTCCTGTGCAGCACAGGCTCCTCCTCCTGTGCAGCACAGGCTCCTCCTCCTGTGCAGCACAGGCTCCTCCTCCTTTGCAGCACAGGCTCCACTTCCTGTGCAGCACAGGCTCCACTGCACAGGCTCCTCCTCCTGTGCAGCACAGGCTCCACTTCCTGTACAGCACAGGCTCCTCCTCCTGTGCAGAGAGAGCACTGTGCACCACGGTTGTCTTCTGTCCTGGCTCTGAAGAGTGAAGAGACTTTGTGACAACTTGAACCACAAACATCTTCTTTACACATGGTCCAGAGAGAAAACCAAACACTGTCTCTGTGACTGTCTACTTTCTCCCTCCTTCCTCCTTCTCCCCTCTCATATGGCTTGCAATAGCAGCATTAGCAGCATAAGCAGCAGCAGCAGCATTAGCAGCAGCAGCAGCAGCAGCATTAGCAGCAGCAGCAGCAGCAGCAGCAGCAGCAGCAGCATAAGCAGCAGCAGCAGCAGCATCATGTGCAGCAGCATCATGTGCAGCAGCATCATGTGCAGCAGCATCATGTGCAGCAGCAGCATAAGCAGCAGCAGCAGCAGCAGCAGCAGCAGCAGCAGCACATGTGATCTGTTGAATCTGTTGAGTGAATAAAAGTCACACATTTCTGGCAAACGTTCCACTCAAATGATCTGGATTTATTGCCACAGTCGTATTATGTCTTTTATCCAAATGTTCCACTTTTATGACGAGAAAAACACATCATTACCCCACCGCTCCCCCGAGACCCCACCGCTCCCCCGAGACCCCACCGCTCCCCCGAGACCCCACCGCTCCCTGGAGACCCCACCGCTCCCCCGAGACCCCACCGCTCCCCCGAGACCCCACCGCTCCCCCGAGACCCCACCGCTCCCCCGAGACCCCACCGCTCCCCCGAGACCCCACCGCTCCCCCGAGACCCCACCGCTCCCCCGAGACCCCACCGCTCCCCCGAGACCCCACATTCATCGTATAGTTTACCTCCTTCTTCTTTGTAAATGGAAATCAAATGAAATGTGTTGTTACTTTAAATGAACCTGAAACTAATATGACTTCATTGACTTATAGCTGATCTCTCTGAGGGAGTCTGCATGTTCTCCCCGTGTCACTGTGGGTTCTCCAGGCTCTCCGGCTCCTCCCACCGTCCAAACACATGTGTCAGGCAAAATTGGCCCTAGTGGGTGAACGTGAGAGTGAATGTCTGTGTTGGCCCTGTCCAGGATGTGCCCCGCCTAAGGCCCAAAGTCACTGGGATAGGCTCTAGTCACTCGCGACCCCTAACGGGAAAAAGCAGTGGAAAATGATTGAATGATTGAATGACTTATAGATAAATAAATAAATATAGCCCTTTGACTGAAATGTTTATTGACTCATAGAAATCAGAACTCTACATAAATGTATCCTGGGGAACCACTCTTATACAAATCACAAAACTTGCCATAAAACATGGATCATTCCGTGAGCGCTGGATACTTTACGTTAAATGTGTCGGCGTCTTATGCTACTTTTATGTATAAATGAGAGGGTCTTTGATCAGCTCTTTGAAATGAACGGATCCCTAATTTCCGTCTTGAACATTGATGAAACATATCTTCCCATCGGAGCCCGGTGTCTGTGTCTCGGGGCCCGTCCACAGCGCGCGGAGGGGGACAGCTGTCACTCACGGTGTCTCCGGCGCTCTCAGCAGCACGTCGTCGCTGGCGCTCGCCCTCAAACTGCTTCTCTGCCTGAGACTTAACATGTAATTAACGCACGGAGCCGCTCATTAAGACAAGCGCCGGGACAGGACCATTGTGAGGCTTTTGTTTCTCAACCGGTGGGCAGGAGGGAACAAGGCGATGTGGTGAGGAGGAGGGAGCGAGGCGATGTGGTGAGGAGGAGGGAGCAAGGCGATGTGGTGAGGAGGAGGGAGCAAGGCGATGTGGTGAGGAGGAGGGAGCAAGGCGATGTGGTGAGGAGGAGGGAGCAAGGCGATGTGGTGAGGAGGAGGGAGCAAGGCGATGTGGTGAGGAGGAGGGAGCAAGGCGATGTGGTGAGGAGGAGGGAACAAGGCGATGTGGTGAGGAGGAGGGAGCAAGGCGATGTGGTGAGGAGGAGGGAGCAAGGCGATGTGGTGAGGAGGAGGGAGCGAGGCGATGTGGTGAGGAGGAGGGAGCAAGGCGATGTGGTGAGGAGGAGGGAGCGAGGCGATGTGGTGAGGAGGAGGGAGCAAGGCGATGTGGTGAGGAGGAGGGAGCAAGGCGATGTGGTGAGGAGGAGGGAGCAAGGCGATGTGGTGAGGAGGAGGGAGCAAGGCGATGTGGTGAGGAGGAGGGAGCAAGGCGATGTGGTGAGGAGGAGGGAGCAAGGCGATGTGGTGAGGAGGAGGGAGCAAGGGAAGAGAATAAGTATCATTGCGATGGCTAAAATGTGACTAAATGAATCCTACATGTGGGCTGCTCATGTCCTGACGCTTGTGGCTGTAGATCCTCCTTCCTGTCCGTCACTGTCCACAAATCACAGCCTGCTAGCTGGTTCTACCTTTCAACCAATCACCTCTCAGAACATCTCCCTCTGTCGTCACCAGGGCCACAGTTTCCTGAACAATTGCAACATTTCAAATTTGATGTGTCGCAGCTACAGAATATGGACTTATTAGATCAGTCCTTTTGGGGAGAAGCTGCTTCCCCCTGCAGCGTGTGGTGGGGCGAGCGAGCCGGATCTTTAGAGCACAACAAGCCAACAACAAAAAGATCAACACAGAAACCAGAGATGTGAGGTTTGCATATTTGATGTCAATAATGGCTTTAAAACATGAACAGCTTGGATTCCAGTCATTACGGGCGTGTCACGGCGTGTCACGGGCGTGTCACGGGCGTGTCACGGGCGTGTTACGGGCGTGTCACGGGCGTGTCACGGGCGTGTTACGGGCGTGTCACGGCGTGTCACGGGCGTGTCACAGGCGTGTCACGGCGTGCCACGGGCGTGTTACGGGCGTGTCACGGCGTGTCACGGGCGTGTCACGGGCGTGTCACGGGCGTGTCACGGGCGTGTCACGGGCGTGTCACGGGCGTGTTACGGGCGTGTCACGGCGTGTCACGGGCGTGTCACGGGCGTGTCACGGCGTGCCACGGGCGTGTTACGGGCGTGTCACGGCGTGTCACGGGCGTGTCACGGGCGTGTCACGGGCGTGTCACGGCGTGTCACGGGCGTGTCACGGGGCGTGTCACGGGGCGTGTCACGGGCGTGTCACGGGGGAACAGACCAGAAAGAAAAAAAAGAATCATCTCTTAAATCAAACTCTTCTATTAAGAGTGCTTTTAAACTTCCTATAAGTTATCTGTCCTTTTCCTCTGGTTCTACCTGCGTTGCAACAATGAAATTTCCCCATGTGTGGACAATAAAGGAATATCCTATCTTTATTTAAATGACGTCAAAGTGCTGGTCAGGACCAAGTAAAAACCTGCAACATTTGCAAGCAACGTTTCAAAAAAAGAAGCCCAAAGTCGCTACAAAGAAGCAAACAGACAGGAGCAAACAGACAGGAGCAAACCGACAGGAGCAAGCAGACAGGAGCAAGCAGACAGGAGCAAACAGACAGGAGCAAACAGACAGGAGCAAACAGACAGGAGCATACAGACAGGAGCAAACAGACAGGAGCAAACAGACAGGAGCAAACAGACAGGAGCAAACAGACAGGAGCAAACAGACAGGAGCAAACCGACAGGAGCAGAGGCTGTGGTGAGTATGGGGCAATAGAACAGGAGAATGATGTGTTTTAAAAGAGTGTGATGAACAGTCTCATAAAGCACGTAAAGGGCGCGGTCATTGCACATGAACCGAGTCGAGGAGCGAGAGGCAGAAACCATCACGAGCCACAGCAACAACATATTTAAAGAAAAGAAATAAAGAGATGTCTTTGCTCTTGTATTCTTTAAAGCTTCTTGTTGGGAGATGCTAACCACTCTGCCACCGCCCCACAGTGTAATCTAACCGGCCGCATCAGGGCGGCTGATGCGTAATTTCCCCGTCTAGAGCATGAGAGCGTCCTTTCTCCTGGGCCTGTGTGTCTGAGGGAGGGCCTGCTCTGGGCACGCAACCACCACAAAGGCCTTGTTCATGACGAGCCTGTCCTGTCTGCCCCCGCCGCTCACTGCAGCGGGCGGCGGGCGGCGGCAGGCGCACTCACTGGCTCACTGACACTACACAGAAAACAAACTCGCCAGAAAATTCAATCATGGCCGGACAATTAATAATGCAATGAAGAGCGGCATAACTGAGTGCTCATGTCCAGAGTGAGTGTTGGAATGCCGGGGTCATTGTCTTCACTGTGGAGCTCCTCTGTGTTTTTAAAGTCCATACATTTTACTGTATGGACTTTAAAGTTATCAAAATGCCTTGTTTTCTGTATGTGAACCACAACCACAGTGTGTTCATTACATCGACGTCACGACACAAACTGCAAACACAACATGTGAAGAGAAACTACCTTCTGTTTGATTTTTCAAGTTTCTATGTTTTTGTTTTAAAAAAAAAAAAAAAATGTTTAAATGTCAAAAAGAATCTTTAATGATGTATTTCTCCCTAAAGAATTGTCAACACAACTAAACTCCACTTTTTTCCTCCATAAAGAAAGACTTTGGTCAAATGAATTCTCCACAGTTTAGTCGTGTCTCTGGAGGAAGAAGGCGTCGCCCAAAATGCAGGACACAGAATGAGCCGCTAAAGACTGGACAGTGATGGACATTCAACAGATGAAACAATGACATTCAGACTTCATTTCAAGACGGACATGTGTCATGGACTTTAGACATGTGTCGTGGACTTTGGACATGTGTCGTGGACTTTGGACATGTGTCGTGGACTTTGGACCAGATGGGACGTGACATGGGACGTGACGTGGGACGTGACGTGGGACGTGACGTGGGACGTGACGTGGGACGTGACGTGTGACGTGACGTGGGACGTGACGTGTGACGTGACGTGGGACGTGACGTGTGACGTGATGTGGGACGTGACGTGTGACGTGACGTGGGACGTGACGTGTGACGTGATGTGGGACGTGACGTGGGACGTGGCGTGGGACGTGACGTGTGACGTGTGACGTGATGTGGGACTTGACGTGGGACGTGACGTGTGACGTGATGTGGGACGTGACGTGGGACGTGATGTGGGACGTGACGTGTGACGTGTGACGTGTGACGTGTGACGTGATGTGGGACGTGACGTGGGACGTGGCGTGGGACGTGGCGTGACATCATTTTGTCTGATTTGGTTAAGGTCCTATCTGGAAGACAGGAAGTACTTTGTTGAAATTGGTCGCTGTGTCTCAGACCACATGTCCCTGACCTGTGGAGTTCCCCAAGGGTCAGTCCTGGGTCCCCTTCTGTTCCACCTCTACATGCTGCTGTTAGGTCACATGACACGCAGTGAAAATGTGTCACAATGATGCAGACGAGTCAGATCTATGTTTCACTGTCACAGGTGAATATGGACCATTCACTCTGTCACTGCATCCAACAGATCAGTGTGTGGACCGGCCTCCTGCTGGTGCCAGAGGGCCTCCTGCTGGTGCCAGAGTCAGGACTAAACATGGACCGGCCTCCTGCTGGTGCCGGAGTCAGGACTAAACATGGACCGGCCTCCTGCTGGTGCTAGAATCAGGACTAAACATGGACCGGCCTCCTGCTGGTGCCAGAGTCAGGACTAAACATGGACCGGCCTCCTGCTGGTGCCAGAGTCAGGACTAAACATGGAGCGGCCTCCTGCTGGTGCCAGAGTCAGGACTAAACATGGAGCGGCCTCCTGCTGGTGCCAGAGTCAGGACTAAACATGGAGCGGCCTCCTGCTGGTGCCAGAGTCAGGACTAAACATGGACCGGCCTCCTGCTGGTGCCAGAGTCAGGACTAAACATGGACCGGCCTCCTGCTGGTGCCAGAGTCAGGACTAAACATGGAGCGGCCTCCTGCTGGTGCCAGAGTCAGGACTAAACATGGACCGGCCTCCTGCTGGTGCCAGAGTCAGGACTAAACATGGAGCGGCCTCCTGCTGGTGCCAGAGTCAGGACTAAACATGGACCGGCCTCCTGCTGGTGCCAGAGTCAGGACTAAACATGGACCGGCCTCCTGCTGGTGCCAGAGTCAGGACTAAACATGGACCGGCCTCCTGCTGGTGCCAGAGTCAGGACTAAACATGGACCGGCCTCCTGCTGGTGCTAGAGTCAGGACTAAACATGGACCGGCCTCCTGCTGGTGCCAGAGTCAGGACTAAACATGGAGCGGCCTCCTGCTGGTGCCAGAGTCAGGACTAAACATGGACCGGCCTCCTGCTGGTGCTAGAGTCAGGACTAAACATGGACCGGCCTCCTGCTGGTGCCAGAGTCAGGACTAAACATGGAGCGGCCTCCTGCTGGTGCCAGAGTCAGGACTAAACATGGAGCGGCCTCCTGCTGGTGCTAGAGTCAGGACTAAACATGGACCGGCCTCCTGCTGGTGCCAGAGTCAGGACTAAACATGGAGCGGCCTCCTGCTGGTGCCAGAGTCAGGACTAAACATGGACCGGCCTCCTGCTGGTGCCAGAGTCAGGACTAAACATGGACCGGCCAGAGTCAGGACAGAGTCAGGACTAAACGTGGGGAGTCTGCATTTATTTTCCATACATTTTCTTCCGCTTATCCAGGGCCGGGTCACGGGGGCAGCATTCTAAGCAGGGACTCCCAGATTTCCCTCTCCCCAGACAGTTCCTCCAACTTCCAGGCCAGCCGAGAGACGTAGTCCCTCCAGCGTGTCCTCTTCCCGGTGGGACATGCCCAAAACACCTCCCCAGGAAGGCGCCCAGGAGGCATGCCGGAACAGATGCCCGAGCCAACTCAGCTGGAGGAGCAGTGGCTCTACTCCAAGTTCTTCCTTTGTGGCTGAGCACCTCACCCTATCTCTAAGGGAGCGTCCAGCCACCCTCACTCATTTTGACCGCTTATATCCGCGATCTTGTCCTTTCGGTCATCACCCAAAGCTCATGACCATAGGTGAGGTCAGAACGTAGACCGACCGGTAAATCCAGAGCTTTGCCTTTTGACTCAGCTCCTTCTTCACCACAACAGTCGATGCAGCGACTGCATCACTGCAGCCGCTGCATCGATCCAACTGTCGATCTCACATTCCATCCTTCACTCACTCTGAACAAGACCCCGAGATACTTGAACTCCTCCACTTGGGGCAAGGACCCCCCACCCACCTGGAGAGGACAAGCCACCTTTTTCCGGTTGAGAACCATGACCTCTGATTTGGAGGTGATTCTCATCCCAGACGCTTCCCTATCGTCCCAGTGCAGCTGCAGGTCCGGGTTTGATGGAGCCTCAGGACAACATCATCTGCAAACAGCAGAGATGAGATCCTGTGGTCCCCAAACCGGACACCCTCTGACCCCTGACCACACCCTCCCACCCCTGACCACACCCTCCAACCCCTGACCACACCCTCTGACCCCTGACCACACCCTCTGAACCTTGACTGCGCTTAGAAATTCTGTCCATAAAAACTATGAACAGAACCGGTGACAAAGCGCAGCCCTGAGGAGTCCAACATGCACTGGGAACAGGTCTGACTCACTGCAGTGACCACAGCTCCTGCTCCGGCCTGAGCAAAGGGCCCCTGACCCCGTACTCCCGGAGCACCCCCCAAAGGACACCCCGAGGGACACGGTCGAAAGCCTTCTCCAGATCCACAAAGCACATGTGACTGTGCAAACTCCTATGAACCCTGGAGCACCCAATGGAGAGTCTAGAGCTGTTCCAGTGTTGCACCACCAGGACCTAAACCTGCTCCTCCTGAATCTGAGGTTCTATGGGTCAGATTCTCCTCTCCAGGACCTGGAATAGACCTTATGGGAGGCTGAGGAGTGTGATCCCTCTGTAGTTGGAACACACCCTATGGTCCCCCTTCTTGAAAAGAGGGACCACCACCCCGGTCTGCCAGTCCAGAGGCACGGTCCCCGACCGCCACGCCCTGTTGCAGAGACGTGTCAGCCAAGACAGTCCTACAAGTAGTGTGTTTGTACTTTTACAGAGAAATACTTGGAAAATATAAAGCCATTTGATGGTTTACATTCTTTATTAGGTTCATTTACAAACCAATTTTAAGCACCGCCCATTTTGATACATGCTTAAAACGACTCTAACGATTCTAAGAAGGTTTTTTTTTATTGAAATGATGCATGGAAATAAAGCATGAAAAGGGGATGAGAATGAGGGAAGGACATTACAGCAAACTGCAGAGAGATAGATTTGAACTCACGATGCTATGGGAAGCTCACATGGAGCATGAGTGCTAGCCACTCGCCCTCCGAACGGAACAATATAAAAGTGCACTTTTATTAACATAAAAGATGCATAGTGCTTAGCAGCAAACATCAGCAACATAAAAACTAAAATAAGGAAGGCAGGAGTTAAGAGAGAAACACGCACATAAAATAATGAGTTTGGCCTGAAGTGTCTTGTCTTTACCAACAAAAAATTCTTCATTTGCTTGGCAGTTAGAAGAATAGTGTCCGTCCTCCTTCCTCTGGTCTGTGTTAGCCCTCCTCTCTCTCCCCTCGCTAGCTGAGGGCCCCAAGGCCATGAGTAACCATCCTTATAACAAGTCTGGGTCATTTCCTAAAGTCAGGAGCAGAAACAAGTACACAAGGGCCAGCAAAGACCAGGCCAAGACCAGGCCAAGACCAGGCCAAGACCAGGCCAAGACCAGGCCAAGACCAGGCCAAGACCAGGCTAAGACCAGGCTAAGACCAGGCCAAGACCAGGCCAAGACCAGGCCAAGAGCAGGCTAAGACCAGGCCAAGAGCAGGCTAAGACCAGGCCAAGACCAGGCCAAGACCAGGCCAAGACCAGGCCAAGACCAGGCCAAGACCAGGCCAAGACCAGGCTAAGACCAGGCTAAGACCAGGCCAAGACCAGGCCAAGACCAGGCCAAGAGCAGGCTAAGACCAGGCCAAGAGCAGGCTAAGATAAGGAGTGGCTACACATGGGTGCGTATTACCCGGTAAACTATGTTCCCCTTCTCTATGAACAGGGGAACTATGCTAACATAGGCTCCCGGTTCAGGTTCCACATCCCCAAAACTTGTGCATAAACATATGGTTTTACAGCATAAAATATAGCAGCATAAAAATCTAACCCTAATCCAGGTCTCTGGGAACATAAATATCATGTAACCACGGTCAGCCCTGGTCAGCCCTGGTCAGCCCTGGTCAGCCCTGGTCAGCCCTGGTCAGCCCTGGTCAGCCCTGGTCAGCCCTGGTCAGCTCGTGAGACATTTGGATATGAGAGGATTCAGACTCAGACCCAACACTGACTTGATCATGTGATAAACCAAAACGAAGCTAAAGCACAAACGCAACAGCAGTTTCCTGTTTATTGATGCAGGGGCTGTTCATAATTTCAGTTCATAATGAATGTGTCTAATATTAACAGAGAACTGGTGCTTCAACGCTCAAGTGAAACGAAGAAAAACAGAGGATAAAGCGGAAGTGTTGAGGTTTTGTTCTTGTTGTCTCAAGTTTTAAGAGTGAAGGTGTTTCACCATCAAAACATGGCAAAAATGGTTCACACTTAAAAGATTTTGTCCAGTTGACAGTCTTTTGCTGTGGAAAGAACCAATGAGGGACCAGTATGTTTCTTACAGTTTAGTTAAAATTGCCCCGGGTTCACCTGGGTTTTCCTCTGCGTGAAGTGTCAGAGGAAGAAGGTCCAAAACCCACGGCTGCTCCACTGAGTCTTTACGAGCAAACTAAAGAAAGAAAGAAATTCTTGCACTCAACTTTCTGCAATCAACTGCTCAACCGATCACCCAAGCCTTCAGGGGGCCCTAAGCGAAAACATTTTTGGGGGCCCCTCACCACGTCATCAGAATCAGTTTTATTGCCATTGTCAGTAAACAATTCACATGTGGGAACTTTCTTCAACGTAAACAAAGCGCACCAAAACGCCAGGGCATCCGTTTGCCAGTTAGTTTATTCTCAGCACCTCACAAGCTCAAATATTGCTAACTTAAATCCCACAATGCAACTTGGTATTCCGCTGACATCACCTCTACTCCCTGTACAAATAACACACATCCCAGATATGTTTTTTGGCGTATTTGTGGGCGTTAAGGGTCGACAGCCACATTAGCACATTAGTTTAAATGAATGAACAGGGGGGGTCTGGGGGTCGTCCCCCAGATATTTTCAGACCTTTTTTGGGTCTTCTGCTGCATTTTAATGTGGTCCAGCCGGCTAAAGTAAGAGTAAAATGTTGAGGTTGTAATGCTATAAAATGATGATGTGATGAAACTGTGCCAGGAGAAAGTGACTAAAGCCAGTTATTAATACATTAGTGTACTTAATTACTCAATACAATATTGGCTATGAAAAATAATTATGGTCAAATTGATTCATTTTAACTGAAAATGTAAAAGTAATAGTTATCCTTACTAATTTATCTTTTACAGCTCCCAACTGTTCCTTCTTGCCAAAGTGACAAAACAAGTTATATTAAATTAAACAAATGGCATAAGCATGGATTGATTAACAATTAACACTGATAAAACAAACATGTTATTCCCAGAGAATGAACAGAACTAGAAGTGAAGGTCCAAACCTCGCTCTAGTGAAGAGACTGTGTTTCTGCAACTTTACCACTTTTGTATAAAAATATATAGTATTATTCTATAACAGACGTAATCATAATATGTCTGGTTATTTTTCACTATCAATTTATTATAATTTATAACAAATAGTCTAATGATTCTTTTTAAATAAATTGAAATGTTTTATTGCTCTATAAAAAGTGGATTACAATATACATGTTTGTTCTGATCTGAACATCACACACTGGACTCCTGCATGAAACAATGCTGCGATGTGATTGGCTGATGGACCTCACGTGCATAAACCTTTACGTTCCTCTTATTGCACTTTAAGAAGTCAAAGTCAAACAGACATCACGAGTCACGATTGATCTCACACATGGTGATGTGAGAGAGAGGGACGCAAACTCAAACCCGCTCATCTCTGACTGAGGCTGCTCAGGGGCCCCGGGACAGGGCCCCGGGACAGGGCCCCGGGACAGGGGCCCGGGACAGGGCCCCGGGACAGGGGCCGCACGTCAGAGGTTCTGGACGAGACGGCGCTCGTCCGGACCGGATCTCCGCCTCTTAGTGACCCGGGCATAGAGGCCCCTCACCGGCCTCACCTGCAGCTAATACCACGGGGCTGGTGTAAATGTGAAGCTTATTATCTTTCATTCAGACACATATTATGCGCGGGGCAGAGCTCTCGTCGCCTCCAGCCTGAGCGAACTAACGTGACAGAATCGTGTTGTTTCAAACAGCAGCATTAACCGTCTCTTTGTAAGAGAAGTTCAATACCTGGAGAGTGTTGTTGAGTTTGCAGTTTCTTTACATCATCAAGAAGTTTCTTCTTTCGTTTTTCGGCACCAGGAGATATATTCCTCTGGACATGAGGACCACGTTGTGTTGTGTTTATGTTTTGCTCTCGTTCTGCTCGCGCACAATGAAGTTGCCCAATCAGCGCAGGTCTGGTGTCTTGGTTGCCAGATTGTCATTACAAATAAATGCGATTTGTGCGTTATATGTTACCGCTGTGTGCGCTGCCGCGCCAGCAGCGCTACTACACTAGTGGCGCACGCTGCGCTTGCACTTCGCATAAGACGGGTTGCCAGATTGGGGGCCCTATTAACGCCTCGGGGCTTAGTTCGCTTATAGGCTGGGCCGACCCTGCCGATCACCACTCAAGTCGAGATATTGATATAAATGCACTCTCTTCCACCTTCATCCTGATGACCTTCTGTCTCACCCACAGCAGCAGAAACACCAGCCTTCTCAGGCAGTCCAGCTCCTCCTCTTCACTACATCCATCAGGGTCTAATGCAAAAGTGTGTGACAGAAATGATTCAATCCACATCACTCACTCCTCACTTCAGTTCATACCATTTGAAAAGTGTGCAACGATTTCTCAATTCTAGGCCTCACTGCAGCAAAACCCGACCCTCCTTGTGCGCCCTTCATTCCGGGGCCGTGGTGTTGGCTGGAGGGGCCCAGAGTGGGCAGACCAGGTGAGATTAGCCCTGGTGGAGTGGGCCCTCTGCATCAGCGGCCATTGTACAGTCTTAATGACAAATGAACACTTGGAGCGTAGGGGCCTCCTGGAGCGGAGCTCTCCTCTGTGCCTATCAGGGGCCGCTTGGTGTGGGGCCCTGCTGGGACCTGGAGGGGGTGGATTGGTATGCACTGGAGTGATTTGTCCTGGTCATAGCCTCATGCACAGCTCAGACAAACAAACTCCTGTAAGACTCCATTTCTGGATAAAAGGATGGAATAAAAACTCCCAAAGTGAATTCACAACGACACGACGATCGTTAGACTCAAAGAACCAATTACAGCAAAACTAAGCTTTACACATCTATTTGGAAATAGTCATAAA